>NW_026775572.1:85088006-85688006 GCF_030987335.1 Cornus florida | reverse complement strand
TCAAGTCCGCGTTGCCTTCCATATATTGCACAGGTGATTTCTATAGTTTTTGTTTCCATTAAACTTCTGTGGTAGTCTGATTTTGTATGGGCCTGGAACTGATGATGAGTGGTAGGATTTGCAGGTTATATTTAGTAGTTTATCATAATGAGTCCCTTAATCTAGAGTTAGGCATGGGCTTATATAATTAGTAGTTTGTGTAATATGTCCTTTCTTGTAGGATGGAGATGCATGTGCCATGTCTGACCATAATGGTTGGATGAAGTCATATTTATCTTCTTAGATTTGAAAATTTTCAGCTGTGAACCAGTGTGCTTCTGATTAACTTGTACATTATTAATTCATTGAAGATGCCAAGGGGGTGCAACCTCTGAACATGAGTACACAACAAGAACCTACAAAAAACTAACCTAACATAAGGATTTGCATACTTGGTTATGTAGTTGATTTTTTTATATTTGTATTTATTTAATTAAATTAATTAATTAATTATTATTATTATTTTTTGTAGAAACTAATCTTTCTGCAAAATATATAGTTTGAATTACATCTTATAAATTACACTCTGCATCTGGGGGAAGACGCACTCCACTTCTTGCTAGGAGACTTTACATAGGTGCAACTATAGTTTGCATGTGGAGTTTAATTGAGTAATGCAAAGTTGCAAACTAAAAGACATGGATTGATCCTGACCCTCCATGATGAAGTTTAATTAAAGTAGGTGCAAATTAATGGACATGAGTTTTGGTGTGGACATTTATGGCTCAATTCCTCACCGCCCAAAGATAAAAAGTTTTGCAGAATTGAATGAAGTGCTCATGTCTAACCAGAACTTACTGAACGTTTCCACGCAACTTGAGGGCTATTTTAACTTCTCATGAAGGCAATCATTCCTCGTCTTTTCTGTCACTCATCCATCATTGGTGTGCTAGTTTCAACAGTTTGTGTTTCTGTAGATCCTGTTATCAACACTGGAGAGCATTCATGGTCTAGTAGCCATATTTATTGAGCTTTCTTTCCCTCTACTTTTGATAGGTATTTGGCACCATACCACATTCTAGAAATTCTTCTCCACTTCGTTCAACCCGCTATAGATTTGTGAGGAATGCCCTTTTCCATTTTCACTTTTGGATAATCGATATATGGAAATCAGAGGGTCAAACACCTGGTTTTATACTCCCTCCTTTCTATCCATATTTTTTGTTCAATTTAGATTCATCTATTCTATCATAGTTTTTCTCTCAATGTTGTCTGTATTTACAATTTATAATGTCCTGTCAGAGTTCTGACTTTAGCATCAGGTTCACATCTACTTTCGAATCTTTAACTAAAGAAGCTATCTTGATAGAAAAAAGAAAAAGTGAAAAGTGAAAGTGAATATCTTGCAGCATATATTCTATGACAAGTTTTGTCGACTTGCATGTTTCCTATATATATGACCAACAATTAAAGAATTACTCCCTCTGTCCCAAAATAAGTGTCATCCTTTCCTTTTTCGTTTGTCCCAAAATAATAGTCCACTTTCCTTTTTCAAACAATATATTTCACATATTTCCATATATGTCCTTTGAGTTTAAAATTTCAAACTTGAATATTCAAAACTTAAAAGGGCAAGTTAGTAACTTTCCAGGGAGACAATGCATGTCCCACATGTGTCCTTAAAAATTACTACTCCCTATAAGCGACACTTAAATTGGGAAGGAGGGAGTATGTAGCTTATGTGGAACACAATTTAGTTCCTAATTTATATGTCTAATTCTATGTGAAGGTTCTACTTAGAATTTAATATGCTTTTTTTTTTTTTTTTTTTTCATTTTCTTTCTTTCTTTCTCCAAGGTTGAATTGTTAGTGATTTTCCAAAAAATAGGAGCAGCAATATGTGTTGCTTTGCTTTTGAATTAAGACATCCAACTTTTGTGTCCTCCAAATTTCGTTTGAATGGGAATATCTTGTAAATTCGTTGTGATATCAAGTTCTAAAGTTCATTTACATGGAAATGTCTAAAATTTCTGTATGTTAATGGAAAGTGTTTAAAAAATGAAGCCTTAACACCAATTCGTTCTATCTGATAATCTGACATATTTAACCTATACGTGTTTACATTAAAATTATATTGCCCTTGCTTCTTTCTTTAACTGTTAAAATTGTACTTTTGGATAATGACATTTCTCTCCTCTCTCTCGTTTTTAAATGTAGGCTATGCTGACTGGGGAGCCAAGTATTGTAGAGGGTGCTGCTGCTTTGCTAAAGGCGGTTGTCACCAGAAATCCTAAGGCAATGATAAGACTATACAGCACAGGTGCATTTTATTTTGCCTTGGCATACCCTGGATCCAATCTCTTTTCAATTGCCCAACTCTTTTCTGTGACTCATGTCCATCAAGCCTTTCATGGTGGTGAAGAAGCTGCAGTTTCCTCTTCATTGCCATTGGCAAAACGTAGTGTGTTGGGTGGACTTCTCCCCGAGTCTTTGCTGTATGTATTGGAGCGTAGTGGTCCGGCTGCATTTGCGGCAGCAATCGTATCTGATTCTGACACTCCGGAGATTATATGGACACACAAAATGCGGGCAGAGAATCTTATTCGTCAGGTAATTTAAACCTGTAAATCAGGTGCATGTCTTGCTCAGTCCATTTGTATTACTTCAGAAAGCCTTTGAACTTGTTCAATGTTTCAATGCAATGGTTGGCTGTTCATAGACTAGCATTTTCTCCCCTAATCATTTGGATTACTTTTATACAGAAATATGTTTTAATTGAATCTGAGGTTGCATCCATTTCCTTTCTCCAGGTTTTACAGCATCTGGGTGATTTTCCCCAGAAATTATGCCAGCATTGCCATTCTTTATATGATTATGCACCTATGCCACCTGTAACATATCCTGAGTTAAGAGATGAAATGTGGTGTCACCGTTATTACCTTCGGAACTTATGTGATGAGATTCGATTTCCAAATTGGCCTATAGTTGAGCATGTCGAGTTCCTGCAGTCATTGCTGGTAATGTGGCGTGAAGAGTTGACACGGAGACCAATGGATCTTTCTGAAGAAGAAGCTTGCAAAATACTAGAAATTTCCTTGGAAGATATCTCTAAAAGTGTTACCGATAAAACACATTCTTTAGAAATGGCTGAGGAGATTCCTAACATATCCAAACAGATTGAGAACATTGATGAAGAAAAGCTCAAGAGACAATATAGAAAGCTCGCAATGAAATATCATCCAGATAAAAATCCTGAAGGCAGGGAAAAGTTTCTTGCTGTGCAGAAAGCTTATGAGCGGCTGCAGGTATGCATTGGCTTCTAGAACTAGTGTGTGAAATTACTCTTTTATTATTTTGGATAATTGCCATTATTCTTTACTTTTTCATACTTCCTGCACAAACTGGTGACTATGCGATTTGACTCGACTCAACCAAGTCTTCTTATGACTATTTGAGATTGGCTGCATGAATCCTTTTTCATCATTCTGCCCTTTATAAGGTTATAATTATCCGATCTGATGACCTTTCGGATTATTTATCATTGAATCCACATCATATTTGTTACTGATTGGATATCCGATCTGATAACCCAATTCATTAATGGCATAATTTATTTTTTTAAAAGTTTCTTTTCAAAAGAGATCGTGAAACGGTGATAAGCAAAAAAGAGAAAAAAAAAAAAAAAAGGAAAAAAACAAATAAAAGATGAACAAAAGAGAGAAGAAAATTAGGTACATGACTCCTTGTTAAAGGACAAAAATTAGGGTAAGAAAGAATAGAGAGAGGGAAGAACAAGAAAAACTAATAGTAAAAAACATTTTGATGCTCTGCAAATTGTATAATTTTAGAATTGTATAATATATTTTATAGCCTATGTTACATGGACTCGGGTACGTGTGTCGGACACGGGTATGTATCCATGTGTCGGACATGTCAAATCTCCAAACAGAAGGATACATGGACATGGCTAAATATTCATTTTACTAGTTATTTTATTTTATTTTCTAGAGTAAAGTAATGTATTTACCTAATATTATGTTCAATATAGGCATTTAACTCATTTTAAAGTAATAATATAATATAATTGAATGATTAACTTATCAAAAAAAATATATATTATAATTGAATGATTGAATATGTTTTTTTCAGTACGTGTCCAATCAAAAGTGTCGGACACATATCCCATATCCATGTCCGAGCAATATGTATCCGACACGGGTACTTCACTACTGTTGAAGGGACATGTAACATAGTTTATAGCATATTATATATTATATTATGTCGGGTTGGGCTATTATTGGAACAAATTGGATTGATCTTCATCCATATGTGGTTTGTTTAGTCAACGGGTTATCGGATTAAATATTCAATCAATATCTAAGTTATCGAATCGGATTTGTAATGTATCCGGATCAAATTCCAATCCATTGACATGCTGTGCAACTAAAAAAGGTTTATATTACCTATGGTCATTTAATCAATACACTGTTCAAAGGTGTGGGCTTTGAGTCCTCTTGAGTTGTATTTGATATGACCTTAATTTATTTATTTTAATAAGTAGTATGACCTTAATTTATGAAGGCAAGATTGATGGTATTTCATACGAAGAAGCCACCATTTTTAGGGATGATCATTTTGCGGCAAAACCAAATTGGCATCTTCTAATAATGTTTTTAGATAGTTGTATTGGCTCCCCAAGGTTTAATGGTATCAGTGGTATTCATCTGAGGTATAGGCTGTAAAATTTCTTAATATTGAATATACATGGGTTGACTGGGTTCGTCCCATTACAACATTTCTAATAGCTCTAAGCAGTCATATGACACGTAAGGACTTCATATTCGTTTTAGATCAAAGTCAAAGTACCATCTATAGTAAGTACTTTAATAATTTCTCAAACTAACAACACAAATAGAAAGCAAAGTATTAAGGTGTTCTTTACTTTTTAATTTTTACTCTTCTTTCTTTTGATTGGGTTACAAGCGGGCTCTTTAGTCTTTACGAGTAGTAACTAAGTACTAGTAAATGGTAAAGTAGTACTAGTAAGTAGTAAAAAATTAATTAGACATTATTTATAAGTCATCAATCATCAGTATTCATTCATCAGCCCCGATTACATTAAATAAAGGGTAAAATGCAAAAAAAAAAAAAAAAAAAAAAAAACCTGAACTATTGGCGATTTAGAACTAACCCCCCTGAACTACTAAATATTTGATGTTTGTTCCTCATAATGTTGCCTTTCTGGATTCTCAGGGGTTGATTTTCCTTGGAAGCCGGTTTGGCGCTCCAAGGCTCCTCTCAAAGTGGCATTTTTCGTTTGGACTGTAGTTTGGGGTAAGATTTTGATGCTTGATAACTTGAGAAGGAGAAGATAGGTTATTGTCAATTGGTGTTGTATGTGTAAGAAGGATAGAGAGTCAGTGGATCACCTCCTTTTGCATTGCCCCGTGTCTCATGACTGTTGGAGTCTTATTTTTGGCTTGTTTCATCATTCCGTGGGTTATGCCACGGTCTTTGAGAGGCTTGATTGACGCTTGGAGAGGATGATCCGTGGGATCCCATGCCTGTGATGTTTGGAGGGTGGCACCCTTTTGCGTTTGGTGGTGCATTTGGATGGAGCAGAATAGAAGATCCTTTGATGGGGAGGTCCCATTGGGTTTCTGAAATTTAACATTATTGGCTTTCTTTTTTGTCTAGTGATGGGGACAAATTGCAATTCCATAGAGGAGATAGTTGACTTTTTGGGTTCCTTTGGGCTTCGGCCTTTGTGTTGTCTACGGGATGCGTTCCCCTTTTGAGCCCTCTCTAATACATTTTTACTTATAAAAAAAAAAATGTAAATATATGAAGGGAAATGGAAAAAAAAATGTTATCAATAAATTTTATTTTTGTATCACTAAAATATGCCAAAATCAGCTAACAATTCTTCTAGTCGGTATACCTCTGATTTACGTTCCTAGATCCTTAGGTTTGTGTTCCTAGATTTCTAAACAAGCATTTCTATGTGAGATTTTTATCTTAGAAATTTGACCTTAAAACTCGTATATCTAAGGTACAACATTTGTTTAACTTGTCTTAGTTGAGAAATGAGAAAAGAAGTTAAAAAATGTATACATGATTGTCCTTTGGTGCAATCCGACCGAAAGTAACTACACTTTTTTATTTATTTTTCAAGAAGTACCAAGAAACTCCTCAAAAGAAACCAAAGCTTGTACATGAAATGTCACGTAAAATAAAAAATAAAAAGAACTTGTATTCCAAAGATGGATATGATAACTTCTCCTCTAGACCTGTACTATGATATGCATGTCGTCTAAATACTTGAAAATTTGCATCTTCTTGCTGTTGTGATTTTGTTAAATATTATTCCTCGTGTAATTGTTTATAGGCTACCATGCAAGGGTTGCAAGGCCCCCAACCTTGGAGGCTGCTGCTTTTATTGAAGGGGCAGTGTATCCTATATAGACGGTATGGGGATGTATTGGAGCCATTTAAATACGCTGGGTATCCCATGTTATTAAATGCAGTTACGGTAGACAAGGATGACAACAATTTTCTTTCCTCTGATAGAGCTCCTCTCCTTGTTGCTGCTTCAGAGCTCATTTGGCTGACGTCAGTTTCCTCATTACTTTCTTTTGTTAGGTTTCCTAATTTTGTTGAATCATGACAGGGAAATTTGGTAGGCCGGCCTTCTTAACATGTTCCCTCACATGTTCTAGGTGTGCATCTTCTTCACTCAATGGTGAGGAGCTTGTGAGGGATGGTGGTGTACAGCTTCTTGCAATACTTCTTTCGCGTTGCATGTATGTAGTTCAGCCAACTACTCCTGCAACTGAACCAGCTGCCATCATTGTTACGAATGTGATGCGAACACTTTCTGCTTTGAGTCAGTTTGGAAGTGCCAGAGTTGAAATGCTTGATTTTTCCGGACTAGTTAAGGACATTGTGCACAGCACTGAACTTGAGCTTGTGCCTGCAGCGGTTGATGCTGCCCTACAGACTATCGCTCATGCTTCTGTGTCCTCTGAATTACAAGAGGCTTTATTGAAGGCTGGTGCGCTATGGTAAGTCAATTTGTTTCATTCTTTTGTTTTCACATTTATCATTATGGTGCATTATTGCTGCTCCAGAGGTTAGCAACATACATGGTCAATCTGATGCTGGATCAACCCATTAAGGTAGAATTTTGGGGCATCTTCATTGATCATTTATTTGAGCTTTCTGCATTTGTTGGCCTTTCTCTACTTCCTGCACCTCTATCTTGTTCAATCAACTCTATGCATCCCTGTATTCCCTAGTCTTCTTCCTACACGATCACCATATCTTATTTGTTTTCTTGGGTTTCCTATTTTCACTTCTATCATCCTCTAGCTGTTCTTCCACTCATCCATTGACATGTTGATGGAACATGCTATCTTGTATTGCTGAGTGCTCCACAAGAGCATATAAGTTCCATCAGAAGTGGTTGGAGAATGCACCCTAATAAGCAGTCAGAAGCTATGAAGCCCGGACATATCCAGTGACATTTCTGTATCAGATACCAATATGCTGCGGTATCCAATGACTATCAAAATCAGATACCGATACTCTACGGATACCCGTGGATACTTCATAAATGTATATATAAAACTTCTTTTTCTCTTTATTTATTTATTTATTTTAAATTTTTAACTTTGAACACGTATTTGAACCTTAAATGTAATTTTCCCAAGTATATTGCCATAGTATTATTGTTAGGATTCACATATCAAGGGTTCCAAATAGTTTGAAAATCTTTAAAAAAAGAATTGAGATATAATGAGGATATATGATGTCTAATTTTGTCCAAAATCTATGTCCATGGAATATAACTTGTTTTTTTTGAAAGGATCCATGCAATCTAACTTTCAGCTCATCTGTCACAATTTTATTTTTATTTTTTACAACGGAAAGTTAGTAATAAGTAATAGAGGAATATATATGACAATTATTATTTCAAATTTATTCATATATATGTAAAATTATATATATCTACATTAATACGCTATACATACATATATATTGCCTTGCCGTATGTTAAGAAAAAGTGTTTATGTGTTCATATTCTGTCTCTGTATGGTGTCATCTCAATGGAAAGTTCACATCAACGGTGAAGTTATGATTGTAGATTGAAGGCTGAGTCGAAGGAATGCATCGACATCTTGCTTCAACCTTCATCAATCACCACCACAAAATAATGTTAAGTGACGTAAGAGACCAATGGATTTTAAGTGAATAAATTAGGAAACATGTATTAATTTAGAATTAAATTTAAAACTAATAATTAATTAATTTTACTATAATCATAATATTTAAAATTGAATATTATTCCATTAGGAATGAATTTGAAAACATTATGTCGGTTAGAAAACTTTTACTTTGAGTTTGAATTAAAAACTAATTTAAAGGTTGTTAAATTCTAAGTTGTGAAAACTGATCATTGTACCCAAAAAAATTTATTAAAAATAAAATACTTTGAATTTCACTTTTGGAGTTACATAGTTTTAGAAACTAGATTCTATAAGCTTTCCAATAAAATATTACATGCCTAATTTCAAGTCCATTTGACCCCTCCAGAAAGCGTTTAAAGTGTGTGCAGTTAGGTTCAGCAGAAAAAGTTGATCAATTGAACCTTAATGTCAATTGATTGAGTTGCCCTGGAATAGTTTGACTGAAAGCTCGATTGATGGCGAAAAACCCAGATGTTGTCTGATAAATCGATCAATCTAACAAATGTTTAGAGTCGATAAAAGATGCACTATGGCCCAAAAGGTTTCTAAACTTTCCAAAACCTATCCAAAACATTCCCAATCAATTTATAATCAACCCAACACTATATATATATTTAAGTAAGATTGTATTAGAAAGCGTTCAAAAGGAGGAACGCATCCCAAAAACTACTCAAAGGTCAAAGCTGAGAGGAACCCTAAGAACCCAAAAATCAATTATCTCCTCTATAGATTTATAATATCTCCCCATAACCCAACAAAAAAGAGAGCTAACAATAAGAGATTTAATAGCCCTAATAGAAGGTTCCTCCCCGTCAAAAGATCTTCTATTCTGCTCCTTCCAAAGGCACCATGAAACGCAAAAAGGTGCCACCCTTCAGAATAGCTGGGCATGAGATCCCACGTGGCACCCTCTCCGAGCATCGAACAATCCTCTCGAGGACTTAGGCATGACCCATTGGACACCGAAGAAACCAAAGATGAGCCCCCAACAATCGTGAGCATGGGTCAATGCAACAGAAGGTGATCAACTGACTCATCAGCCCTCTTGCACATACAACACCAATTGACGGTAACCCAACACTATAAAAAGGTGCTCTAGGGTCTAGGTGTCTCTAAACATAAGCATAACATAAGAGACACAACTACACAATTGTGAGAGAGTTTAAGAATTCTATTTTTCAATCACAAGTAAGATTCATTGTATATGTAGAGTTGTAAAGGTAGAAGTTTCATTGAATACTTGAAGATTGGTCAACCTTAACACCCATAAATGCTTGGACGACTGGTCATTGGAGATTAAATCAAGGATTAGCAGACTCTGTGCCTACTGCCTGGAGACCCAAGTGTTTTAACAAAAAAAAAAAAAGAGGTAACCAAGTGTTTTTGGGTTAGGGAACAAATTTTTTTTTTTTCTTTGAACCCCTGACCTCCCTTTGTCATAGTGGATTTGGTTTGACTGGACTAGGTACCATTATTTTTTCCGTATGGGCTTTTAATGTCTTGTGTTCTTGCATGATTTATTTATTTGCATTCTCTATAGTTAAAAAGATTCATAATACTCATTTTAAAATATAATTGTGATAATTTAAAAACAAGTTATTGTTAGTTAAAATTGGATAAGATCTATTCACCCTATCATGATTTATTTATTTGCATTCTCTATACTTAAAAAGATTCATAATACTCATTTTAAAATATAATTGTGATAATTTAAAAACAAGTTATTGTTAGTTAAAATTGGATAAGATCTATTCACCCTATCTAGATCTGTTTTGGAACTTGCACTAAGTCTAGGATCAGGCTCATGAGTAATGGTCTTATAATTCAACAGTTGATATCAGAGCGTAGCGATTGTAGACTTATCATTGTTGTGCCGTATTCCTTCTCCGTTTCTATCTTTGCTTCTTCATAGCTCAGAAGTCGGTCTTCAAAAAATTTGGATATTTCTTTGAAGGAATCATAGGAATGTCAACAGAAACATTGCTAAGTTAATGCATGAGTTGGAGTATATTTAACTGCACAGCCATTAAATTGTGTTTGCCAGCCTAAATAGCAATTGGCTCTTCTGTTAATTTCTCTTCTTTTCACTGTTGGATGGCCTGAATTGTTGAACTATGAAGAACTGGGAGTTTCGTTTCCATTACTCTTGCTACTTAGTCAAATACCCCTGTGCTTTTCCGTTGTCATTCATTGTGCTGTTCTGGTTTTTGATACATAGATTGTGGTTATTTATTTATTTATTTGTTTTTGCTAAGTATACATAGATTGTGGTTATTGAAATGTCTATCCTCCAGGAAGTAATTAAATGTATTGAACACAAGATAATGGAAATCCTTAATAATCTTTTATTCTTTTATGAACTTTGTTGTTTTTTTTTGTGTTATACTCGTATTTTAGGTACCTCTTGCCGTTGTTGCTTCAATATGACTCAACTGCAGAGGAATCTGATATGACGGAGGCACATGGTGTTGGTGCAAGTGTTCAGATCGCAAAAAATCTGCATGCAACACTGGCATCTCAGGCATTGACAAGGCTTAGTGGTTTGGGTATTGATGAAAATTCAACACCCTTTCATCAGGATGCAGCTGGTACCCTAAGAGCTTTGCTAACACCTAAACTTGCCAGTATGCTTAAAGACCCAATACCCAAAGACCTATTGTCCAGATTAAACACAAACCTGGAGACACCAGAGGTAAATGCTGTTCTTTTCCTGTTTGGATTCTGTAGTATTATTTCACTTAGTCGGTGCACATTGTTGTGGTGAGTTTGGATTCTTTAGTATATTTGAAATTTGAAGTGAATGTACGTGTGCGTCTGTTTAGTTTAAAAGCATTTCATTTCCAGGCATTTGTATCACTTTCAAGTTGTTAAAAACAAACCTTATATACAGGTAAAAAAGTGATGGCATTCAGAGATCATAGTTGATTAGGTATCACTGATGGGACAAAAGTGTGGCAAGTAACAATCGACAAATTAGTCATCTAATAATTTGATTCCGTGGAGTTTCTTGTTATCTTCTTAAGGCCTACAGTCTAATTGACATTCCTTGGGTGTTATAAATCATGGTTTTATGAAGATTTGTCTGCAGAAACTTGGCGTTCTAACACAAGATATAGAGAATTTTTTTTGGCTTAAGTTGCCTGTTTGTTTGATTCTATGTGTAGTTATCCTATAGTACATCACATATCTAATTTATCATTTTTCCTATGCATAAGATTGTCACTAACTTCCCATTTGGATTTTTGTATATATATCTCACTGCTCAAATGATTTTGGTTGCAGATTATGTGGAATTCTTCAACCCGGGCGGAGCTATTGAAATTTGTGGACCAACAGCGTGCAAATCAAGGTCCTGATGGTTCCTATGACCTGAAAGATTCTCCTGCCTTCACATACGAAGCACTGTCGAAAGAACTCTTTGTTGGCAATGTGTACTTGAGAGTCTACAACGATCAACCAGATTTTGAGATTAGTGAACCGGAAGCTTTCTGTTTTGCTCTTGTTGATTTTATATCACTTCTAGTGCACAGTCCATGGGCTACAGATTCTGATGGTCAAATCAGTGGATCATCTCTCGAAACAACTGACCTTCAAAATAACACA
This sequence comes from Cornus florida, assembly GCF_030987335.1. Lineage (NCBI taxonomy): Eukaryota > Viridiplantae > Streptophyta > Magnoliopsida > Cornales > Cornaceae > Cornus > Cornus florida. The sequence goes on along the minus strand of NW_026775572.1, from coordinate 85,676,175 downwards.
GCCAATGGGTCAGACAGTGAACAGCATGTTTCTGATGATACTTCAGCTGCCTCTGATGGAAAAATTATGGGCAAGGTGGACTTTGAACTGGTTAAGAAACTTCAGTTTGGATTGACTTCTCTTCAGGTGCACAACTGATTTGTTTACAAGTTAACATTAAATTATAAATTGATAAACTCACTCTGATGTCTATTTTTCATAATTGCAGAACTTATTGACGAGTGACCCAAAACTGGCATCTGTATTTTCTACCAAGGAAAAGCTATTACCTCTTTTTGAATGTTTTTCTGTCCCTGTTGCTTCAGAAAGCAACATCCCTCAACTTTGTTTGAGTGTACTGTCACTATTGACTACACATGCTCCGTGCTTGGAGGCCATGGTTGCTGATGGCTCTAGTCTTCTCCTTTTACTGCAAATGCTTCATTCTGCCCCTAGTTGTCGTGAAGGGGCTCTCCATGTTCTCTATGCCTTGGCAAGTACACCAGAACTTGCATGGGCTGCCGCCAAGCATGGTGGAGTGGTGTACATTCTTGAACTTCTCCTGCCTTTGCAACGTAAAGAGTTTCCTTCTGCCTTCTTTTTCACATTAACTTTTCAAAGAATTATTTCTTATTCAGAATGAAAATGGTCTTTTGCAGAAGAAATTCCCCTACAGCAAAGAGCAGCAGCTGCCTCTTTGTTGGGGAAGCTTGTTGGGCAGCCAATGCATGGGCCCAGAGTGGCCATTACACTAGCAAGGTTTCTGCCGGATGGCTTGGTATCAGTTATTAGGGATGGGCCTGGTGAAGCTGTTGTGCATGCACTTGAACAAACAACAGAGACTCCAGAACTTGTCTGGACACCAGCAATGGCAACTTCTTTGTCTGCACAAATTGCAACCATGGCAGCAGACCTATATCGTGAACAAATGAAAGGTCGTGTTGTTGATTGGGAAGTGCCCGAGCAAGCATCTAGTGCACAGGAAATGAAAGATGAGCCACAGGTATGACTTGGTGTGTGCTATGTAAATTTTCAATCCAATAATGTGTTCATATTGGTTGATGAATCCAAATTTGGTGGTCTTGTAGGTTGGTGGAATATATGTCCGGCTATTCTTGAAAGATCCCAAATTTCCCCTTAGAAATCCGAAGAGATTTTTGGAAGGATTATTAGAGCAGTATCTTTCATCCATTGCTGCAACACATTATGACATGCAAGCTGTTGACCCTGAGCTCCCACTGCTTTTGTCTGCTGCACTGGTTTCCTTATTGCGAGTACACCCTGCACTTGCAGATCATGTTGGATATCTTGGATATGTGCCCAAACTTGTTTCTGCAGTGGCCTATGAAGGAAGAAGAGAAACAATGGCCTCAGGGGAGATGAACAATGGCAGCCATGCTGACGGAAGATATGAAACCGAGGACAGTTCAACACAGCCAAGTTCACAAACTCCACAAGAACGTGTTCGCCTTAGTTGTTTACGTTTCCTACATCAACTTGCTGCCAGTACAACGTGTGCAGAAGCCATGGCAGCAACTAGTGTAGGAACTCCTCAGGTATATGTTTTATCTGTTACTTGCCCCTTGAAATGGTCTTTAGATGTGTTTCTTTTTTGGATGCATTGCAGGTTTGAAAGATATTAGAAGGGGGGTGGAGTGGGGTGGGATGGGGGCGGGTGGGGAATAGGTCTATGCCCAATTCTGGCTCTCTTTTAAAATTTGTGCAATAATGAAAACAATTAAGTGTGGGTACATGTATCAATAGATATATAAAAATCCTGATACCAATTAGAATCCTAACAATGTGTGAGTTACATGCTACGAAATTTGCCAACACATTATTGGAATTCTAACAATCCTAAATATGGACTAAAATCCTAATGCTTTTGCTTCCAGGTTGTTCCACTTTTAATGAAAGCTATTGGATGGCAAGGTGGAAGTATACTTGCTCTTGAGACACTAAAACGTGTTGTGGTTGCTGGAAATCGAGCTAGGGATGCACTTGTTGCACAAGGACTTAAGTGAGTATCATAGACGCATCAACCATCACATAAGCATATATTGTTCTTTTTAGATCAATGCTGTCAAAGAACTTATCGACATGCACATGAACATTGAATACATGCAGAGACGGAGGTTTACATATCAGTGTAGCACATTATCTGTATCAATATCTATTCCTGTGCTACTTATCTAAAAAAAAGAATATCTATGCCTGTGCCTTTTGTCTTGTCTTTTTTACTGTCTTTAATTTTATTATGATGATTTTTTTTTTTTTTTTGATAAATGAGATTGTATTAGAAAGCAATAAAAACAGGACTGCATCCCACAAGAACTACATAAGGCCAAATGGGGTTTCTAAACTCTCAAAGAGCCCAAAAAATCAACTATCTCCTCTAAAGATCTATAGTGTCTCCCTACGGCCCAACAAAAAAGAGTGGTAATAATGGAGAACTTCAGCACATGAATAGGGTTTCCTTTCCTTCGAAGGACCTCCTGTTTCTTTCAAGCCATAAACACCACTAGACGCATAAAGGCATAGTGCTCCAAACATCCTGGACTTGGGCCCCCGCTATACACCCTCTCCAAGCCTCAACAAAACCCTTGGAAGATCTGGGCATAACCCACTGAACCCCAAACAATCCTAACATCAAGTCCCAATAGTCCCTGGCCACATGACAATGCAAAAGGAGGTGGTCAACCATCTCCTCATCTCTAAGGAACATGCAACAACAATAAACGACAATCTGATTTCTTATCTTCAAATTATCCAATGTCAAGATCTTCCCCAAGACAGAAGTCCACGCAAAGAAAGCCACCTTTAAAGGGGCTTTAGACTGCCAAACTGCCTTCCACAGAAAAGAAACCCTTGGCCCCTCCATGAGACTTCTATAGAAAGACCGAACATCAAAATGCCCCTGAGATGCAGGGACACACCTCTAGGAATCAGAAAATCCACCCTGAATCTCCTTATGATACAACAACTCCAAAAGACCACAGGCATCCTCGACCTCCCAGTCCTAAAAGTGCCTCGTGAAACGAAGACAATCTCCCACTATCAAAGCGATAGCAGTCAACCACTATCCGTGGCAATCTTGTAAAGACGAGGGAAAATGAGAGCCCAAAAAGAATCCTCCTACCATCCCTGAGTTGAAATCTGATATGTTTGGAAAATTCATCCCACTCTTTCCTAATGGATTCCCAAAACCCAACACCACTTGGAAAGCACACCTCAAGGGAGGTCCAACCTCCTCTCCCCTCCCCAAAATGACTCGTAACCACCTTCTTCCATAGCCTGTGCCTCTCCACCCCAAAACGCCAAAGCCACTTGCCCAAGAGAGCTTTGTTGAAAGAGACCTTTGTTGAAAGGAGCCAATCTTCTGTTTCCCAAACCTCCACTCTTGACTAGATTGCAAAATTGATCCCATCTAACCAAATGAAATTTGAACTCTTCCCCCAAATCCCCCCAAAGAAAGTTTCGTTGCAACCTCTCAATCCTCTCAGCCACAGAAGAGGGGATCTGGAATAGAGAGAGAAAATAGGTAGGAAGGTTTGACAACGTGCTTTGAGACATACTGCTTTATCCATCCCGCCATCTTCCTCTCAAACCTCTCCACCACAGGATCCCAACATCCCACCCTCCTCGAAGACAATCCTAGGGGCAATCCCAGATAGGAGATGGGAAACAAACCAATGCTACAACCAAGACAGTCAGCTAACGTAGCAATCTTAGAAACCTCCCCAACCAACACCAAAACACTCTTCCCCACATTCACTTCCAGGCAAGAGAAAACTTGGAACCAAATCAAAACACTTCTCATAAATCTTATCTGGGACTCCTCTGCATCACAAAAAACTAAAGTGTGATCAGCGAATATCAAGTGAGAGACCTCCAACTGACTAGCATCATCCCTCCTGACCCTGAATCCTCTCAGATACCCAGCTCCACTGCCCTCGTCAATCTATTGGGCGCCTCCATTACAATAAGGAAGAGAATGGGAGAAAGCGGTGCCTCAAACCCTTCGAGCTGTAAAAAAATAAAACCATCGGTGCTCCATTCACAAGAACCAAGAAATGGCAAAACTCAATCCATTTCTTCCATTTTTCACCAAACCCCATCGTCTCCAACATATAGAGAAGGAAACTCCAACTGACGTGGTCATACGCCTCCTCAATGTCCAACTTGCAAAGAACACATGGGATCCTACTGTTCAATCTGGAATCCACACATTCGCCTGCCAATGGCACTGAATGAAGAATTTGCAAGTCGATAAAAAATTTCGTATTTTTGTCACCCTCTTTAAGCCACAAGGCTCTGGATTTCTGCCTCCATGAGATCTCTTCCATAATAGCAATCTCAGATAGGTAACTCATTAATTTTACTATGATCAATAGAGTTGAGTTGTTGAGTAGTAAATAGGAGAATAATGCCTAGATTAAAAATTACCCTTTGATTGCCAAACCATTTCTTAATCTTTTGAGTTGTTTTGCCGGATCGGTCGCTCAAGATCTTTGGTCTCTACCCTGATTTGAGAAAGATTGCAGTAAGTTTGATAATGATCGATTGACATTGCCTCTTCGGCCCAAATCAAGGAATCCCTTAGGTATGATGAAAAAATCCTTGATCATAGATTTTTCTATGAAAAATACGAATCGGGGACTAAACAGGAATAAGAGGAATCCACCGAAGAAGATCCTTCTCCTCCCCTTTTTTTTGGAAGAAGAGGAGGATCTGAACAAAATAGATGGAAAGGAAGAGTTCTGATTGAATGGGGGAAAAAACAATGGACAAATTCCCCTTAAACTTTAAAGAGACACGCAATCAAAATAAGCCCAATTTCTGATAGCACAGTGATCATAGTGCTGGCATGATTTAAAAGGGTCATGAACTAGAGTTTTGAATCTTATCACCTGTCAATCAAAAATTAGTTCTTTGATGGTTTATATATGCAAATTGTTTTTACTACTTATATTCTTGGGTAATGTTTTTGGACAAATTTCATGAATCATGTAGGGTTGGTCTCGTTGAAGTACTTCTTGGACTTCTTGATTGGAGGGCTGGAGGAAGGAATGGACTTTGCTCTCAGATGAAGTGGAATGAATCTGAAGCTTCTATTGGCCGGGTGCTTGCTATTGAGGTTAGCGTACTTCATTGATAATTATAAATGTATCTATTTGTGTGGTCTCTTCTCTCTCTCTCACACACAACTGATATATATTTTCTAGAAGATCAATCTTCTCATTCATCTATTGCATGACATTCCCCATACTTTCAAGGTTCACATCAGACTATCAATTTATACACCTCAAAGCTTGTAAAGTTGGTTGCATGCCGACTGATATGGGTGAATAGAAGTGATGTTTCTCGCGATCATTGACACCAATCACCTTAATGTTTCTCTGTTTTCAACTTCCTTTATTAAACTTATCGGCAGAGCATTTTAATATGACCTGGGCCAAAATTTCAAATTGTCTTTATTAGTAAATTAGTCATTGTTATATTGAGGAGAAATAATATGTCTTCTAGTAATTGGTCATCTTGTTATTAGTCCACAGAGTGAATGTGGTACAGCTACAGTAGTTGCTGCTATAATGATTGGCTTTTATTTGAAAGGGCGCTCTTTGGTCTCCCAATGCCAGAGTCCTCGCTATAGGAGCCTTTTAGTTAAGCTAGATTTATGAAAGTCTTTCTGAAATTAAATTTCTAAAAAAACTTATAAAAAAAAATTTTAATTTTGTAAAATTCTTTTATCCAGTTTATGCTACAAAATACACATGAATGATTATCTAGACAATATTGGCTTCTTCATTTTGGTTGGTTCTCTAAGTTGGACTAAATGCATGGCCAGTGCTTTTCATGCTAAAGTTTTAATAAGTTTTCTCGAGTTCATGAGTTTTGTGCAATTACATGGTCTTGGATATGTTGATACAGGTTCTGCATGCGTTTGCTACAGAAGGGGCTCATTGTTCTAAAGTTCGTGAGATACTAAGTTCCTCTGATGTAAGTCCCAACTCCGATCACATGCTTAATTTTTCTAGTTGTTTATTCTCGTAATGTAAGATCTTGAATGTGATATTTTTTGTCCAAGTTTTGAGATCTCTCAGACCAATCATTTTTAAAAAGTTTCTTGAGTCATCCATCTATAGACTATAATTTGTTTCATCAAGATTGAATTTTGATTAATCCAATAGGTTGTATTGAATGGATATAGAAAGTCAGTTTCTTTGAAAGATTAGTGTACCATATAATGAACCAGATACTTTTTAATTTTGACCAAAGTTTAATAGCATGCAAGGAAAAAAGTGAAAGTAATAAAGAAGGCATCACGTGCCTATGATAGCTAAAAGGTAGTGGTTTTTACAAGTTGATTCATGTGTCTTAACAAGAGAAAACTAGTTTTAGTAGGATTGACATGAAGCCATTAGTCTTGCAAACTAAAAAGTGGGTGTTATGTGCACATAACAAAGTTGGAACTTGTGACCTTTAGAAGTTGGGCTTTAGTGGCCTATTCCCCACCTCCCTTCAACACCAAACAAATTCACTCTCTTCCTTAAGCTCATCTCATACTTTTTATGGATCATAGTATTTAGGGTTTTTAATTTTATGCTCATAATTATCATATGAACACAAATAGGGATTTGGGTCAGAACACCAGTGGCAACACTAATGGCTGCTAGCAATATAACAGCAATGATGACTAATGGCAGCTGCAATATCTATTCTTAATTACAGCAACTGCTAGCAAGCATGCAAATTTATTTTCACTCCTTCAATTCTTAAAGTGGATATTAAAGAAACTCTTACAAGTTTTGATACAGAAAAAGCAAATGTAATGAGGAGGTAAGTAGTGTTGACATCAAAAGCAGATATTCTTAATTCTTAAATAGTCTATAAGTTTATAATCATCTAACTAGCCATAATCTGATGTAATAGAATCTAACTATTTACTTTTATACAACCGTGGAATTCCTTTATTTTTCAACACTACCTCAAATTTAAAGGGCCAGAAAATTGCTATCTGGGTTACAAGTGAATTGATGCTATATCATAAAGTATTTGTTGATGTCTAGAATAAATTTAAAAAGCCATTATTATGTGTGGTCCCCATCAATCGAGGGTAGTTGGAGGAGCAGACCTGTTACAAAGCTAACTTTCCACATTAGTTTCTGAAAATGGCTTTGACTGGCTGTCTTCAGGCTCTTACATTTTTATGCTTGGCAGTTCCAAGTTTTTCACCATTAAGACAAGCAATTGTGTCTAAAAAAGATTGATGTTATTAAATTAGAAGATTTCTTTGAACATTTGATATTTCGGTTATCTCTGGAAGTGCTGTAATGTGGGACTATAGTTTCTATGAGCAGCAGATTTTTCATGTAACTAGATGAGTGCAGCGGTAGAATGTTAGGCCCAGATACCATAACCAGATGTCTAGTTATGAGCTCTGTAGTACCTCCAGTGATTATGCCACCCAACAAAGGTCAACCCCTCAAGCTATCCCTTCCCCCTGTGGCATCCGTTCTTGTTTAAACATCCATTGTGGGCCCTTATGACCGCCACAAATGCAGAAATCATGATACCATGATTTCAGAAATCTGGTACCATGCTAGAGAGTTGGAATATGGAAATATTGGACTGAGAAATTCAACCAACTCTATAGTTTTTAAAATAGAAGTAGATATTCTCTACTATTCACTAAATATATTCTAAACTAGACAAACTCAAACAGGTGACAAATAATACGGTGTGCTGTTGTTGTTTACTCCATTTTAGTAAAAGAAATCCTTGGACAAATTTTTTGTACCTTTTTTTTTTTTGGCCCTTTTTTTCATTTTGGGGTTGGGGAGAGGGAGAGAGATGGTTGGGATGGAGGATGGGTGGGCTTGAGATGTACTTGAGTAAAATATGAAAGCAAATACACTAAGCGGCTGGGAAGTAAAATTCATTCTAATCTGTACATTAATTGATTTATTACTTATAAAAAAAAAAAAATACATTCTAATCTGTGTTTAGGCCCAGAATGCAAATCGGTTTACTCTGACAAACAATATCTTGATAGAAGTTTTACCTGGGATATCCTCTATTGCTTTTTGTAGAGCAGTAGAGAGTAACCTTTTTTTCCTCCTCTTTTTGGTCATCAGTACGTGATTTGGTGATTTAATTTCAAAGAAACTAGGGAAGTTTAAATTTCATTTTTCTTTTTCATTTGCTGCTTGAATAGTTAATTAAGATGTGAGGGAAATATATCGAAGTCAATTTACAATGCGATTGCATTGTTGGAAAGTTTTGTTGCTTGGATTCTTATGATATTGCAATCTTTATACTGTTAGAAAGTCTTGTTTACTTGGATTCTTATGATATATTGCAATTTTTATAGGTTTGGAGCGCGTACAAAGACCAGAAGCATGATCTTTTCCTTCCTTCAAATGCTCAATCTGCAGCTGCTGGAGTCGCTGGTCTAATTGAGAGTTCCTCTTCTAGGCTTACCTATGCCCTTCCGGCTCCGCCACAACAATCTAGTCATATGAAACCTCATGCTTCAGTCACATCTGACTCAAATGGAAAGCATGATCTGCTTTCATAACACGAACAAATTAAGAAAAATCACATTGCCGTGGTTTGATGAAGCAATTGACAATACACTTCTACGTAGTCGGAAAGCGTGATCAGCTTTCATGTGGATAGAGTGAAGAGAGACTTCCTCGCCATAATCAGATGGAGTGGTCTCTGTAGTCTCATATTTTACTTCTCTGTACAGCACAGCACATTGTATACATTCTTTTTCTCCTCTCTCCTCTCCTCTATGGTTGTGAGCATAAGGTGGGTGGAGAGATTTTTTAAAGAAGATTTCAATTACATGCTTTCCGATGTAAAGAGGACCTCTGAAATGTTGTAAATCGTGTTAATTGCCCAATTTTCTATAAATATGAGCTGATTTTCGTTTTTGTAACTTTCTGTTTTGAATCTTTTGGGTCTGGGCTCGGTTTTGGCTAGGACCTGTTGGCCCAATCCTGGTTCCAAAAATGATAACCCAAATGTTGTAGACGTTCGGTTTCATTCGTTGAATTTTTTATATTTCTAAATCTAACACATTCAGGCTCTACGAAAAATATTCTTTTTAGAAATTATTTTTCACCAACCACCGACTTCGGTCAAAAGATACAATCTGACCAACTTTGATTGCTTTAATAAATACATGGCGTAAAACTCCAGCAAACCTTATCCTTTTGTAATTTTGAATAATGCCAAACAAGGCGCTTTTAGTACAAAGTGCAGTACCATAAAGTCTATTCAGCAGCAGTATTTGTTCTAGAGAGAGAAACACGGATCGAGGTGAGGGAAAGGGAGATAGAGGTTGAGGGAGGTGTTGGATATGGGAGATTCGGTAAGAAAATAACATCATATACTTCTTGGAAAGATTAGTCCTTACCGAGACCTCCCATTCCAATGGCTTCCTAAGGTTCCTCCCTTTCCTTTCCACTCTTCTCAGCAAATCCAATATGTTTAGAGATATGTATATATATATATATATATATATATATATACATATTTTATATATAGAGAGGGTGAGAGTGATGGAGATAAAACGGGTAAGAGGGAAAGGAAGATTGAACGAAGTTGTGGGTGTGGGGTGCTTGGGGAGGAGAAATAAACTATATATATATACACACACACACACACACACTTATTACATATGTAACTTTGATCATTTTGTGAAGGAAATTTTTATTGGAGGGAGTAGCTGAGGGATTTTAAGGAATATGAAGATTTTCTTATATAAGCAAGTAATTTTAGTGTTCTCTTTGTTGAATATTGAGATTTGTATTTTTATTTAGGAGAAATGAATATGGTATTTTAATCGACTTGATCTGTAAGTTTAGTGATATTAGCTGTTTCTGTACTATATATGCTTTACTCATATTGCTGGTCTGCGACCTGAGATTTTGTTGTCCTGGCATTTCCATGCCCAGTTGGTCTATGACAAGCAAATTGACTAGAGCAGTTTTCATTTCGGTCTACCATAATTTTTTGTTTTTGTTTTTGTTTGTTTTCTAAATAATAATAAATAGTATATGTTATAGATACATTGTGTACGTGAGAGTGAGTCCACCCGCATTTGTTTGCATGCATTTAAGTGCAATCAATTCCACTCGCTGGAAGTAAAAGAGTAAGAGCGGGAAAATTTATTGTGATTTTATGTAGGGACATTAAAACTGGCCACTCAAAATTTACAATTCACCTTTATTCATAAGATTTTCCATCATGAATTTTTGAAAACAAAAATAATTTTATTTTTAAAAAAACTTCCATAACATTTAGAGGATGGCTATGATACCACTTGTGAGTTGTAAGCAGGCGGAACGGTTGTGAAATATAATATGAATAATTAATTTAGAAGAATGGTGAATAGATTTAACTTACTCTTTTATTCAATTTTTACTTATTTTAATTTTACCGAAATAAAATTAAAATCAAACCCACAAAGCAAAAATTAAGTGCAAGTAAATTAAATAAAGTTTGAGAGAGGAAACCCCTAGGTATAATAGACTAATTGTTATAGGAAAAACCTAGTAGATTATGTAGTTCAGAGCAAAACGATCTACTATATTTGAAGCAAAGAATACTGAATTTTGACTTGGGCTCACAACCTATTGTTCTACAAAAAACCAATCCCTGACTTTGCGACTTCTTTGTCCAACAGCTCTCGACCTCAGACTTACTCTTGATCTCTATAGAAAAGTTGCAGATAGATCAAATAACACTCCACGAATGCTTTGACCTCTTCAAAATGTAATCGCTTTACCCCTTTTCAGAATCTCTTAATCTTCAATTATACTCCAATTCTGATTAGATAGAGAATAACACTACTAAATCACTCTTGTGTTTATGTGTGTGCTCTCAAAAATAAAATCAAATTTGATTTTCTGAAAAATATATATCTCTCAAAAGGCTTTATCAAAATGATGAATTTTTGTTCCTAAAAACTGTACTAGCCTAGATATAAATTAAGGTTTATATAGACTTTCAAAAACTTAGATATGCATAGGGAAAAATAAATTTCATGCATAAGGCTTTTGGAAATAAGTCTACACCAAATAGAAAGTTTACACGTAACCGGAAACTAAAATCCTAAACTGTAAGGGAAGGTTTAACAGTTTAGAAAAATTCGGTTTTGGAAACTTTGAAGAAATATACTATTTATGTATAGTGTCCTAAGTGGGAAAAAACTTCCTAAAGTGTTGTTCTTACCTTTTTCATAGATCATAATTTATTAAACTTGACCAACTTTTCAATTCTATAGCCACTCTTGATCTTGATATGGTAACTTGAAAATTACAACTCGATCGGACTCGTTTTGACACCAAAATTAGCCAATTACAAAAATTATCTCATAGTTCTTACCAAGGCCATTGACCGTATTGTCTCCAATGGTGACACCAATCTGAGATGACGTGCTCAGACGATGTGGCTTCCATCCTCGGCGTTGTACATGGGAGGCATAAGCTTGGAACAATGAGTCTCTAGACCATCTTCATTAGTCGCCGTAACGGGTCTTCGTCGACAAATTCCAATGGTGAAGGTTGAGCTGCAACAAGCTCTTGTTGGACAGCGACACCCAACCTGAGATGACCTCTCCAATGGCGATACCCAATCTTCTCAGTTCCAAACCCATTCATGCAATTTCACACAACCCGTACTGATGGGTGCCGATGAACTAGTTGGATCGTTCACCACTTCTGCATCTTTCGGCAAAAAGGACAAAGAACCAATGAAGCCTCACCTATGCAAACAACGACCTTAAAATTATAATCAGCTTTTTACGGTGATGACACAACTCGCGACAGCCAGGATGACAATCTGAAATTTCTGTCCTTGCTTCTCGTCGGTGTCAGTGTCGATCTCGCGTGCTCCGGAGACCGCCAAATTAATAGATCATCCAACATTTATGGTTTTGGAAGAGAGATTTATTCACCCAACAAATTAATGAGAAAGATAGTAGGGAAATGACTATACATAACCAAAGGGCCTTTGGCCCAATGGTATAACCTCCCCATCTTCAAAGAACGGGGAAGGGGTTCGAGTTCTGACGTGGACAAAAATGTGTGTGTACTTGCTTTACCATTCAAAAAAAAAAAAAAGGAAAGAAAAGAAAAGAAATGACTATACATAAGTTCTCTCTCCATTATCTTCTTCACCGAATAGGAATCCAAATATATATATATATACATAGATTCCGTCACCGAACAAGCCTCTGGTGCCGACGCCACCATCAATTGATCGGAGTTCCACACTACCATCAATTGATCTTTGACACCCCAAATCTGGCATTCCAGCCACCATTGTTCGTACCAATATTACCCAAAGACGGCCATCGTTGCAGCTGCAGAAAGTCGATAAACCTAGAGAGAGAAAGAGAGGGGGGAAGAAGAACCAAAAGATGGTGTTGGAATCGTTGGCTGGCCTGAGAGGTTAGAGAGATAGAGGAGTGCCAGCTAGACCTCACCACCTAGGATTCTGCCAAGAAAATAGGACAAATCCATCCACATGAATATTATTTTCCTTAAAAAAATATAATGACCTAAAAGTTCACTTTTGGTACGAGCTTAAGATCAAATTCAAACATTCTTTCTTGGCTTTAATACCTTGAATACGACAAAGAGCCTAAACCTAACTACGTTGTACTAAATGACCAAGCATCTTCAACTTTCCCGGTTCACATTATTTTGTGAAGAAGAACTATTTCAAGTACTAATGTTTTGTTATTAGGGTTTACGTTATCAGTAAGTTCTTTAGATTTGCGTTAGAACAGAACGGTTGATTTGGAGACGAGCTAGCAGATTTATATGACCGATGAAAATAACAACAAATTTCTATGATTTACTTGAGATTAGAATCGTGCATGGAATGCATGTGATGGACGAGGGGCATTATGGATATTTTTGCATGGATATATTGTTTCATTTTAACGCTTGAGTTAAGTTTGTAATTGTGCATGTTTGACGAAAGAAAAATGGTCTCGGATTGGCTTGGGCATTTTCTTCACTTTTATTTGTTTCGACCTAAAATATTTTTGGATGATTGGAATATGACTTTTCAGTTCGGTTTGTTTCGATATAAAATATTTATTAAAATTTTTTTTTTCAAGTAAAATATATATTTTTTATTTTTAACTTTTCAGTATTGGACAAAAGTCTTGGTTGAAATTAAAATCAAATCAATTGAGCAAAATGGACAACTTATTATTTTAGGTTTTAATTTTTTTTATAAATTTTTTACGAAAATCAAACACCAAAAAATAAAATATATATATTCTGAAAAATATTTTACACATGACCCTATAGAGTAAAAAGTCATTAATATCTCTATATCAATAATGTATTATACTATAAATATTTATTAATTTGAAAAGTCATTTTATCCCTTATCTTTAAATCATATTTGGTGGTATATTATTTACTGTAATTTATTAGTCCCCCATCTACCAACCTTATCCTTTTGTGATTTTGAATAATGCCAGCTAGCAGGTACCATATCTGTAAACCATTTTCCAAAACAACGGTGAGTAAGCGGTTTTGTCTCTCTTATGGCCAACACTGTTTGTTCTAGAGAGAGAGAGAAACAGAGAGGAGAGGGAAAGGAAGGAGAGAAACAGAGAAGAGAGGGAAAGGAAGATAGAGCTTGAGGGAGGTATTGGATATGGGCGATTCGGTAAGAAAATATATTTCTTGGAAAGATTAGTCCTTACCGTTACCGCTCAATCCAATGGCTTCCTAAGGTTCCTCCCTTTCCTGCCCCCTCTATAAAAACGCGTTAGGGTTCACCATATCTCTCATTCTCATCCTACACCTCCACCATGGTAAGTAAGGCGGCGGCGGAGAGCAGATCTGAAATGGGGGATGAAGTTTTCCGAAAGTCTATAGGAATTGGCGGGTAGGGAAGCATTATATATGTGTGTGTGTGTAACTGCTTGCTTCCCTAATCCACGGATTCCCATGGGTTTTCGGTGTTCCCTCTCTTTTCTCATTCAGCTTCAACTTCTCTTTTACACACACTCAAACACACACATATATGTATGTATGTATTGTTTATGCGTGTATGAACTATATTTTTCATGAATCGGAAAACATTGCTTGGGGGGATTGATATTGTACAGTTCAACGTGTTGTTGAAAACAACTATATATATATATATATGAGTTGTTTAACCCAGCCTCTACGCCTCTTGTCATGTTCTACTTTCTGCAGATCATTTCTTTTGAAACAATTCTTAGACCTACATTAGGCATCAGAAAAGTTTGTTACCGGGAGTATGTTACAAATCTTAGACTTGCTACTTTTAGGGTTTCTTAACTCATATTATTCATAAACAAAAATTATGAATCATCGTCAGCAATGGGCATTAGTTACATACTGCCGGTAACAAACTGCTTTATAATTTTTATGGAGTAGTTGAGGGATTTTAAGGAATATGAATATTTTCTTATATGAAGGAGCATTTTGAATGTTCTCTTTTTTGAATATTGAGATTTTTATTTTTAATTTTAAATTTTTTATAGAACAAATGAATATGGTATTTTAATCTACTTGATCGGTAAGTTTAGTGATATTAGCTGTTTTTGTACTATATATGCTTACTCATGTTGCTGGTCTGGCCCCTGAGATTTTGTCGTCCCCAGTTGGTCTATGACACAAATTGACCAGAGCAGTTTTCATTTTGGTCTACCCATAATTTTGTTTGTTTTTAAATAATAATATAAATTGTGTACGTGAGTGTGGGGTCCACCCGCATTTGTTTGTAGGCATTAAAGTGCCATCAATGTCACTCACTGCAAGTAAAAGAGAGAAACTCCTAATTACTATCGAGCAGGAAAATTAATTGTGAGATTTTAAAACTGGACCCTCAAAAAATTTTTGCAATCAATATGAGTGGTATATAGTTAAGATTTTTTTGTTTTTTTGAATAATAGTAGTTTAATAATAAAATAACAAATATAATAATTCATACCTAAAAACACAATATACCTTTACTTAATGGTTGATTCGAAAAAGTTTTTATTATTAACGATAATGTGGTATTTTATTATTGGACTACATATGGATGAGTAGCTTCACTCTGAGTGAGTAGTAAAATATTTTTTTTTTTTTTTTTCTCAAAGTCAAGAAAATATTTAAATTGGCAAGTCTCTGTTACATCGATCAAAACAGGAGGAAAATAATCAGAAAATTCGGAATAAACCTTCATAGGCATGTCACGTTTTGCTAAACTATGGGCAGCAGTGTTGTCATCTTTGGGAACAAACTTAACAGAAAACCATTTGAGTTCTTCAGCCGCATTTAGACATCCTCAACCAACTGCAACGAACTTAAAAGAAAACCATTTGAATTCAGCCACATCTGGACCTCCTCAACCAACATAAATGCTTGAGTCCTACAAACGATGTCCACCACCTATCATCAGACTCAAAAATAACCTCTCAACTTGAGCATTGCAGCAACAATCGCCCCTCTCAACTTGAGCATTGCCTGTTGCATACTACTACAAGAAATTAGGGACGGATGGACTACTCTTAATACATTATTTTTTTAATTATAATTATTGTATTAGGGACCCCTAATTTTTTTTTATTGTTGTATTAGGGACCGATAGACTGTCCCTAATAAATTATTTATTATTATTGTATTGGGATAGATAGACGGTCCCTAATACATTTATTATTATTATTATTGTTATTAAATTTGTGTCGGGTATAGACTATCCCTAATACTCTAATTATTAGTTTTTTAATTTTTTATGCTTGATTTGTGGGATTAATCATTCCGAATACATTGATATTATTACATGCAAAATATAAACAAAATATATCAACAATAACATTCAAACAAAATAAATCAACAATAACATTCAAAAAGATATTATTAGCCATCAAACAAAATAAATCTACAATAACATTCAAGATCCATAAAATCTCCAGTTTTCTAAATAAAAACTAAAACCATCTGCTAGCACAACAAACGGTTTCATCCTCTTCAAACCAGATCCAAAGTCATCAAAATGCAGCCCAAAAAAGATAAAGAGTTTAGAAATCAACTAGTTGAACATCAGAAAGCTCCAAAATTTGTATACCAAAAAATTTCTCTCTTTATCGCATTAGTCATTCTATTGGTGGTTGTGGTGGTGCTTGTTGGTGGTGTTGATATTGCCACCATGTTGGTGGCGGCTGCTGATATTGCCACCTTGTTGATGGCGGTTATTGAAAATGAGAGTTTGGTGGAGGTGGCAGTGGCTGTTGATACCAGTTTAGTGGGGTTTGCTGTTGTTGGGAATCTGATGGAGACTGTTGTTGGTGGAACCATTGTGGCGGCTGCTGCTGTTGATATTGGTGGAACCATGGTGGCGGTTATTACTGTTGATATTGGCTATTACTGTTGTTGTTGCTACTTAAGCATCTTCTTAATTTTATCCAACTTTTTCGCTAATTGTACATTTCTTTCCTCAGCAATTTTGACCATTTTCCTAAAAGCCTCTTCATATGATGAGGAGGCACGTTGACGCCTTGGAGCCACAAAACCATGTCCGAATCCACGACAATATCCCTTCCTTACGCCTAGTTGGTTTTGCACTATCTCAACATTATTTATGATTAAACTCGTATCATCAGAATTTTGAGAAATTTGTGAAGACATATCTTTCATTTCATCTTGCAAAATATTTAAGTTCGCTATCAAATTAAAAGAATATAGCATATGAATAAATCATGTGCAAGTTAGAATATTAATCTCAATAGAGAGGAAAAGAAAAAGTAAAGGCAAAAAAATCAATGACCATTTAATGAAGTTAGATAATATAATAAAGCCTAAATTCATGTTCTATATAAAAATTGTAATTTTGTTTCTCTTTCCCCACGAAAATATATAATCTTCATTAGTTCACTAATGCAGTTCTTACTTTTAGATGCAATTCTGTAAAAGTAACAGCGAACATAGACTCCACAACATATTGGATCTGATGAGCTGGAATGCACTTCTGTTTATCTAGCATTGTTCTACTGTAAATAATGTCGTGTATCCATTATGTCCTTCCTATCACTTTTGATTAATGAAGACTATACATTGACACAATCAGTAATGGTCCTATATAAATAGTAAAATAAATATGTCAGACCTAAACTGAACATTAATTCAATTTGATAATGTGATTTTATATGGTTTTTACATAATTTCAGTGACTGCCCATTTTTTTATTTATTATTATTATTATTTTCGGTAAATAAATTATGTATAAAAAAAAAAGGAAATGATGTACCAAAACCAATAGCTTAAATTTATTCTATGGTTGTGTTTTTTGTTTTGTTAATAACTTGCTGACAAAAAATTTTCTAAGGTAAGTTGCTATATGGCAAAAACTACTACCTATAAGAGATTGCATCTTTGAATGCTCCTAGTAGACATCTCAATATTTTATGATATATGAAATCGTGTATACATGAGATAATTAATAAATAGATAAACAAGTATTGTTATTCTGACCTAAAAAAAAAAACAATTATTTTATTATGATGGTGCATATGGACAAACATTATAGACAGGGTTGCTAACCATTGTTGACTTTCTCTATTGTTTATGCGTAAATATTTTAGAGAGAGGGAAAGGAAACTGATGAAACCTTCTTAGTTGACAAAAACCTTTTAAGGGACCCTTTGGAAAATGGTTAACAATGAACTTAATTCTTCTAGCCAATCATGTGAAATTGAAGGTAAATTTTCATCATCATTCATCATTTCAAATCGTAATCACCGTTCGATTATAGATCTAATTTCAAATTAAATCTTAATTTGAATTTTTGCAAACCTGATTCCACCTTTTGACTTCCGCATACTACAAGAATTTTCAAATCTAAAAAAGAGAGAGAGAGAGAGAGAAAGAGAGAGAGAAAGGAAGAAACAAATGGGATGCGTAGAAAAATGTAGAATTTGGGGGGGTTCATAGGCGCAAGCATCACCGGGATTGACCACAAAAAATAAAAGACCAATGCCCAAGTCTACACGCCCAAAACTAATATTATTGCCAATAAATTCACAACCATTAAAAAAAAAAAAAAAAAAAAAAAATTTACCTCAGCCTCGATTTCATGCACCTTTCTAATTGCATTGTGCGAAACCCTGAGTTTAAACTAAAAAAAAAAACAGTATTGTTTCAAGCCCAATGCTAATGGTTCAGAACGAACTTTCATAATCAATTATGATGTTGTCTTCATCTAATTTCCCTCCTAATTATAATGCCACATACTCCTTAAGCCATCCAAAATCAAGTACCATTCTTATAGTTAACTTACATAATTCCTCTTAGCTTTCTTGTGAGTCAAAATTTTCAAAATGAACAAGTTTATGGAACGGAGTCAATTATATTTTTTTTCCCAAGGCAAGAAAGAATGCTTATTATTGATGACCATCCAAAAACAAGTACCATTCTTGTAGTTAACTTACATAATTCCTCTTAGCTTTATTGTGAGTCAAAATTTTCAAAATGAACAAGTTTATGGGACAGATTGAATTATATTTTTTTCCCAAGGCAAGAAAGAGTGCTTATTATTGATGACCAACAACTATATTACTTTCAGCGTATGTCACATTAAAACATCTAAAGTCTCAAGAAAAAAGAGAATGTAAATTGAAAAATAAATTAAATTATTTCAGATTCATTTAATTAGATTACTTTCAACTGGTTGAAGTTCTTAAACATGAAATGTAATGAATGAAAACCACACTTCATCTGCAACAATTCCCCGTCTTTATTTGTGCATAAAAAATCAAGAATGGTCACTTAAAGGCATGAACCCCTATAAACCACAAAAGCATTATGAGATCCAAATTTCATAATCCAACATGCTAGCTACCAAGTAAATGAGAACTGATTGACATAGAATGTCAAAATAGTGACAATTTGCGATAACTTACATTATTCCTCTTAGCTTTCTTGTATGCCCATCCACTCTGTTCTATTAAAATGTGTCCTTGTACAAGCGAATAGTAGGACCTTCATCACTTTTACCGTCCTTATCTTCTTTGCTTTGCCTTTCTTTGAGTTTAACCTGCAGTACAAAGTAATAGTGACCATTAGACAAATATATAGTTTAGAACATATAATATAAAAAAATATTTATAATTATTGTTTCATATATTACGTACATAACCATCGTAATGTCTGACGAAGGACATCGATCCAGAATAATGTGGAACCTCATTCTTGGAACGGTTTTCTTTGTTTTTTTCACTTATTTCTTAGGTAGTATTTCAAACAATATTACAAGTTAGGAAACCCAAATAGCTAGTGAATGAAGTTATTATATTAAATGATTTCAAGTAAATAGTCAAAAGCAAGTAGTTAATAACTTGAACCTGAAATTTTGGTGACATCCACCAATCACATAACTTTTGCCAAACACCATGACCAATACCATTGTAAGGATGGCGGTGTGCATTCTCAATCGAAAGATGCTCCTTAAAATGACTCTTCAATTTATATCTAAAATTCCTTATAAGCACTAGAAATTCCTCTATTTACTCATTTAAAATCAGTATCATTATCATATGCATCCACTCCAAAGGTCGCCTTTATAATGTAGAATTAATGTAAGCTAAAGGGAGCCTAAAAATTCACACATCAACTTAAAAGTATTTCTGCTACAATTTGTAACCAATTGCACCAGCAACCTCTGATTTATTTTTAACAATCATTACCTTTAAATGGTCATAGCAAACCTCTTTCTCAAAATCTGGAACATCCCTCCATGTTTTATACTTTAGAAGGGCTTCGATATCCCGTGTACTAATGTCAACCTCAGCCGTCTATAATTTGTTATTTAAACCAATAGGTTTAATATGACCCTCTCTAAACTCTATTGGAACTGGACAGTTCTTTTCCTTAATTCTGTGTAAGGCTTCATTTTTTGCTTTTCCACGCCCTTTTCGTATCGGACCTAAAAAATAAATTTATCATCTTAATTAAACTGTAGGCATTTTATAAAAGAGCTTATGGTTAATCAACGATGAAGCATAATTACCTCCACTTGGTTGTGGCCCCATCTGCAAAGTACTACCATCACCTTCTATTCTTTCATTTGTTGAATTCCTATCATCACCTAATCCACTCGATTACGTAGCAGGTGAACTTGTAGATGGTCGCTCAGTTGTGGGACCTTAAAACTCTACATATTGGTTCCTCGGAGGTGTCCATAGTTTAGTTTACAAGTTAATACGAAGAATCAAGTGAAATTAAATCAAAATAAACAAGCATATGCAAAATATATTCTGAGTCATCATTTCATGTTCACATAATTCCATTGAATCATAAATTCAATAATTAGAGGCTAATAAATCTGAAGGAAGTCAATAAATAAATACTAGTAATATAACTGAACAGATCACATTAAATATTAATCATAAAACCAAAAAAAGAAAGTAAATGCTCAAATATAACAATTAATTTGGTCAACCAAATCAAAGCTGCAAATTAATGAAGCACATAACCAAAAAGGCTAATAATTTCCTGCTTTCAACATATACTTAAAGAGAAATTTAAACGAAAAGTAACTCAAAAGATAAAGCTCGGTAATATAATTCAACTGGTCACATAATGTATTTATCATAAAAATGTGGTATATGCTCAAGAATACAAAACTTCACATGTCATCCAAATCAGTATCATCTTCAGACAGTAATTTTGGTTCCTCATCTGAACTATATTGAATGTCATTTCCATCATCATTCTCAACATCCCAAAAGTCGTCATTAATGGCTGCTTCACCACTACATTTTCGAATAATTTCAGCATAAAAAATTTCACCCTCCAAATCATCCCTATTAAAAGGGAGTGGATCCATGCCCAAGTCCGCTTCAACAACTCCATCCACGATGCTTGGTTCGTTCTCTTGGTATGCTGCAGTGTTGAGCATTTCATCATGTACTCCCGTTTCATCCACTTTTTAAGGTACATCAAATGAGCTTTTACTTGTTATATCTTAAACTACCTCCCACGTCCCTTGTAATTTGTTGTCTTTGATGTAGAAGTATTGTACTGGTTGATTTGCTAACACAAATGGTTGATTTTTGTACGCTTTACTGGCTACATTTATGCTTGTGAAATAGGTATCTTTATGTATACCAATCCTAACATCAAACCAATCACATTTGAAAAGAATTTTTTTCTCCCCAGAGGATATCTTAATTCAATGATATATGTTAGGACACCATAGTAATCCTGGTCTTCTCCTTTCACTTACACGCCACTATTCTGTGTTCGTCGATTTTGCTCCCTTTCCTTAGTATGGAACCTAATCTCATCTACAATACAAGCAGAATATCAACTTACTAGACATAGAGGCCCACACGCTAATGAATACAGATCATCACAAGTTGTTTCCTTTTGATGATAACGCATTTCCTTTATCTATTAAAAAAAATGTAGTGTTAAATAAATGAATGACAATTCATAAAGCTAGATAAGAGGATAAATATTAACAATCTTTAATACAACCAACTACCAATTTAGCTTCTTCAAATATTTGCTGAACAATTGTTCAGTCCATATATGTGTTAAGCATAAATAGTTATTTAATTATAATGCACAAAAGTATATAAGGTAGAATGCTAAGTGATTAAATCTGTTTTATAATAATGAATGAGTAAAGAAACAATATAATGAGAATGAAAATAGTACAAATTTCTTCATGTGTCTGTGAACTGATAAATGAATTGCAAATATATATATAAAGGATATATATACATATATATTTATATGTATATAAGGGATAAATTAATAAAGATAGAAAGTAAGGGAAATAGATAAACGAGAACAATATTTTGTGTGTGTATATATATATATATAAGAAGCACAAAAATAAAAAATAAAAAATAAAAAAGAAGAAGAATAACAGAGACATATTGAGAGTTCAAACAACCTATGTGATTTCCCACAGCGATTCAGACTCAGACGACAAGCCTTTTTCCAGGTTTGTAATTTACCCCTTCGATTGTTAGGCCTTTTGCAATTTCGAAACCCTAAAACATGTATTCGTATAAAAAAAAAAAAAAAAAAAAAAAGAAAAAAAAAAAGAAAAGAAAAAAACAACACTAGGGTGAGGATCATAAAACCGAAGTGGGTTATATGAATGTCAAATCAAACATGGGGGTTCTCTAAAAATCGAAGAAAGAGGCTCAAACTTGAATAATCCCTAAAATTTTGAAAAAATAAAAATGTTGTACCTCAGGATCATCACCTTGTGATTCGATAAAGATTGAAGATGCTTTGAACATGAGCTATTGAATTTGGTGAAAATCAAGCCCAAAGAATGTTTGATTAAGAGGTATTGTCTTCAAATTTTGTGACGGTGGAAGAGGTTTGCAACGTTTGAGAATAACTGAATAGTTTAGGTGGATGTACCGCAATGATATAGGTTTACTAATTTGTTTTGATTAAAATGATGTAGTTTGATGCCTCTTCACTATTTTGTAAAATAAAATAATTTTATATATTTTGTTTTTGCACGTACTATAGTGCCAAACAAGAGAAAAATGAAGCGCTAAAATTTGGCACTATTTTTTTTTGGAATTGGGGATGGTATTAAATAAACCATGCCAAAAAAGAAGAAGAAGTTTTTAGAGACAATTATTAGGGATTTGGTGACATATCAAATTTACTGTCCCTAGAGGCTAGGTATCAGTGACAGAAACATTTTCCCACCCTTCAAACACCCCCTCATACATTCGTTGGTGGCAACTAACGCACTGGCAAATGAGATGGAATAGGAACAGACTGATAAGAAGCAAAAATATTTTTGAGTGAACACTATAAAACTCCCAAAACTGCACAACAACAACTTCAATGATCTTTTGAACAGACCAACCAACTCCACCAAACATCATTACGAGACTTCCATAAATACCAATATAAGTTTACAGTAATTCTAATTAATACCAATTGTTGTTGTCGGAAAATATTATTATAGGAATCTTAAATTACTCCACAAAATATTATTCTGAGAATATTGTTAGAGTAATTTTAGTCCATATATAATAAAATATGATTGGAGTGATTTATGGGATTGATTTTATGAATCTTCCATTAATGTATTTTTCATATTTATCGCTTTGTTCTTTCACCTATAAATAGAGGTATGGTGTGTTGTCAATTCAAACCCAAAGTTTATGCAATGTGGCCAAGTTTTACATTTAGAAATTGCCACTACTACCTTTCACTAAAAATATAGCTAGGGCAAGTAGGGATCGTCCCAAGGGATTGAGGTGTCGTACTAGGTTGAGGAATCAAAATAAGGGTTAGTAGGTTGAGTGATCAAAATAGTGGTTGGTTGGTTGGATTACACTAGATGCAAATTAAACTAAAGTAAACAATAATGCAATAGAGGGAATAAAAGAGAGAGAGATATTGAGGTTTAGAGATCACCACTAAGCATAGCTTTTCTACACCTTTAATGAATGATTAATGAGGGGAAGAACATGCATTGCAACAAAGTGTGTGTGTGTGGTTGTTTCAACAAGCATGGATGACAAATTAAGTATATATTGTCTAAACAACATGGTGGATAGCACAACATATCAAATTAAGCCATTAATTCTTTTTTTAAGCTCACAATCCAAACACATCACAATGTTAGAGATATATGTTACTTGCTTTCATAAGTATGGAACATCAACAACAAGCATGGATTATCTTCCCATTTAACCACTACACTATAACTAAGCTAATGGCATGAAATTAAACTAATTAAACTAAGGAAGAGGTACAATCCATCAAGAAATGAGTATGAACCATCAAATAAACTACAAGAACATGTCATTAAGTACTAGGTCTTGACAATCTCTAGATCTATAGTATCAATACATATAGACATGCATCAATAACACAAGAAATAGAGACAAACACATGAACATCTAATTTAGCATACATAGACATATGGATAGAATGAAATGATCAATTGGAAGCATTAAACCACATAAATCATTGAATAAACAAGATCTATATATATAAAAGTGTCAAGACATGAATCACAATACAAATCCCCTCAATAATACATAAATCAAGAAGTAGAAAGCATACTTAGGGCTAACTCTAGCCCCAAGATGATGTTTAGCCACTCATGGATGATGTCCTCTAACCCTCAAGGGCAAGCTCCATGGAAGAAATCTGCTCTTTGGTTGATGAAGAGTCTCCAATGGTGTCTCTAGCCTCCTCCTCTCCTTTTCTTCCTCACTAAGTATTATCTTCTCTAGGTATGTGTATCAAAAGTCTCTCTTCAAAAAGTGGCTCATATTCCTTATATAGGTATGTCAAAAATCACCCCAAATGAGCTGGGCTCGTACACCAACAATCCTCTAATGATTGGATATGAGACAACTTTTAATGAGCTGGAATTTGGATTTTTCTCGGATTTGGGAGGTTCGATCGATTGAACTTGAGGTGAGATCGATCGAACATGGCTGAGATCTATCGAATTGAAGTTGGATCGATCCTCAATTGCGGCGCCTTTTTAGATAAAAACAAATCTGAAATATTTTGAAGATATTTTTGGGAAAAGGACAAAAGTGGTTGGTAGGGTGGTACAGTTGGATAAGATCTGACATGTGGATAAGGACAAGAAGGTTCGATCAATCAGAGAATGATGTTGGATCGATCGAACTTGTGGGATCTTTGAAGATGACATCATAGCCTGGATCTATCTTAAAGTGTTGAGATCGATGGAAGTTGGATTGATCGAACTTTTCTTGAGATCGATCGAAGTTGCTAAAATTCCACCCTTTGATTCCTTTTGCTCTACTTTGCTCCTTTCTTTGATTCATCCCAGAATTGCTTCAGTTATGCTCTTATTTGGCTGAGTTAGCTTATTTTAGGGATAAGTACCTGAAAATAGAAATAATACAAAATCAATCTAAAGCGGAAAAATAAGATAGATAGAGGTCCTAGAATACCTAAGCTTAAGGGGTTTAAATACGCACTTTTCAGCGCTCATCAAGGTACTCATTGTAAACAATCTTAAGAGATAATATAATAAGGGTGATGTAGCCCTTTGGGCTTTGTGTGTCTTTGTTTGTGTTCTTCATATTTAATTTCTCTTTTCAATTTTACCAATAGGCTAGTGGTCTAGCGGTACCAGTCCCCTATTTCCCATAAGGAGATTAGGGGTTCGAACCTCAGTGGAGGCATGTGTGTGTGAGTACCAACTAAGAAAAAAAATTTCTCTCTTCAATTTTTATATCTTTCAATATGGTATCAGAGTAGGTTTATCATACACTACTCTATACTCCACTCGTCTCGAATCTCCGGATCAACTTGTTTCGAATTTATGGATCAGCTCGTCTCGGATCTTTGCAACTCGTTTCGAACCCTTAACAACTTCGTACTTAGTTTCAAGTTGGACACTTGATCGAATTAAAATCTCCGTGTATCAACTTGAGGAAGGGTGTTGGAGAATATTATTATAGGAACTTTAAATTACTCCACAAAATATTGCTTTGAGAATATTGTGTGAGTGATTTTTGTCTATGATAAAATATGATTGGAGTAATTTATGGGATTGATTTTATGAATCCTCCATTAATATATTTTCCATATTTATCGCTTTGTTCTTTCACTTATAAATAGAGGTGCTCATTGTAAATAATCTTAAGAGAGAATATAATGAGTGTGATATAGCTCTTTGGGCTTTGTGTGTCTTTCCTTATGTTCTTTATGTTTAATTTCTCTTTATCTTGGCATGTCATTTATTTACCGGCCATTACCAATCGTCCACAATAGCCCTTTGTATAAAACACTTCATTCCTACAAGCATACTACTCCACGCCCATGATTGTGTTGACCCTTTAAATGGGCTATGCCTGCTGATTCAGAAATTGACTTGATGTGGGCGTGCCAAAACCAATTGGCTTGGTTCGATTGAAAGAGATTGGTCAAGTTAGGTCTCTTTTGTGAATATAATGGAACAAGTGATGAATGAGAGAGAGAACATAAAACTCTCAATTGGGTTCAATTTGCCTTTAGTAAGAACAAGACTTAAAAGGAAGAACGAATTGCAAAGAATAAAACTAGAATGAATTTTAAGCGAGAATGAAGAGCTATGATAATTACTGAAATCGAATTAAATGCAGATAAACTACTAAGAATAAGAATTCAAGTTGCAGAAAAGAAATAATAAAGGAAATCGCACTAAAAATTAATCAACTAATGGAAAGCTGAATTAAAACTAGAAAAAGAAATTAAATAAAATAAAGAAAACATGATTTAGAAAAAAAGAATTGTTCTATTGATGCGATTGTTTGAGAGGTGTTAGACCCCTACAAAGGCAACTTCTACCATTATTTATAGAAAACTTAGGAGAGTTCTAATATAATTCTACTGAAGAACATAAATTATCGGGAAAATTATATTTTGGTGACCAAAATTAAATATAATTGCTATATAGTGACCTTAAAGTCAAAAAAAGGTAAATAGTGACTAATGTTAAAACTTAATTGATCAAATTTACTCTGTACATTAACCTAAATAAATACTTACTTAAATTGACTAATAAAAAGACGACATATTATTAGGGTGAGTTTCTAAAGAGAAGATCAAGATGGAAGAGAACTGATGACGGATATTATACATCGTTTTCTTCAAGATTCTAAGAGACATGACGAGAGAATTGTAAATTTTCTTCTTATTCATTATTTTCAAGGTATAGTTATTATACTTTACGAGTTGATTTGTCTGAGAGATCTTCCTTAAAATATAAGATTGTAATTTTTAAGAATTTTTTAATACTACTTAGTTGTAGTTCAAGAAATAATGACTATTGTTGACTAATTTCATAATTTTGCCAAGGGTGTTTCAAAAGTATGATTTGTCACTGTAAATGTTATGAGCGTTCATGGTGGAGAGTCTTGAAAAATAAATAAAAGGTACTGGAAAAGAGATAATGTTGATAAAGAAATTTTAATTTTTTAAATTAGTAAGTTGTAAACTAAAAAGGAAAATATGAGATGGTTGAGAGACTTGAAAAATAGATAAAGGGTGAAAAAAAGATAATATTGATAAAGAAATCTTAATTTTTTAAAATTGGTAAATTATAAACTAAAAAGGAAAAAAAGAAAACGTTGGATTAGAGAGAGAGAGAGTAGGAGGAGGATGAATTCAATGACTTATTATTTATATTAGATGGCAATTTTGTCATCTAAAATTTATTTTAAAAATGTTTATTAAACTTTTAAGTATTTTTGACCAAATTATCGGTCACTTAATATCAATTAAGTTTCAACATTGGTCACTATTCACCTTTTCTTGACTTTAGAGTTACTATAGAGCAATTATGTTTAATTTTGGTCACCAAAATATCAATTATGTCTAAATTATCCTGCTATCTTGCAGCCTATTTAACAAATACTCCCGATCACTATAAAACTCAATTGTCCATCTTTCATACTCATCCCTTAAATTAGAATAACTTGTTGCCACATCACCTTTGTCGAGCCCTCATCATCTTGCCGCATCATCGCCACCTTTCTTGCCAAATAGGGTGTCAACTGATTGATTATGAGCTTTACCCACATGCATAAAATAGAAAAATGGAAAATACTTTCCTTTTAATAACTCATAAAATAAACCATATCTCTCCTCTGACAATCACCAACCAACTCAGCAAGCAAATGTAAATTAAAGGCCTCCAAATTTCTAAACCCCAACCCTCTATTTTGTTTTTTTAAGACTCCACTAACTTGTCCTAAGCAATCCAGTGAATTTTATACAAATCATCACAATCATTTATACAAAATAATTGTCCCAATTCAAAATCTAATATAATATTTTTTTAATATTTCTAATTTATTCTGTTTGCCTTGATGTTATAAAAGTATGTGGACTCATAATAAAAAAGTGTATTTAGAAATTCATTCCCTACCACCACCGCTGTTAAAAAAAAAAAAAAAAAAAAAAAAAAAAAGGATGCTTTGCAGTAAAGATATCTAACTTGTATGATAAACTCGACTTTTGTAACAAATCAAATATTTACTAAAAATTTGATAGTCATCGTTTGAGACACCAAGAATTACATAATTTATTTTTTCACAGATCTTCAGTTTTATCCAATGAACCTCACCAATGGAGTTATTGGAGAAAATACCTCAGTTTTTTATAAAAGTTTTGACTAGATTTAGGCAAATAGGTACGGAAGATTGGATATAAGGCCCCCAACCAATGTTATGAAAGAGGGAGTCAATGTTAATATGTAGAGTCCTATGCTTTAATTAATTAATTAATTAATAGTAATTTACCTATTGGCATTAAAACAATACTTCCTGTACTCACCTAAGCCATGGAAGAATTCTTCTTGTGCGAAACAAGTAGGTTTGTCATGAAAATTAAAGTTGTGAATGAAAAATGCATTTTTTTTCCTTGTAAAATATATATATGTATGTATGTATGTGTTTTGTTCTTATTGAAACTCCAATTATAAGCTGCAACCTCCTTGATTTCAAAATCTTTGAAATTTGTAAACATACACACGAAAGAGAGAGGCAAAGGAGGCGCAAGGGTTTGCTGCTGCTAAAAGATGGATGTGCTAGGTTTTTCGTTAGGGTTCCAACTAGTGGTAATTTAGTCTCATAAATTTAATTCAATTTTAATTAAATAATAAAGTAATTTGACCAAATTGACTTTAAAATGCCAACTTCAGAGAGTCGAAACCTGTCACACCAAAGTTCATCAGAGGCACTAGCCCATTGAAATATGGAGACATCTCCAAAACAGTCACTTACTATTTTACTAGTAATTAAGTTTTATATTTGGTGACTATAGACCTATTTGTTTGTTTAGTGAATCAATTTAGGTTATTGATTATGTATGGTCTAAAATGCGTCACACTTCAGGTCATTAATGACCCTTCATCATTCAATTTTGATAAGTATATTTAAGGGCCTGAATATTATTATTTTAATAAAAAAATATTTAAAATTACACTTAAAAAAAAAAAATTAATTCTCACAAAGAAATAATCTTTTGTTGGACATATGGGAGAGTATATATATTGTGGCACCATATATAGGTTAAAGGGTGATGGTTGGGCTAAGTTTGGGCCCAATTGGAGGAGAATTGGGGTTCAGTTGGCCCCAAAAGCAGCTTTGTTTCCATCCTCTCGTATTCAAGTATTCAAGGAGAGGAAGGAAGAGTTTGATGCTACTTTCTAGTCAAAAGATTCCCCTATCCCTGTCTTAAAGCTATCACACTCCACATGCCCAACCAAGATCAGTAGGTCACCAATCTCTCTATAAATAAATACTATAGCCGTAGTTCAGTGTCTCTGTTGCGAGATCTAGGTCTGAAGCAAGGATGGACCTCCTTTTGTTTTCTCCAATTTTTGTTCGGTTGTCCCATGGATATAAATATGGATATAGAGAGAGAAATCTATAGATATAGAAAGAGAAAGCAAGAAATGGGAAAGGGAGATATGGGTGCAGGAAGTTGTGGGTGTGGGTTGTTTGGCAAGGAAATCTTTTGGATGGTTACAAGATTTCCAATGATAAATCCTTGCCAACTCCACCCAGGCCCATGATTTTCTGCCATTCCTCTCTCTATCCCTTGTTTTTGTCCTGCTTAGATCTCATCTCAAGGTAACAATTTTTTTTTTCTTTTTTTTTTTTTTGGCTGTTGTCTTGTTTTAGTAATTCCACTAATAATACTTTTTGATTTATTATTGTTATGGTTGGCATACATACTAAGCATTTTGTATTGTGAATTTCTTTATTTGGTTTCCTGGTCTGTGATGGAATTATATCAATTCAAAAAAAAAAATTCCATTCTCTTTTGGGGGTTGAAATATATGCGGAATGGTGTAAACTGGTTAATGATGGTAATCAGATTGTCAAATACTGTGCCCCTCAAAAAAAAAAATAATAATAATACTAAAAATAATAATTCCTTTGTTTTTTTTTTTTTTTTTTTTTTAAAGTAAATTGTAAAGTAGAAGCCATCTGGTTGGTCGATCCTCTAGCTTATACCATCCGATGCAATAGAAAGAAGCAGATCTGGGGGTTTCGGCAAAGAGGAGGAGCAAGTTCTACGGCAAGTCGATGTCATCATTTAAAATTTCCCCTTTCTCTCTCTAAAAACCTCACCGACTTAACCAATTTCATGGTAATGTTAAGTTAGAGAGAGAGTTCATGGGACTTGAGAGAGAGAGAGAGAGAGTAAAGCAAAGGGCAATGTCGGAAATAAAAATAAAATTGAACTGAGTTGGAAATAAGTAACCAAAAGTAGGATTTGTTTGTCCTAAAAAAAAAAAAAAAAAAGTTTAGGACTTAATTGTCTTTCACCCTCAAAAGCAGAAAGAAGGAATAAATAAAAAACGTCACTCATACCATAACAAAATTAACAAATTAATGTATAACTTCCTTGGCTTTGATAATTATTTGACAGAAAACAAAAAAAAAAAAAAATAATTTATTATGTATTTTATTATTTAATGATTATTTCTCACATTTTTAAATTTGGATTCATATCATTTTTGAAACGGCTAATATTAGTTTGAAATAGTCTTAAACATATCATAGATTATTTGGCCAGAATTCGTATTACTAAATTAGTGATATTGTATGTTTTAATATTCTAGCAAAGAACTAAAATAAATTTTTGAAATTTTTAAAATAAATTTTTGCTACCAAGCATGATTTCAATTTATCATACATAGTACTCTTATTTAAAACAAATCGAATGTCAAACTAGCCTTACTAAAATAAAATAAAAAAGTAGGAGTGATCGTTACCATTTATTAATACAATAAAGAAAGTCGCTTTAGTTGGAGGGTCAAAAAGAGGCTGAGATCAACAAACTTATCATGTGAATAAGAGCTAAAGTTCAATTTCTTGAGAATTCTAAAGAAGCAGAGTTCACGTTTTTGTTTGAATTTTGTTCTCATTTCTTCAAAATGAAGCACAAACTCAATTGTTTAGGCAAGGAATGAAGGCTAAAGTGTTTCAAAACATTCTCTAAATGTTTTTTTTAGAAAAAAAAAAAAAAAAAAATGAAGTTAAAATAAGGATAAAGGTTTGAACAAATTATATACATGCAGAACTCTATGAGATTTGACATGTATGTTCAACGAGAGTAGATTTGGCATGTATGTTCAACGAGAGTTACGACACTCCTTACTGTTAATAAATTTTTTAAAAATGACTAAGTTGCCCTTGTATTAAAAGACTTTTAATAACCTTATATTTTGATATGAAATGATAAAATATCATGAAATGTACAATATCGATTTTCATGCCTATTTATATTATTAAATTTTACAAAAATAAATTTTTTTAATGAAATTTGATTAGGTTTCTTTTTAGGGTTTGATTAGGTTTTGTTAAATAAAAAATTAGACGGTAATAATATAGTATTTACAAGATGGAGAAAAAAAAAAACATTATTACAGTCTTTTGATTTGATAGAAATTATTTTATTAAACTATTAATAAATAATAGTATAAGGGTATGATAGAATTTTTTTAGTTAAACTATTATTAAATTAAATAAAAAAAATAAAAGATATTTTACATTTTTTAAGGAGATCAAAGTAAGAAAGGTCAAATAATAATTTATCCTAAAAATAAAGTTGGAAACACTTTGCTAAAATAAGCTAAGTAGTTTTGTTTTGTTTTTTATTTATTTATTTTTATTATTATTTTTTTTAATGGTAAAGCAAAAATAAGCTAAGTTAGCAGCTGCCGTTGGAGTCCAAAATTATATAAAAGTATAGATTTGACAATTGTTAGAGCCACTTACAAACTAAGAAGCATGCTTTATGTCATAATAAATTTAAATAAAAATTTTGGATTATTCTTTTTTTTTTTTTAGCTCCATTTGTAAAAATGGAGACCTACTCTAGTAGATGGTATGATATTGTCCGCTTTGAGCCTGAACCCACACGGTTTTGCTTTTGAACCTTACCCCAAAAGGCTTCATACTAATTGGAAATGGCACACTTACATATAAGTACTTTACATTTCCTCTATCCAGGCGATGTGGGACTGTGCACCCGTAACTCGCCAGTGTGGTAACCTAATAGTGTCTCTCGCATCCACCCACGACACACTCGCCCACAAGGTCATCACAATCTACCCCCTTGGAGGTCCGACGTCCCCGTCTTTTTGTGTAAAAATATATCCTCTAATAATAACTAACTATTGTCATGTCTGAACTCACATAATTTTTATAAACCTACTTAATATAGGATTATTTTGTTAATGGAATGAGAAAAAAATGAGGAGAAAGGAAATATGTTAATGTGGCTGTATAAAAAGTTATGTAAAATACATTACAATTTTATATATTGGTGACCTGACAGTATATGTTAACATATTGCTGGAGATAAAAATAATAATAATAATAAAATAAATAAATAATAAATAAAAACTCATTGGTGACTTGATAGTGTATCTTAAAAGACTAGTGTATTCAGAAGAGATACTTTCACCTCACTTCACATGAATCCCATCAAAATTTCATTTTACCTACTTATTCAAAACACAAGTTTCAATTGTTTAATTTTTACCGACCCAATACCAGATTTTGCTGCTAATAAACTAAAGATTTTACAACATCTCTTTAAGCCCATCAGAGATTATCTCATCATATACATTTTTCAC
This sequence comes from Cornus florida, assembly GCF_030987335.1. NCBI lineage: Eukaryota > Viridiplantae > Streptophyta > Magnoliopsida > Cornales > Cornaceae > Cornus > Cornus florida. Next base: position 85,643,526 of record NW_026775572.1, on the reverse strand, counting down.
CAACTTTGCATCAAATTTATGAAGGATATAATATGTGCCAAGAACAAAAGCAGAGCATACCAGAAATGGCGTGGTCACACCTCAAACCCAATTTCACAAATCAATTTGTCTCTACACTAGTAGTCTGTCACAAAAAAAAAAAAAAAAAAAAAAAAGAAGAAGAAGAAGCAGCACGAAGACTGATTTCACCTGGACTAGTATATCCGAAAAAGGGCAAATTCTGATAGGTATATGTATACTCCCTCTATCCCATTTTAGATGTCGCTCTCGGGAAATGTGACTCACAATTTTTAAAATGGGACGAAAGTAGTGTGTGTGTATATATATGCATATGAGTTTCTATATATGTAAAATGCTAGCATAAATTTTTATTTTTATTTTTTATCACATAATACATTACATCCCCACTAATTTCCACACAACATAGTCTTAAATTTTCTACAGAAATTCCATATATATATATATATATTATCCAGAAAAAGCACTGAACCTAACACAATTACTTTATGGAATATTTATACAAGAGAAGATAAATACAAGAGAGGATAGATAAGAGCAACTATCGAAGATGTCTTTCTTCGTTACAAAAGCTCACAATATATAGAAAATAAAATGTAAAAATTACTGTTGATGAACAAGTAAAAATCATTGTTGATGAACAGTAACCGAATATACTTTTTACTATTTGATTTTAACTTTTGTACAGTAACTTTCTTTTCGTGTCATGTTTCTATTCCATCTCCAATGGTCCGTGACTTTCATGATCATGGATTTGATCATTGGATTCATTGCTGGGAGATTCCACCATGTATGAGCATTTTGCGATGCAAATCGAACTCGATTAGTTACTCCCCAATCAATTTGTTCCGTGGACCATGGTATAGAAGTGTCAAGTGTCGAGATAAAGGGACAATTTTGGTATTGTCTCTTTATGAAAAGTGACATAAAAATTATTTATTTCTTCACTTGCTTCTTCATAAACCCTTTTAATGATTGAATGATGATTTTCAATTTTTCTGAAGTTAAGTTGAAAAATGTGTTTTGTTAAAACATCTTCATCTTTCGTTTTTTTCGAGAAGACAAATATGTTATATTTTTTAAAAAATTGTTGATGGAAAATCATTTTTAATTAGTTCTACTTAGTTGCAAAAACCAATTGATCTGGGGTAAAGTAAAATTTTCTTCCCAATGGATTGTTAAACTTGTTTAGCTTCTTCGAATGTGTCGTGTGTCTTAAAGCATGCACCAAAAAGTTTTATTTATTTGTGCCTGACATTCCAACCATGTGGCGTAGATTCCCGGTTGAAACCTACGAAAACAACAAACCATTTGTTTATGGATTGTGATCGTAAAGTTGGTTGGCTTGCCTTTTTAAGCAATAGTAACCCAATTGTGCCTTTTTCTTTATGCATCTGCAAAATAATTATATTATATCCATAGATAAGTTCTTCCTTCTGGATCTTTTTTGAAAGAACTTTACTGCGTGATGGAATAATATCAAGACTTTGTTTAATGTCTTGTATTATTTTGGTGTCATTTTCAGTCCAGTCAAAAATAGTATATTTTTTCAATTTATTTAATAAATGAATCTCCTTCTGAAATAAGTTTTTGAAAGAAGTATGACCATAATTGAATAGACCCAAAAAGCTTTGAAGTTGCTTTTTGTCTTTTGATACATTGGGAAAATCTCTTATTTTTATGATGTGATCTTCTTGTTTTATTCCTTTTTCAGTTAAAACTATTCCAAGAAAATCTCTGAGTCTTTTTTGGGGATAAAATAATACATATGGATGAAGCTTTCTGCACAAGATTTTTGAATACTTTTGGTGATCTTCTTTTGTTTTAGGAAAGACAAGAATATCATCTTTTAGATCTTTGATAATATAATCCATCCATCTTTGATAGATTTGTGGAGCAGTATTTAATCCAAAGGGCATTACTAGGCGTACTGTTAATGGTTTAGTCTCTTTTGTCAACCTTAATCCAAAAATCTGATTTACAGTCAAACTTGCAAAATTTTTTTGATCCGGGAGTTTGATGTATAAGCACATCTTTTCGAGGTATAAAATAACGGTCGAATATAAGATGCTGGTCTTATAGTTAAATGACCATTCTGACCTTTCCTCTTTTTATCTCATTATGGTTTCTTACCATGAAAGCTGGACTTGGACGAGGACTGTTACTGCTTTCTATCAGTCTTTTGCTTTGTAGCTCTTGTATTTGTTCAGAAAACTCATCTACATCTTTTTTGAGGTGGACCATGGGTTTTACCCTTATAGTAATTAAAGAATTTTTTAATTTTCATTAACAGTAGTGACGGCTTCGGTACCATAAAGTTAAAAGGGTTTTCAGAAAAATTCAATTCTTTTTAAGAATTGTATATAGCCAGTGTTTTTCACTAAGGCTCAAAATCTGTGAATCTCTTTTTAGTACAAATACATCTTCTGTTCCATAATAAAGGTGTTTTTTTTTTTTTTTATCTTTGTTGTGGATGAAGATGCTTCATTTTTATCCGGAGGCATTTTTAATGGATAAAGATCTTCTAGCTTTGAAGTTTTTGTTTCTTCAAGGCGCTTCAATAATTGATCTAACTTTTTTCGAGTTTCTTCATTGTCAGAGAGATCAATTAATTGAGTTATATACTCAATCTTACTATTGAGGGTCTCAATAGCTTCTTGAATACAATCAAATGAGGACTCTATTTGAGTTCTTGATGTATTTTCAGTCAATTGAAATTGTTTATTCCAATCTGTAATCATATTTATTATAAAATTAATACTAGCTGCAATCTGGTTTAGACTGAGCTCTTCAGTCGTCTTTACTTGAACTATACGCTTATAGTCTGTAAGGTGTTTTTCCCAACAATTTGCATGAATTGAGTTAAAAGAGTTATACCGTTGTTCTGCTATGGCAGACTGTTATTGGTTCGTAAGACCACCTATTTTACTGTTCTGGAGCCTAACGACTAACGACTAACGACTAACGACTAACGTCTAACGTCTAACCAAGGTTCTTAAAGCCTAACGTCTCACAGACTAAACGGCTTGTACACAAATATGGGCTACGAAAAGATAATAACAGGCATATGCGATTTATAACAGCTAAAATGAAACAGATTAACAATATAATCTAAGTGACTGAATATGAAAATGTTATTGAAAAAATTTACACAAACATTTAGTCCTACCTTCCTAACCGGGCTCTTATACCACAATTACTTTTACGGAATATTACAGAATATTTATACAAGAGAAGGTCCTCAAAACTTTCAAACAAGCACAATTAGCTGGAAAACACCCAATATGAAGTTTAGAGGAGAAAACAATCCCATCCAATGACAAATTTTAGATTAAACATTATTGGTATCTTTGGTAGGGTCAGAACCTTAGAAACAGAGACGAATTACTTGAAAATTAGACTTTTAGAATAATATTTTCTTATTCAAAATTCAATAATCAGGTACATATATACTAATGGATCACTAGTATAGATACTACAATCAAGCTATATCTTTAATGAATTTGTCCACATCTAATGTACAACTATATTATCTCTAAAATAGGAAAGAATCGTATGAATAATAATTACGAGAATCATTTACCATTGACCCAACATCTCAGCATTCCCTCTCAAGTTGGTGCATAGATGTCACGCATGCCCAATTTGCCCAAAAACTTTGAGAACACTCGACTTGAAACCGCTTTGGTGAGGATAGGGATGGCAACGTGGGCGGATTTGGGCGGGTGTACCCTACCCCGCCCCCGCAAACGTTTAAAAACCCCGCCCCTGTCCCCTCCCAAAACCACAAAAACGGGAGGACTTTCCACCCCATCCCCACAACCGTTTAACATTTTTACCCCCGCGGATACCCGTCCCGCCCCGCCCCGTTTAAGACCATTATTTATTTATTGTTGAAATAGATTTGCTCTTTTTTTCCCCCTCATCTTCAGTTCTTCACCATTGCAACTTTCCTTATAATCAAATTCATTTGTTACTTTAATATTGTTATATAGGGTACTTAATATATATACTAGGAAATATATATAATAATGAAATAAGGGTACTTAGGTAATTTGCTTATCTAAACGAGGCGAGATGGTGCGGGGCGACCTATCCCCGCCCCCGTACCAACCCACACGGGTTTTTATTAAATCAAACCATCCTTACCCAAATAAGCAAAACAGTCCCCCAAAATCGCCGAAAACGGGGTGGGGCGGAGCGGAAAACCACGGGGCAGGTTAAATTGCCATCCCTAGGTGAGGATATCGGCCAACTGATTCTGTGATCGAATCTCAGGCAACTCCGTAATTTTCTCATCCAACTTCTCCTTAATGAAGAATCTGTCTACCTCCACATACTTCGTACGATCACGTTGAACCGAATTATGAGCAATATCACATACTACTTTATTGTCACAATATAGTCGAATCGGTTGCCTAGGTGGATATCGAACCCAAATCCCTTAAAAGAAGTCTTAATAATGCTTCACATACTCCAAGTGCCATACCTCTAAATTCAGTCTCTACACTTGAACGTGCAACGACATTTTGTTTTTTGTTTCTCCATGTAACAAGATTATTGTGATACCCCTTAATTTCAGAGACATGGGTTGATCAAGTCCATACTTATAAAATTAGGGAATATCAAAATAATTAATATTTAGCAAGCACAGAATACAAAGATGAAAAAATAAAGACTAAATAAGACGCTGAAGAAAACTAATAAATAATTATTCCATTAAATATTAAATCTCCAAAGGTTACAACTCGGGAATTCCATAATTCAAGGACCCCTTAGCTGTAATATCCCTAATTTTAAAAAGGATATTCTTGGTATTTAATGGTATTTAATTTATTATTTAAGTGCATTTTATTTGATTATGTGTCATTGTTTTTATTAGGTGCTTAATTATTTTCTTTTGTGGTGATTTAATTTATTTAAATGATATTTATTTATAGTTATTTGATTGGAATTACTTGTTAGTGTTTTAATTATTTAATTGGCATTAATGGTTTAAGTGTAATTGGTTTAATTATTCTATGTGTGTCTTATTTTATGTGTGTCTTATTTGGTTTAATTGGGTTTACTAATTATTATTTTGTTCAATTAGATTATTTGTTAAGTATTTAATGGTGAATAGGGTAATTAGGTAAATACATCTAACTAAGGTTTTAATTACAGTATAAATTAGGGTTTTATATTATAGCCGTCGTAGGTTTCTACGTTAATTGGATGGGCCGGTTAAGATTGTGAGTTGGACTTAAATGAACCTAGGGTTTAGGAAAACTCTATAAGTATAAGGTAGACGTCTGTGTAGGGTTTTTTAAGCAAAGCACACGTTTTGTGGAAGTGGAGAAGGAAAAATACAGTTTTTCACATTCTGCCAAGGTTTGATCAAAGCTCCGATCCCGCTTTGTCCATGGTCCGATCGAGCTGAATTTTGGAGGAGAGGTTCAAGACTCAGTGACGCATAATCTGAACGGTGGAGATCAGAGTTTGACATCGGGAACAGTGATTCGTACTTGTGAACAGTAACCGGGTCGCACAGGTTTTTTCCATTCTGCCCAGATTTCATCAAACATCCGATCCCGCTTCGTCCGTGGTCCGATCGAGCTGAAATTTGGAAGAGAGGTTCACGACTCAGTGACACACAATCGGAATGGTGGAGATCAGAGTTTGACCTCGGGAACAATGATTCGTACTCGTGAACAGTAACTAGGTCGCACAGGTTTTTTCCATTATACCCAGATTTCATCAAACATCCGATCCCGCTTCGTCCGTGGTCCGATCAAGCTGAAATTTGGAGGATAGGTTCATGACTCAGTGTTGCACAATCTGAACGGTTGAGATCAGATTTTGAGTTCAAGAATAGTGTTTCGTACCCGTGAACAATAACCGAGTTTTGGAACTCACCGGGATTTTTTTAAGAAGACGACGTTGAAACTTTGAACAAAAGTTTCTGAGGCAAGATTCTATCCTTACTCTTTCCCTTAGGCTTCATACTCTTTGCACTCTTAAATGATTTCAGGATTAATGAAGATTAAACAAAACTAAAATGATATCTGTTTTGCTATGAAACTGGTAGTTACAGTAGTGTTGTATGCTTGTTCAACCTAGACTAAGCATGTTTGTGGATGCATTGTGGTTCTGTGGTTCACGTTTTTCCTTACCATTGCTAGTATAAATTATTGGAAGGATGGGTCTAGATGATAGCTATCTTAACTTCTGAAATAACAACTGTTGGAACTTAAATACTAGGAGGATTTGAGTTTAACACTAGATCGGTTTTGTGGAACACTATAATTTGAGCATGTCTACATACATATTGTGAATATTGTTTTGATGCTTACATTATCACAGTTAGTATCAACTGTGGAGATTAGGATTTTGTGATACATACCCTACATATCTGTATGTCATTTGTAAGGTGTTAAATGGAAGTTTTAATTAATTCTGTCTTTATATCAGACTAAAGGGAACAACTTAAATTGGGCATGTATATGTTGTTGTTGTGACCTTGTTTATTAATGCTTATTTTATCACTGTTAACATTGAATGTTGGATGTTGGAATTTAGTTGATATATACTTGATTTATTGGTATTATTGACTACTGGAGGATTGGAAAGTAGGCACCGGTATGGGATGGTGGCATACTAAGGATGGGTTTGGTTTTTAAAACAATACCATTACCCATCTACTTGGAATAAGGATGGGATTAACTAAAAGTTAAGTCCCGTGGATTTGTATTGTCATGGCAACTATTTGTTGAGCGGCAATACCAGGGATTTTGGATGGATTTTATATATGTACTGTTATGGTACCTCGGTATGAGCTTGAGCCTCAGGACCGATGGCTAGGGAGCGTATATGCATCGGGATGTGTAGCTGGCTACGATGGTTAGAGGTGTACCCTGTTTAGGTATAGGTACATATGCCCACTTCGTGTGCGTTTTAGCATGTTACCTCTATTCAGGTTGAGACGGGCCTGTAGTCCAGTGAGAGTCCTTTAGTGTGACTATATATATATATTTACGGACTATTAGCTATTGTTGAGTTGTTTAGGATGTACATGCGTATCGGGCCTCTGTTTGGATTGTAGTAGTATAGAACTTGCGCGTGGGCCTGACCCACTTCTATTTTTCAGGCACACAACAGTTCCAGGCTTAGACGTGTTCGTGCTAAGCAGAGGTCTCTATTCACTCTTCCGACGATGTAGGGCTCTCTCTATAGTTTTATTTCTGGACGTTTATTACAGTTGTTCTATCTTCCGTTTGGATGTTTAATAGGGGTCCACTAGAGATGGATTCCCAAGTTGTAAACTGATGGAGTTTTGGAGTTTGGGTTTGATGGATTTTAATAATTATAATATTTTGCGGATTCTATTTTTAGTTCCTTCCAGCTTTAATTTCATTTCTTATTTTATTTTATATTCCGTGTTCATTATAAAATATTAATTATTTGATATTCCCTCGGGTTTGGGCCTGAACCTGATCAACCCGTATCTCGGATCCGAGGGGTATCTCAGTTGGTATCAGAGCACTCCAGGTTCAAGTGTCTCTAGGATGTTTTCGTATTAAGTCTTCCGCGTAACGTTTTCTCTTGAATAAAGCTTAAGTTAGGATTCATTGTATTCCTTATGGTTCGTATAGAAAGGGTACTGACATCTATCTTTTATTGTTAACAGATGGTTAACGCTAGAAATGGACAGAACATGCAAGGAACTAGGAAGGAAAGGAGAACGGCACGTAGGCAACAATATCTCCTACGGCGTCAGCAAATGGAGGAAGAGCAGCAAAGGCTTGGGTTTCAAGATGACATGGATCAGTTTCAGGAGGAACAGGAGAATGTTCAACAGACTTTGGACCAGGTCAGAGATCCAGAGATTCCTCCTCACCTCAATGACCTCGTTGCTCGGGCTATAGAGGCCGGGGTAACAGCTGCACTTCGGAATCAGCCTCAGGTACAGCCGGCACCTGTACCAGCACCAGTGGTTCAGACGGATTCTTGGGGAAAGGCTAGGAGCTCTTTCACAAAGGGGAGTCCACCTGTGTTCTCAGGCTCAACCGATGCGAGAGCAGCTCACCAGTGGAAACAGGACATTGAGCGTCATCTTCATTTGGTTCAGTGCACGGAGGTTCAGAAGCAGATGCTTGCTACTTTCAAGCTAGTTGGGGATGCACTACAGTGGTGGGAGTCAGTTACCACCTCAAAGGAGAGGATGACATTGTCTTATGATGAGTTCAGTGCTCGCTTTGATGAGAAATATTTTCCCTATGCAGTCAGGGCAGCTATGAAGACCGAGTTTCTAAGTCTGCAGCAGGGAAACATGACAGTGGCGAAGTATGAGCAGCAATTCACACGCTTGTCTCTCTTTGCACCGGAGGAGGTGGATACAGAGGAGAAGAAGCGCAACAGTTTTGTCAAGGGACTGATGTGGTCTATTAAGAGAGCTATTACAGGTAGTCCAGCCTATACTACCTATGCTCAGGTGGTAGACGCCGCTCTACAACAGTATCAGTTGACTGTGGACATCAGATAGGCTCGTGGTGAGAAGCGGGGAGATAAAGACTCTACTAATCAGTCAGCTAAAAAGGGGAATGGCAATGGTCACCGACAGAATGACAAAGGCAAGTTCCAAGGACAACAGGCTTGGAAGAAGTACAAAGGTGGTTCAGATGCTCACCGGAATGGGGCACCTATTCAGAGGCAACAGAATGGGGGACCACAGGCAGGACAGGGTCAGCCACAGGCTAACCAACAGAGGAGGCCATTTGGTACTTTCCAGGGTAGTTGTTACACTTGTAGAGAGTATGGTCATACCACCAGGCAGTGTCCTAAAGCAAGACAAGGATAGGGACAGAGACAGTATGTGCAGCAGGGACAGAGGGCGCCAGTGCCTCTACCAGCTCCACAGGTTCCACGGATTCAGGGGCAGACACATCTGGCTTTACCGGCACCGCCGCAGACTCAGGGACAGACACCACAGCAGTTGCACTATGGCAGGGTGTATAACCCCATGCCACAGGATGTTCAGGCACCTCAGACTATTGAGGGTAAGTTTCTTATTCATGGTTTGCATGGACGTGTTTTATTTGATACGGGTGTTACACACTCATTTGTAGCTAGGACTTTTGTTGCTTTGTCTGGGATGAGGACGAAGGTATGCACTAGACCTCAGGGTATTTCTACACCATTGGGTGATACAGCTATTATACATGAGAGTGATGGGCCTGTGACACTAGATATTGGCAGACTCAGATTTCTAACCAATCTATTAGTCCTGGACATGCACACTTATGATGTGATACTTGGGATGGATTGGTTGTCTCACTACCATACCCAAGTTGTTTGTTTTGATAGATCTATTATTTTTACCATACCTGGTCAGGATATGTATGTAGTAGCTACGCCATGTTCTAAAGGGGGCGGTAGCACCTATTTGTTCCATATGGAGGAGGAAAATGAAGAGGGGATTACTATGTCATTGGATAACATACCGATTGTACAAGATTTCCCGGATGTATTTCAGGAGATTCCAGGGTTACCACCTAGTCGCGAGATCGATTTTGTGATAGACTTAGCTCCAGGCACTGCGCCTATTGCTAGGGCACCCTATAGGATGGCACCGGTAGAAATGAGAGAGCTGAGGGGTCAGATTCAGCAGTTACTCAGCCAGGGTTTTATTCGTATGAGTACATCACCTTGGGGAGCACCGGTTCTATTTGTAAAGAAGAAGGATGGTTCGCTTCGTCTGTGTATAGATTACAGGGAGTTGAACAAGGTTACGATTCGTAACAAGTATCCTTTGCCCAGGATTGATGACTTGTTTGATCAGTTAAGGGGAGCCACATATTTCTCCAAGATTGATCTGCGTTCTGGGTATCATCAACTGAGGGTCAGGGAGCAGGATGTTCCTAAGACAGCATTTCTCACGCGATATGGTTCTTATGAGTTTCGAGTTATGCCGTTTGGACGACTAATGCACCTGCAGTATTCATGGACTTAATGAATAGAGTCTTTCGGGCTTATTTGGATCAGTTTGTTATTGTCTTTATTGATGACATCTTGATCTATTCTCGGTCGGAGGACGATCATGCTAGACATCTTCGCATAATCTTGCAGACGCTTCGTGAGCACCAGTTATATGCCAAGTTCAAGAAGTGTGAATTTTGGCAGCGGGAGGTGAAATTTCTGGGTCACGTGGTGTCAGAAAAGGGGATAGCAGTGGATCCGGCCAAGGTTTCAGCGGTGGTTGAGTGGGGACAGCCTACATCACCTACTGAGATTCGGAGTATTCTCGGTCTGGCAGGATATTACAGGAGATTGATCCAGGAGTTCTCCAAGATAGTAGGACCACTCACTCATCTGACCAAGAAGGGTGTACAGTTCATGTGGGATGAACACTGTCAGCGAGTTTTTAATGAGCTGAAAAGGAAGCTGACTTCTGCACCGGTTCTGGCTACTCCGCAGAGCGGGATAGAGTATCTTGTTTATACGGATGCTTCGTTGCAGGGTCTTGGATGTGTATTGATGCAGGAGGAGCGACCGATTTCTTATAGCTCTCGGAAACTTAAGCCTCATGAGCTTAATTATCCAACACATGATTTGGAGTTGGCAGCAGTGGTCTTTGCCTTGCGTATTTGGAGGTATTATCTGTTGGGTGAGTCCTTCAGATTATTCAATGATCACAAGAGTCTGCAGTACTTGTTCACTCAGCGGGAGCTAAATATGAGACAGCGCAGGTGGTTGGAGTTTGTAAAAGATTATCATTTTTCTATACAGTACCATCCAGGGAAAGCGAATGTAGTGGCGGATGCACTCAGTCGCCGACCTGTTGGTAGTCTTTCTGCTCTATTCACTACTGAGTGGAATGCCTTAAAGAGTGTGGATGAGTTATCGGATGCTTTTATGGCTTGCATGGTGGTTACACTTTCCATCATTCGCAAGGTTTTACAAGCACAACTCACCGATCAGCAGTGTGTCGACAAGGTCGCAGAGATAGCTTCCGGAGAGGTTCCATTCTACTATGTTGGGGCTGATGGAGGTTTAAGGTACAAGGAACGGTTAGAGGTACCTTCTGCTGATAATTTGAGAAAGGATGTGATGACTGAGACTCATCACTCTGAGTTCTCTGTTCATCCAGGAGGCGATAAGATGTATCAAGATATGAAGCGGTAGTTTTGGTGGGCAGGTATGAAGAGGGACATTGCTCTTTTTGTTTCTCAATGTAGTACTTGTCAGATGGTTAAGATTGATCATCAGAGGCCGCCAGGAGCTCTACAGCCACTACCAATTTCGGAGTGGAAATGGGAGAGCATATCTATGGTGTTTGTGGAAGGGTTGCCAAATTCTTTCAAGGGGCATAATTCCATATGGGTCATTGTGGATAGGTGGACCAAGTCAGCTCATTTCTTGCCTATTTGCACTGACTACACTTCGGAGCAGTTGGCGAGGCTTTACATTTCAGAGATTGTGAAACTACATGGCATTCCATTGTCTATTATATCGGACAGGGATTCGAGCTTTGTATCTAAATTTTGGAAGAGTTTTCAGCAGGCTTTAGGTACGGAGTTACACCTTAGTACTGCTTATCATCCTCAGACTGAAGGACAGACTGAGAGGGTGAATCAGATTATGGAAGATATGCTTCGGTCGTGTGTTCTGGATTTCAAGGGCCACTGGGAGGAATATTTGCCACTTGTGGAGTTTGCTTATAACAATAGTTTCCAGAAGACTATTGGTATGTTTGAGGCATTGTACGGTCGACCGTGTCGGTCACCTGTTTGTTGGATGGAGGTTGGAGAGAATCGATTCTTAGGTCCTGAGTTCGTCAAGGATACCTCTAAAAAGATTGCTCTTATTCGAGATCGCATGCGTACTGCCCAAAGTAGGCAGAAAAGCTATGCTGATCGTCGTACTCGGGCTTTGGAGTTTCAGGTTGGGGATCAGGTTCTACTCAAAGTGTCTCCTATGAAGGGTGTTATGCGCTTTGGGAAGAAAGGGAAGTTGTCACCGCGATTTGTTGGTCCATTCATGATTACGGATCGCATTGGAGCTGTTGCTTATCGGTTGGCACTTCCGGATACTTTGGATCGCGTCCACAACGTGTTTCATGTTTCCATGTTGCGGAAATTTCTTCGAGATGAGGATCGGTATCAGCATATCGATGTTGGGGAGATTGCGTTGCAGCTGGATGCAACTTATTTAGAGCCACCGTGTCGTATTGTCGACCGACGAGATCAGATTCTTCGTAATAAGGTTATTCCTTTGGTTCGTGTTCAGTGGAGTCATCACAATGAGTCTGAGTCCACTTAGGAATGAGAGGATGTCATTCGCTCACGGTTTCCTGAAATATTGGAAGAAGGTAAGAGTGAATTCCGAGGACGGAATTTCTTTTGTTAGGGGGGAAGAATGTAATACCTCTAATTTTAAAAAGGATATTCCGGGTATTTAATGGTATTTAATTTATTATTTAAGTGCATTTTATTTGATTATGTGTCATTGTTTTTATTAGGTGCTTAATTGTTTTCTTTTGTGGTGATTTAATTTATTTAAATGATATTTATTTGTAGTTATTTGATTGGAATTACTTGTTAGTGTTTTAATTATTTAATTGGCATTAATGGTTTAAGTGTAATTGGTTTAATTATTCTATGTGTGTCTTATTTTATGTGTGTCTTATTTGGTTTAATTGAGTTTACTAATTATTATTTTGTTCAATTAGATTATTTGTTAAGTATTTAATGATGAATAGGGTAATTAGGTAAATACATCTAACTAGGGTTTTAATTACAGTATAAATTAGGGTTTTATATTATAGCCGTCGTAGGTTTCTACGTTAATTGGATTGGCCGGTTAAGATTGTGAGTTGGACTTAAATGAACCTAGGGTTTAAGAAAACTCTATAAGTATAAGGTAGACGTCTGTGTAGGGTTTTTTAAACAAAGCACACGTTTTGTGGAAGTGGAGAAGGAAAAACGCAGTTTTGAACATTCTGCCAAGGTTTGATCAAAGCTCCGATCCCGCTTTGTCCATGGTCCAATCAAGCTAAATTTTGGAGGAGAGGTTCAAGACTCAGTGACGCACAATCTGAACGGTGTAGATCAGAGTTTGACCTCGGGAACAGTGATTCGTACTCGTGAACATTAACCGGGTCGCATAGGTTTTTTCCATTCTGCCCAAATTTCATCAAACATCCGATCCCGCTTCATCCGTGGTCCGATCGAGCTGAAATTTGGAGGAGAGGTTCAAGACTCAGTGACACACAATCGGAATGGTGGAGATCAGAGTTTGACCTCGGGAACAGTGATTCATACTCGTGAACAGTAACTAGGTCGCACAGGTTTTTTCCATTATACCCAGATTTCATCAAACATCCGATCCCACTTCGTCCGTGGTCCGATCAAGCTAAAATTTGGAGGATAGGTTCATGACTCAGTGTCGCACAATCTGAACGGTGGAGATCAGATTTTGAGTTCGAGAATAGTGTTTCGTACCCGTGAACAGTAACCGGGTTTTGGAACTCGCCGGGATTTTTTTAAAAAGACGACGTTGAAACTTTGAACAAAAGTTTCTGAGGCAAGATTTTATCCTTACTCTTTCCCTTAGGCTTCATACTCTTTGCACTCTTAAATGATTTCAGGATTAATGAAGATTAAACAAAACTAAAATGATATCTGTTTTGCTATGAAACTGGTAGTTACAGTAGTGTTGTATGCTTGTTCAACCTAGACTAAGCATGTTTGTGGATGCATTGTGGTTCTGTGGTTCACGTTTTTCCTTACCACTGCTAGTATAAATTATTGGAAGGATGGGTCTAGATGATAGCTATCTTAACTTCTGAAATAGCAACTGTTGGAACTTAAATACTAGGAGGATTTGAGTTTAACACTAGATCGGTTTTGTGGAACACTATAATTTGAGCATGTCTACATACATATTGTGAATATTGTTTTGATGCTTACATTATCACAGTTAGTATCAACTGTGGAGATTAGGATTTTGTGATACATACCCTACATATCTGTATGTCATTTGTAAGGTGTTAAATGGAAGTTTTAATTAATTCTGTCTTTATATCAGACTAAAGGGAACAACTTAAATTGGGCATGTATATGTTGTTGTTGTGACCCTGTTTATTAATGCTTATTTTATCACTGCTAACATTGAATGTTGGATGTTGGAATTGAGTTGATATATACTTGATTTATTGGTATTATTGACTACTGGAGGATTGGAAAGTAAGCACCGGTATGGGATGGTGGCATACTAAGGATGGGTTTGGTTTTTAAAACAATACCATTACCCATCTACTTGGAATAAGGATGGGATTAACTAAAAGTTAAGTCCCGTGGATTTGTATTGTCATGGCAACTATTTGTTGAGCGGCAATACCAGGGATTTTGGATGGATTTTATATATGTACTGTTATGGTGCCTCGGTATGAGCTTGAGCCTCAGGACCGATGGCTAGGGAGCGTATATGCATCGGGATGTGTAGCTGGCTACGATGGTTAGAGGTGTACCCTGTTTAGGTATAGGTACATATGCCCACTTCGTGTGCGTTTTAGCATGTTACCTCTATTCAGGTTGAGACGGGCCTGTAGTCCAGTGAGAGTCCTTTAGTGTGACTATATATATATATTTACGGACTATTAGCTATTGTTGAGTTGTTTAGTATGTACATGCGTATCGGGCCTCTGTTTGGATTGTAATAGTATAGAACTTGCGCGTGGGCCTGACCCACTTCTATTTTTCAGGCACACGACAGTTCCAGGCTTAGACGTGTTCGTGCTGAGCAGAGGTCTCTATTCACTCTTCCGACGATGTAGGGCTCTCTCTATAGTTTTATTTCTGGACGTTTATTACAGTTGTTCTATCTTCCGTTTGGATGTTTAATAGGGGTCCACTAGAGATGGATTCCCAAGTTGTAAACTGATGGAGTTTTGGAGTTTGGGTTTGATGGATTTTAATAATTATAATATTTTGCGGATTCTATTTTTAGTTCCTTCCAGCTTTAATTTCATTTCTTATTTTATTTTGTATTCCGTGTTCATTATAAAATATTAATTATTTGATATTCCCTCGGGTTTGGGCCTGGGCCTGATCAACCCGTGTCTCGGATCCGAGGGGTATCTCATTAGCCAACATCCATTATCCAGAAATTCATAAATAAAACTAAAGTTAAATGACTTAATAATATCCTACTTTAAAATAAAAGAGTAGATGATAGATAAGCCTCCAAGTTGTAGATCTTCAACCTCAAGACTTGAACTTTTACAAACCTGAAAGAAAAAAAAAAAAAAAAAAAATGGTGGGTCAAAACCCACGAACAAGTTCCCTCTAATAAGCTCATGAAAATCGATAAATAATGGATCTCTAACCATATCCATCCTAATCCAATTTTTAATCTTTAGTATATAGTGATAAATAATAATAATGCATAATATCACCAATATTAACTAAAACTTCCATAATCCCAAATCGTGGATTAATAAATATATATATAGATTTACACACACACACACACACACACACACACACACACACACACACATATATATACACATGACCATCCCTAATATAAACCGTTCTCATCCCGTGGAACTCCACTTTCCCAAAATTAATCTAAATGGTTAATTAACCATTAATAATACCATACTCAATCCTAGGATCATTTTATTTCCTCCTATTCACATAACCATAACCATAGATGTTTATTTAATCATCTAATTCATATAGCATTTTATTCATGCTTTGGCAACTCATCCATACCTTCACAAGTATAATATTTATCTATACTTGACCAATTAACATTCCAACTATATCCTGACAAATATTTCATGTCTCCAATAGTATGTTCTTGTTCATACTTAGTTAATGACAATCTATTTATATCTCTGGCAAATAATTCATGCCTCTTGAAGTATGTTTTCTACATACAAAATTAATAACACTATATTTATACCTTGGCAAATAATCCATGCCTCCAAATCAACCATATCCCATAAGTATAAATTAAAAGCACAATAAAGTATACAATAAACCACATAAGTACAACACAAACATACACAAAAAGATATAAAATAATCCTCTAAGCTTTCCATCCCAATTATAGCATGTCAACACATGATAAATATCATAAAACAATTTAATAAATTATTTAAACATGCTTCCAAAATCAATAGCCATATAAGCATCCAAACTTTCCTTTAAATTAATTTCTGAATTAATTTACTCATTCCTTCGTCAATCCATTTAGCGTTCTTAATATTTATATGCATTCCATTTTTTTAATTAGATCCATTAAAACCCTAAAACTTCATTAAAATACCCGTAGATCAATTCTGGACAACCAAAATTCGAAACCAAGTAGCAGGGCAACCGAGTCGACTTAGTTACCAACTAAGTTGGTTCTCTGCCCAACCGAGTCGGCTCGGTTTGTTGGAGTTATGCATTTCAAATTAATTAGTTATTAATTTACTAAAACTCTAACAGATGTCATAAATAAAGTTTTCTTTATTTGATGTATTAACTTACTTTAACTTATATATTATTTATGAAAATTAAATACTTTCATTAATATTAAATTAATTACACCCCTACTTGAACTAGTATAAATAGTAGGTTTATGTATCCTACAAGACACACACTCTCAATACAAGTAAGAGAGAAAAAGATATTTGAAAAAGTGTTTTCAAATTATTGATTTTAAGTGTGTAAGTTTCATATTTTCTGTTGATCGGACGGAGATAAATACACAGGTTCACGAAGAAGAAGTACAACCTTCATGAACATACAGTTTTGATATCTGGGCTTAGTTGAATCCCGGAGATAGTACTGTCATTTGTCTTTCGTTGCACGTGGGAGAGGTTTCAACTATCTTCAAGAAGCGATTACGCGCCTCTAAGCCTCGATACTCACCGTTTTCAATATTTTGGTTCCAACAATTTGAAGATAGTTTTCTCTCCAAATGGATTCATTTTCCTTGTTGTCTAACACTATTTATTCGGTTTCTCAACCGAATATCGAGGCTTTTGATGGTTAAAAAAAATACCAACGGTGAAAAGAATATTTTTTATTTTTCCTTCACCAATTGAAAAATCGTTTATGCCATGACTAAGTCATGTCCAACTGCTCTAGGTGACAAAACACCATTTGATCAAATTTTGATTTGATTAATGAGAAGATCACAAGGTGGATTGAATTGGTATCTCATCCTACTAAAGGTGACCAGATTTTTTCCATGCCTAGTGGGGGAATCATGTAACCCAATCTCCTATGTTAGTGGGCACAAGGGCAATTGGATGAAATTGCACTTCTGGTAAGCTGGTCGTTTTGAAGGATGAACACCATATTCCTTATATTCATATGAATATGGTTTATAATTCATTTCCTTTCAAGTGTGGCTTCAAGGTTATCTTTGAATCTGGTATGTTCCTTGAAATAATCTTTTCATTAAAAGTATGTCTAAATTTGTGCAATAATTTATATTTATATTGCCAAAGTAATTGATTAATAATGTGTTATAAACTTTGTCAATGAACTGAATCCTTTTATCAAAGGATTTGACAGGGATTAATCGAAAGGTTGATGCTCATTTTGAATATACGTATGTTTATTACTTGAAAGCTGAAAGCTCAAATTGGTCAATTTCTGCTTGATTAGATCATATTCTGTCATGAACGAGAAGATCATAAAAGAAGTTTATTGTCTTTCGGGATGCGCCCCATCAGTTGATTGAAACTAGATCATCTCTCCATATTACAATTAGTCAAAATCATGCAAGATCTATGACTAGTGGGGGGATCAGATGACAATATAAGAGTAAAACTCTTCAACTTCTCAAATGGCATGCATAAGCTTAATTTCTGGTAAGTGATGCATCTGAAAGAGGTCTTCAGATTTGCAAATAATGGCTTCGAGGTAAGTTCTAAATTCATCAATTTTCATCAAAAATTGGTATGATTGTCGAAATGGGCCACTCTATTAATGGTATGCTTTCCAGTTTAAAACTGATTTTTGGTTATTGATAAATTTCTTAATTTATGGCATGTCATATACTTAATTACATGAGTTTAAATTCATTAATCAAAAGGATAATCAATGGTAAGGTTCATATGGATCAAAGCAGTACATGTAGTATGTAAACTTTTATTGATGTGTTGAAAAGACACTAATACTAGAAATTTTATCCATATTGACATGTTTGAAATGAGCTAATTATATTAAAGAATTAAGGAAAGTGATATGTTATCATTTTATTGATGATACTAATTTTTATCCTTGAAAGCTCATTTTTGAAAGCTCCTAAATAGAGGAATGAATGTTTGAGAAAGCAATGATTGCAGCTGAATTTCAAATTAATAAAAAGAGATTCCAAGGAAATTCTGGCAATTATTATTTGCCTATCAAGTTCTTAATTCGAACTTTTGACATGATAGATCTTAGCGAGGCCGGTGTGATTGTGTAAATCAAAGTGTGGGGCCTCAACATGGATTTACCTTCACGCAATCCAATTTTATCAATTAATCTTGAAAAGTTCAAAATCTTATCAGATGTTGCAGTCTTTGTTCTTATTGAATCCAGATCAGAGTCAGTTTGCAATCAAGGCAGTGCAGAGAATCAACTTGAATTCTCAAATTATTAGTGGTCTTTATTACGCGATGAACTGCATTAGGGCAAACACAACTTGTTATCAAGTACAGAAATAATCTGGTAAGAGATCATTGAATTTCTCTTATGAGAATATAAAGGTACTTGCAGAGTACTATGGATCATGGGTCGCATTATTACAAATGCCTAGTTGTTCTTTGCTATGGATGCTCAATGTTCATACCAGCTTGGATCTTCACCATGGGTGGAGTTATGATTTCTTTGGAAATCAAAAGGGTGGACTTGATAACTCATTCCTTGATGGAATCTGAGTTTTATTGCACTTCCTCTACTGGAAAGGAAGCTAACTGGGTAAGGATCTTACTGGAGGGTATTCCAATACGAAGTAAGCCTATACCGCCCTTGAAATATTTTCATAACAATAAGGTTGCGATGTAATGACCCGGATTTTTCGGATAATTTTTTTCCGTTGTCTTTTCCCTTCTGAGTTTGGTTTCTTGTCGATTAGTGTCGTCTCGAGTGCTCTGGAGTGATTTCGGAGACTCTTTTCTGTGGATTGACAACTTCCTTTGAGGACCATCAATTCCGCACTTTTCGTTTTTCGACACTATTCACTTTTTGTCTTTTCCCTATTCCGTCTTTTTCCCTATTTCGTCTTTTCCTTGTTTGTCACTCTGTTTGCGTAACCACACTTCTTGTGTTCGGAGTTGGTTTCTGACTTCGCGTATCTTCATTCTCAATGATTTCTATGAGATACGTATCTTTACTTTCGTGAGAAAGTACTCTGGTTGCTCCTGGTGCCCGTAGGGGCATAAATGCAAAGTTTTTTGGAAATTTTTTCTCTTCTTGGGGTGTTTTTCATAAATATCTTTTGAAGATATTTTATTTCAGGGGTATCTAAGAAAATATCTTTTGGAAGATATTTTCATTCTGGGGCAGTTTCGCAATTTTCACTTTTTAGAAGGGTCATTGTGCAATTAATGAAAGTTATTGCTCAATGCCTTGTTTTGAGCCTGGATCCTCGTATGGGATTCATTTTCACATTTCTTCGAGTCGTGGACTCTTAGAATTTCCTCATGGACGATGTTTTCCAGTTTCAGGGTTTCTAGCCCCAGTTTGCGCCAAACTTGTTTTGGGCATAACTCTCTGCTCGGGACTCGATTTTCGACGCTGATTCTTTCGTTATTCATATTTTCTCATTTGGAATCTTTTTCGTTCATGGAGTTTTGCCATTTGAGCGCGTCTGCGTGAATTCCACTTTTCCGGATCCGGCGGGGCCCGTTCGAGGCACTTTTTGAGTTTTTCTATAAATAGGAGGTCTTAGAGAGAAAAATCAGATTTTTCTCTCTCTCTCTCCTCTCTCATGGCCGGTCCAAGCTCCATCCATGGCTTCCATCTTCTCTCTCCTCTTTTGGACTTCTTCCCTTCATTAAAAAGTGGTGATGCCTTTGTGTTTATTGTTCCCCTCGGCGAGGCCTTCGATTCCACCCAATTGGAATATCGTTTTGGCCATTTCTTGAGTTCAGGTTTGAAGCCAAGTTGTGTTTTTGATGGGGCTTCCTTGGAATTCATGTTCGTGGTGTTGTCCCCGACAAAACCTAGGAGTTTCGTCGGATTCGGAGCCGATTTATTTTGGTGGGGATTTGAGATTTCATCTCAAATGGAGGTAAGGAATGTTTTAGGATTTTATATGTGTTGTATTGTGTATTTTCCATATTTATACAATCTATATGCATGCTTTGTATCAAATCTAGGAAATTTGAAACATTTAATTCTTTGTACAAGATTTAATTTTCATGATGATGAGAAACTTGGTTTTGAATTGTGGCATGGTAGAAACTCTTATTTTAATATATTGGTTAACATATATTAATTTGGGATTAATTAAATAAGAATTGCTCTTTTTAATTAATATTTATCTTTTGTCAAAGATTTAAGTTCATGGCCATAACTTGCATGGAATTGAGTTATATTATGCTTCTAAATTAAGTTTTGGCATGTGTGTTAACATACTTTAATTTGAGAGTATTTGGTTGAGTTTGGAAATCTAGAGACTTTAATTAAGGGTATTAATTAAAATCTATTTTGGTAGTTTCATGGGCCTAATTAAGCTTTGAAATGAATATATGTAATGACCATGATATGTCTATTAGCATATATTAAATTGGGGCCAATCGGAAATGATTTGAAATCTAGAGAGTTTAATTATTTTGATGTAATTAAATTCTATCTTGTATATCCATGGATCTAATCATGTTTTGGAAGTTGTTTCTATTTTAAGAACATGGATTTAGATTTGTGATGTATTCACTAGATTGTGTTATATGCATTGAAGAGCATTGTTGTTAAATTTATATTCACTAGAGTATGTTTCTAGATGAATATATTGTTGGCTTGTGATTCCGTAGCATTATGGATATGAAATGCTTATTATGCACAATTGAGAGTTATATTGCTAACTTGTTACTATGTAGTAGTAATGTGTATAAGTTGTTAACTTATTTATTTTGGAGTTGCTTGGGACATTGTTAAGCTGTGATGGCTAGGGTTTGGCTCTAGTACGGGGACAAGAGTCCTCTAAGTCAAAAGTTCGCGCGTTGGGTAGGCTGCCTGGGGGTTAGTAGCTCCAAATTAGCCCTATAAAGCTCGCGCGTTGGGTAGGCTACCTGGGGGTTAGTAGCTCCAAATTTGCCTTGTCTCGGCGGAAATCCGAGCTGTGATGTCCAAGTCTCCCACTAGTTGTTTTCGCATTCAATTCCAAGTTGACAATCATGTTTACCTTGTTAACTTGTGGTTTTGGCTATTGGCGATTTTGATGTTGTTAAGTACATCCATACTAAATTGCTATATTTAGTTGATTTCACACTTTTAGATTTCTAGTTGATAACTTAGAGAATCTATGTCTTGATGTGTAGTATTAGATATTCTAATTATGCTAAATTGTTATATTTAGTTGATGTTGCATTTTAGACTTTAAGTTGATAACCTTGAGAATCTATATGTTGTTGCTTGTGTAAGCATGCTCCTATGTTGTTGTTTTGTGTAAGCATGAACCTATGTTGCTAAAATTGCATGAATGAGGTAATTGATGCTAGAAATGATCTTAGGTAGCTAGGATGCTCCTTGAGTCTCACCTTTGACATAGACGTTAGGTGGAATGAATCACAATGATTAAATCATGCAAACTTGTAAAACGTAGGTCGATGCATGCTCATTTCCTACGAGTAGCTTTATGTTACTCACCACTACGATACTGGGGCATATTTCAGGTACAAGAATCAAAGTTGAGGTCTTCATTATGCTTGGATGGTTTGTGGACTTGGAGACTTCCATTTTTGTGAAGATTGGCTTGGGATGCCAATTATAGTCTTATATGTCAACATGTGTACATTTGATTCCTTATATATAATGTGTACATGAGTACACTCTTTACGATGTATTTGACATGTATGAGATGAGGCCGGAGGCCAATGACATGTAATTTGTATCCTATGTAAATTTTGACTTCATGGAATATTATGAAAGTATTGTAAAATATTGAGTTTTTGATTCACCGTGTTTGCATTGGGTGTGGGAATTTCATTTTGATTCTTCCATTAGCATTCATTCACCATGTATGAAGTGTGTCCAAGGGCCAAACGGCATTTTGAAACCATTTCATAGTTTTGAATTCCAAGTTTTCGTTCCAAACTTCATTTTTGACATTTTGGCCGTTGGGGGATCATATTTTGCATCGGCCATATTTTTGGGCCATGGACCATTGTAGCATGTCTTACTAGGTAAGTTACATTTGCGTGCATGGTCGTTTCCGGGCAAGGATTCTTCTTTGGTGAAATGAGCATCATACGGACTCATTTTTCACTTTTGTTGCATATTCTGACCTAAGGGTATTTTGGGAATTTCTTTTGGGAAATAAATTCCGTTCTTCACATGGTTGGTTAGAAAATATGATTTTAGGGGGGGTTTCTTTTTCGTGTTTTTCCATAAAATTCCATCTTGGCATCGGAAATCGCATCCGAAGTTTAGCTCTCAGTTTTCAAATTTAGCAGCTTTTTGGATCCTCTGGACCAGTTTTCTTGGGAGGGCATTTTGGGCATTCCACATTGCGTATTTTTCGATTTTCCTCGCGAGTCACGTAGAAAACTTGATTTTGATGGGGGTTTCTTCTCGAGTTTTTCCAGAAAATGTCATCTTGGCTCTCAAATTTCCATTTTTCCCAGAAAAACCCCTGCTGCCAGGTTTTTGGGTCGCACCATTACTGTCCTTTCACATCTAAACGGTTACGAGGGGTTTCGTAACCGGTTAGATGAGTGTTGGCAGCATTTTTTTCACTGTTTTTGGCTTCCTAACCGGTTAGGAAGGTCTTCTAACCGGTTAGATGTTCTTAAGTTGGCACTTTTTGACCGTTTTGCCCCTTCTTCTTCTTCCGTTAGCCATATCTTTTTCATCCGGACTCCGAATAAAGCGATTTTTGAGTCTAAGTTCATTGATTTTTCATTGTCTTTCCAATGGTGTGCTCAATGGCACCCACTTTAAGTTGGAAATGATGATTTTGCCCCTAGGTTCAATCTTGTTCGTTTTTGAAACGTTGCTTCCCCATTTGATTCCTTTGGGTTCCGTGACCTCGTTGAGGGTCACAATGGTGTCTTAGAGTCATGTTGTATCTCTAGAGACCGTTCTTTGTCTTTAGTCTCCGTATTTCGGATCCGTTATCGGATCATCTTTCGGTTCATCACTGACGCACCAGGTTGAAAAACTTGGGCCGTCACATGCGATGTTTCAAGCTCACAATGACTGTTATAATGAAAAGTCCATGCATGCGCAGTTGAAAGACAATCATCTGGAAGAGATCCTGGCTAATGGATTATCACAGTTTACTGTATAGAGGCTAAATCTAATTTAGCATATCCATTTTCGAAAGACATGTGAAGGGACCTAATGTCTAAGGCCGAATCTAATTTGGCATATCCACTATAGAAAGACATGTGAAGAGACCTAATGTCCAAGGCCATATCTCATTTGGCATATCCATTGTCGAAAGACATGTGAAAGGACCTAATGTCTAAGGCCATATCTCATTTGCCATATCCACTGTTGAAAGACATGTGAAGGGACCTTGTGTCCAAGACATCGAAAGGGATGGAACTAAAGCCTGTAATTGAATAAGTTGTGATGTTATGGGAACCCAACCCAGTTATATTTCTCTTGGGTTCAATAGGAAAAAGAAGTAACATAACAACTTGTGTGAGCACATCAATGTTCCTTTCCCTATGATGTGATGTGTGTGCTCAATCCTGTAATCGAGGAGGTTGAGATTTAGATCTCTTAATGAATCTATAGATCAATTTTTGATTGGAGTGCATGATCACTTCTGATAGATTCACCGACTAACCTTTGAGAAGGCTGAGACTTGTATCTCTTAATGAATTCTATAGATCGGATTTCTGATTGGGTTGTACACAATCACTCTTGATAGATTCACCGATTTATCTTGCAATTATGAGGATGAGATTAAATTATCTTAATGAGTCCATAACCGGTATTCGGTTGGAGTGTGCAAGGTCACTCTTGATGGACACACCGATCTGAGTGTGGAAGTAGGGCCGCTTCTATAGGATCCAGACAGGCTTGATCCTTAACGACACTCAGAAGTATGGATTCCGGACACAAGGCTGAAACGTGTCAAGCTTTAGTACTTTATCTCCGAACAGAAGTGTGTGTGTAGTATTTTTTATCCATCAACGTGGTTCTTGGTTCAAGACATCGTTCACAAAGTTCCTAAATGAAATCAAGGGTGCTTACACTAGGTAATGGTTTAAGTCCAAAAGACACCATTATTGATGCACATGATTGTACCGATCAACAAAATGAATTTGAAACAAGTGGGGGATTGTTGGAGTTACGTGTTTCAAATTAATTAGTTATTAATTTACTAAAACTCTAACAGATGTCATAAATAAAGTTTTCTTTATCTGATGTATTAACTTACTTTAACTTATATATTATTTATGAAAATTAAATACTTTCATTAATATTAAGTTAATTACATTTCTACTTGAACTAGTATAAATAGTAGGTTTACGAATCCTACAAGACACACACTCTCAATACAAGTAAGAGAGAAAAAGATATTTGAAAAAGTGTTTTCAAATTATTGAGTTTGAGTGTGTAAGTTTTATATTTTCTGTTGATCAGACGGAGATAAATACACAGGTTCATGAAGAAGAAGTGCAACCTTCATGAACATACAGTTTTGATATCTGGGCTTAGTTAAATCCCGGAGATAGTGCTGTCATTTTTCTTCCGTTGCACGTGGGAGAGGCTTCAACTATCTTCAAGAAGCAACTACGCACCTTTAAGCTTTGATATTCACCATTTTAAATATATCTGTTCCAACACGGTTGACAACCGAGTCGGCTCATTTACAACTGAGTAGGCTCAGTTGAGCCTGGGTTGTCTTCTTCCTTGCGACAGCAGCTTTCGGCCTCTGTAACTTGTCAGTTTTGCCTCTAATTCGTGTAAGAACAATCTTAATTAATTCTCAAACGATCTAATACATGATTTAGCATCTAAATACACATTATAAACATGATATAACATGATTCAATCACATCAAAACAACCAAACCCAATTCATATAAATACATATATATGCAACCGATTTTCTTCCATACTTTTATCCGTAAGTCTAGGTGATTAGCATGCAATTACAGTCTAGATTATGATACCCAAGGTATAGAACTCATAGGTTCTAAGAGGACGGGTAGAGAAGAACTTACCTGAAGTTTCAAAACGAAACTGATGTCGCAAGCTTCTCTGATTTATTAAGAAATTACGGCTGCCATTTGGTCTAGCCTCCGTTTTGGTTCGGCCTCCTTTTCCTTTCTCTGCAACTCTCTCTCTCAGCAGACCCTCTCTGCCTCCTCTCTTCCTCACATAAAAACCTTCTAGATATATATATATATACACACATACCTAACCTCCTAACCCTAATCTGATAACTCCCCATATGTATATATGTAATATACATACAAACATATATATATATATATATATATATATATATATATATATATATTAACTGGAATATATATAAGATGTATTTATAAGATGTATATAAGATGTAAGATGTATATATATACTTACTATATTTATATGTAAGATGTATATATATACTTACTATATTTATATATATATTCCAATTAATATATATATATATATATATATATATATATATATATATATAAATACATGAGCCTCTAAGCCTTATAAATCATCCAAGGCTTCCCATTATAGCCCATTACCAAATAATTTAATCCATTTCGAAGTCCAGTTCATTTAATAAAATAAATAAATAAATCAAATAATTAAAACAACTAATTACACACATCACATACACAATCAATCAACAAAGTTATTCCATATAATCAAGGTCAACACATCAACAAATCAATCAACAATCAAGCACCTAATACACACACAATCATCATTCCAATAAATCAAATAAACAAATTAATTAATTTAAACCAGTAAATCCATTTAAAGGCAATTTATTTAATTAAATAATTCCTTTAAAATTTAGGGGTTTTACATTCTTCCCCCTAATAAAAGGAATTCCATCCTCGGAATTCACGAATCGTTGAAATGAAAACTTTGATTATTTATACCAAATTTTCCATTTTTCATTTTTTTTTTTTTTTTTTTTTTTTTTTTTTTTTTTTGTGTGGAAATAACTCCATCCACACATACATCACACATAACTCATTATATTATAAGCGTGTTAAGCTAATCGTATTTGTTGCATTTAATTGCAACCTAACCTTGCCAACTTATTGAGATTGGTAACTATCCCCATTGTTGCATCATCTTACAACAAAATATAAAAATCCCGTTTGCACACATGACGCGAAATATATATAGTAGCGCAAAAAATAGGCTATTGCCTAATCAATCAAATTATAAGATAACCAATGACTGAGGTAACAATCTTCCCTCCTTACCAAATCACCTTATTCTAGTAATGGGAGATAATATTGAGTAATAACTCACTTCTTATCCCCAAACTCGAATATACGAGTTTATGTTAAATACAACCATTCTGCTCATTCTAGCAGCGCATAAAAACTCTCTAATAAAAGTATCTCACACCAAAGTCTTCTTAAAATGTATATAGGATCAAGAACTTCAGTACCACCCAACCATGTACATGATTAATCATCAAAACCTCTAAACCTTACTATAACAAAAATCTTTTAACGACCATTGTTATAGTCCAACTATAGAGGCTTATTTATTGCTCTCCATTATCTTTGCCATTAATGACCCTTTCCTGTCACATCCACTTATTGTAACGGTGGATATCCGAACGTGGTCATACTATCTACTTTCAGTAATACGAAAAATAGAATTCCCAATGAAATGTCGGTAATCCGCTAACGTAATTTACGAAAGTACCCTCCTATATCCACTTTAATATCAATAAAGTGGCATTGTTGTTACCTTGTGATCCCCTCACATCTTCCTGAGTAGTTAAGACTGAGAATTAATACCCTAGTCCTTATCACCTCTCTCACAATTGTCGCTAAGACACATTAGTCATTCCCTGTATCTCATTCCTTATCAAATTTCACTAAATAAAGTGAAATGTTTCTGAGAGTCTACATCAAATCTAGGTCGACCTCAAAATTCCCCGACAAATAATCACGAGACAAGAAGTTATAACTTCCCACATCTCTATTATCTTTCCTTTATCCATTTCATATGTATGGACGTATACCATAGGTCTTTATATTCTGGCCCCCATAATATGATACTACAATAATAACCTCTATTTATATGAGGCAAAACACCACTACTACCCCATTTTACGAATTTGTACTATATAGTCATGGTAATTCAACTTCTAATATCCTCCCGAAAGGAAAGTCGTTCCTTTTGTCATTCTTATCTCGACCCTTGCAAGGATTTATCGATTAATGCCGATTTACGTTAATGCTAAATGTACACCAACCCTTTAATTTATTGTAAATTATCCATATAAAAATCCTCCCATACAACTATACACTCTGTTTGTCATAAGAGTGATCGGTCCCATATTATCAAGAACTCATTTGCCATTTTATTAGGGTTATACCAAAGTCTTGAATGAAGACATTATAACCTGACCCATGCAAGTAAAAATCTCTTTAAGATAATTGTATGTTCCCCTCCATTGAAATATTTATTTCAACAATCTCTTTGAAGTCGAAATAAAAATTCATCGTTGACTCAACAGTAACCCTAAAGAAAAAAAATTTCTCGTAATTAACGAAACATTAGTACCTGATTCTTTGTCCTTTCTGTGGACTCCTTATCTACAACGAACTATACCCCGATCCTAGGAATGAAATTTTTCATTACATCCCAATCCTTATCCCTCATCAAAACGTTTACCCAAGCTAGATATCCAATCTATAAAAATCTATGGTTACATGCCTACTATTCATGCGTAGATTGTACTAACACCCACTGGTGTAACATACTAACTGGCAATGGTTTATATAAATTACCATCATCAATCAGAACGATCCAAATACAAATGAATGTGATGCACTTGTATCTAAATAAACATATTTATGTATTACATGAATAGAAAACATACCCTCAATTAGTGTAAGGTGCCCATGCATCATAAGGTGCAACATTGTACACCTTGCCCTGATGCACCTGCTGTATAGGATGCCCCTATGGTGGCCATGGTATTGGCAAAGCTGGATAAGCCTGAGCCTGCACACATGGAATCTGTGGAGCCAGTAATGGTTGTCCCTGTCCCTGTTGCCTATACTGTCTCTGAGCCATCCTAGGACAACATTTGGCTGAATGCCCATATTCTCCACACTTATAGCAATGCCCTCTAAAAAGGTTTATCTGCCCCTATACTTGACCCTGTCCAGTCTGAGGTGCCCCAATTTGCTGTCTCTGAGTAGGAATCCCCTCTCTCTGAACCTCTGAAGTATCCTTGTGCTTCTTCCAAGGCTAATGTCCCTGGAATCCGCCCTCATCCTTGTTTATGACTCCATTGTCCTCATTTTTGTCAACAGAGTGATTAATAGAGTGTTTATCACTTCAATTCTCATCCTTAGATCGCTTGTAGTCCTTCCTAGCCTGGCAATGTTGCAAAGCTGCATCAACCACCTGTGAATATGTGGTGTATGCGAGACTCCCCAAAATAACCTTCTTAATTGGCCAAGTCAACCCATTTAGAAAACAAACCCTTTTCTTTACCTCTGTATTTACCTCATCTGATGCAAATAGTTTGTGAACTCCTGCTCATATTCTGCAACTATCCTATCCCCTTATTGTAGGTCAAGAAACTCTTTCTTCTTAGCTGCTCTGATTGCAAATGGAAAATATTTGTCGTCAAAACGAGCCTGGAACTGATCATATATCAGTGTGGTCCTTTCTTCTGTAGTAGTGATAGGCTCCCACCACTGTAGCGCATCTCCAACCAGCTTGAAAGTGGCGAGCATCTGTTTTTGAGTTTCCGTATACTCCACCATACGAAGATGACGCTCGATATCCTTCTTCCACTGATATGCAGTTTTCACATTTGTGGACCCTGAAAACTCCGGTGGACTCCCTTTAATAAAGAAACTCCTCTCTTTCTCCCAAGCACTTAGTTGTCCCACTGGTATAGGAGCGGGTACATGCAGAAGAAATTACTGATTCTGAATTGTAGCGGTCATTGCTGCAGTAACAGCCTGAGTGATGTTATGAACCATATTAGGAGAAATCTCTTGCTCTCTCCCTTGGTCATCATCCTGATCTTGCTGATCCTGAACAACACTTTGGTTTCTCAGACGATTCAGACGCCTACGTTCTTGCCTCCTCTGATACTTTCCAAAACGATGTCCTACCATTTTTTAATAAGACAATAACGATTCAACGTTAGAACGCACTAACGGACCGAATACGGAATACAAAGAATCCTATTATTTAGGCTCTAAATAAAAACACGCAATGCGGAAGTCACATAACGAAAGACACTACTAAGGACACTTGAACATAGAGTGCTCTGATACCAACTGTGATACCCCCTAATTTCAGAGACATATGTTAATCAAGTTTACGCTCATAAAATCAGGGAATATCAAAACAATTAATATTTAGCAAGCACATAATACAAAGATGAATAAAGAAAGACTAAATAAAACGCTGAAGAAAACTAATAAATAATAATTCAATTAAATATTAAATCTCCAAAGGTTACAATTCGGGAATCCCATAATTCAAGGACCCCTTAACCAACATCCATTATTCAGAAATCAATAAATAAAACTAAAGTTAATGACTTAATAACATCCTACTTTGAAATAAAAGAGTAGATGATAGATAAGCCTCCAAGCTGCAGATCCTCAACCTCGAGACTTGAACTTTTACAAATCTGAAAAAAATAAAATAAGGTGGATCAAAACCTAAGAACAAGTTCCCTCTAACGAACCCCTGAAAACCGATAAATAATGCATCTCTAACCACAACCATCCTAATCCAATTTTTAGCCTTTAATATATAGTGATAAATAATAATAATAATACATAATATCACCAATATTAATTAATACTTCCATAATCCCAAACCGTGGATTAATAAATATATATATATATATATATACACACACACACACACACACACATATGACCATCCCTAACATAAACCCTTACCATCCCATGGAACTTCTCTTTTCCAAAATTAATCCAAATGATTAATTAACCATTAATAATACCATACTCAATCCTAGGAGCATTTTATTTTCTTCTATTCACATAACCATAACCATAGATGTTTTTTTAGTCATCTAATTCATATAGCATTTTATTCATACTTTGGCAACTCATTCATGCCTCCACAAGTATAATATTTATCTTTACTTAACCAATTGATATTCCAATTACATTCTGACAAATAATCCATGCCTCCAATAGTATGTTCTTGTTCATACTTAGTTAAGGACAATCTATTTATATCTCTGACAAATAATTCATGCCTCCTGAAGTATGTTTTCTACATACAAAATTAATAACACTATATTGAAACCTTTGCAAATAATCCATGCCTCTAAATCAACCATATCCCATAAGCATAAATTAAAAGTACAATAAAGTATACAATAAGCAACATAGGTACAATATAAGCATACACAAAAAGATATAAAATAATCCTCTAAACTTTCCATCCCAATTACAGCATCTCAACACATGATAAATATCATAGAACAATTTAATAAATTGTTTAAACATGCTTTCAAAACCAATAGCCATATAAGTATCCAAACTTTCTTTTAAATTAATTTACTCATTCATTTGTCAATCCATTTAGCGTTCTTAATATTTATATGCATTCCTGTATTTAATTAGGTCCATAAAACCCTAAAACTCCATTAAAACACTCGTAGATCAATTCTGGACAACCAAAATTTGAAACCAAGTAGCAGGGCAACCGAGTCGACTTAGTTACCAACTAAGTCAGCTCTCTGCCCAACCGAGTTGGCTCAATTGCCAATCGAGTCAGCTCAGTTACAACTGTGTTGGCTCGGTTGAGCCTGGGTCGTCTTTTTCCTCGCGACAGCAGTTTCCGGCCTCTGTAACTTGTACGTTTCGCCTCCAATTCATGTAAGAACAATCCTAATTAATTCTAGGACGATCTAATACATGATTTAGCATCTAAATACACATTATAAATATGATATAACATAATTCACCCACATCAAAACAACCAAACCCAATTCATATAAATACATATATACATATATATGTAACCAGTTTTCTTCCATACTTTTAATCCTAAGTCTGGGTGATTAGCATGCAATTATAATCTAGATTATTATACCCAATGTGTAGAACTCATGGGTTCTAAGAGGAGAGGTAGAGAAGAACATGCCTGAAGTTTCAAAACGAAACTGATGCCACAAACTTCTCTGATTTGTTCTGAAATTCTGGCTGCCCTCTGGTCTAGCCTCTCCTTAGGTTCAGCCTCCTTCTCCTTTCTTCTTCCTTGGTTCTCCCTTCTAGGCAACTCTCTCTCTCTTTCTCTCAGCAGACCCTTTCTACCTCCTCTCTTCTTCACGTAAAAACCTTCTCCAAGGGTCACACAATAGGTATATATATATATATATAATCCTCAAAAATAAATAAACAAATATATAAGATGTATATATATATTTACTATATTTATATACATATTCCAGTTAATATACATATATATACAAATTAAATTCTACAATAATGATAATTATATGTTATATATATATATATATATATTAATGCATAAATCCATGGGCCTCTAAGCTTTATAAATCATCCAAGGCTTCCCATTATAGCCCATTACCAAATCCTTTAATCCATTTCCAAGTCCAGTCCATTTAATAAAATAAATAAATAAATCAAATAATTAAAACAACTAATTACACACATCACATACACAATAAATCAACAAAGTCATTCCATACAACCAAGGTCAACACATCAACAAATCAATCAATAATCAAGCACCTAACACACACACAATCATCATTCCAATAAATCAAATAAAAAAATTAATTAATTTAAACCAGTAAATCCATTAAATCCATTTAAAGGCAATTTATTTAATTAAATAATTCCTTTAAAATCTATGGGTATTACAATTACCACCTATAAAGGTGAAATATCTTGAAGTAAACTGCATGTCATCTACTGCTTCAGCCAGTCAGCATCAGTATATGCATCCACGCTTTGACAATCTATATTTTTAGTGAATAAAATTCCCTTTCTAGGAACAGACTTCTGATACCTCAAAATGAGCATAACTGCATTCATATGTTACTCACCAGGATTATGCATAAACTGGCTGACAATACTCAATGCATAGGCAAGGTCCGGCCTTATGTGTGCTAAGTACATCAATCTTTCTATGAGTCTCTAATATCTTCCTTTATCAACCAACACCTAATTAGATTCAACACATAACTTCAATTCTTCTTCCATTGATGTATCAGCTGGTTGACATGCTGACATACCAATTTCCTGTAACAAATCTAAGGCATATTTTCTTTGAGACAGAAAGATTATTTTATCAAAATGAGATAGTTCAATCCCAAGAAAAAATTTCAAGTGTCCGAGGTCTTTCATTTCTAATTCTCTGGCCATGTAACTCTGTAGAGCTTTCCTTTCTTCAGGATCATTTCCTGTAACCACCATGTCATCCACATATATAATAAGTGCAGTGATCTTACCCTGTTCTTCAAGAATAAAGTATGGTATGAATTGCTATAATTATAGCCAAAGGTTCTAATAGACTTTGTGAACCATCCAAACCACACTTTCAGAGATTGTTTCAACACATACAATGACTTCTTTAATCTGCACAACTTCCGACTATGAACTTCTGATATCATGCATCCTGGTAGGAGATCCATATAGATTTCTTCGGATAATTCGCCATGTAGAAAGGCATTCTTCACATTAAACTGTTGTAATAGCCAATCCAGGTTCGCTGCTAGAGACAACAAGACTCGAACTGTGTTGATTTTAGCTATAGGTGCAAATGTCTCTGTATATTCAATCCCATAGGTTAGGTGTACCCTTTTGCCACCAATCCCGCTTTAAAGCATTCAATTATACCATTTGCTTTGTACTTTACAGTATAAACCCATCGACATCCAACTGGTTTCTTTCCTGGTGGACGGTCAATAAGTTCCCAAGTTTTATTTTTCTGCAAAGATTTCATCTCCTCATTCATAGCAACTTTCCACCTTGGGTAGCTAAAGCTTCCTGCACACTGTTAGGAATAGATACAGTGGATAATTGATTTGTAAATGACTGATTTGATTCTGACAAACGATGGTTAGACACATAATGACTCATGGGATATTTAACTTTACTAAAAAGTTCAGGTTCATATGTGGGTTTAGGGATACCTCTGGTGTGATGCGGTGGTAGCTGTTTTCTAGATAGTTTAGACATTAAATCAGGATCATCCTCAGCAAGAGATTGATTTGGCATATCAGTTGCATGTGGTGTGAAGGATTCCGGTAGAGGTGGAGCCACAAGTTCAGTTTTTAGGTGTTGATTTGGTCCAAAGTTATACCACTCAAATCCAATTCACCCACCTCTTGATTGACTGGTCCAGTTTGCGAGTGATCATCACCACTAGCATCCAAATTTATACCACTCATATCCAAGTTACCCGTATCCTGGTTACTAGGTTCAAAGAGTTCCCTTTCTTTAGAGATGTGAACATCATAGTTACCAGGCTCTAACACCACGTAATCCACCCAAGGTAGTAACTATGGATGGACCCCAAACATCATAATATATAATCATAAAAGGAACTGGACTTTTATTCAAAACTAATGAGTCAAAACTAATGGAAACGAAACACGATGGCTCTTTGCAAGTTCACAAACATCAAATCGAAAAATAAAAAATAATTTCAAGCCAAAAAATTACAACACAAAATAAGGCAGTGGTTATTTGAGAAACTGACAAAAGATTATAATCCAAAGATAGAACAACTAAAACAGAATCTAAATTCAAGGTGTCGGTGAGGGACAATGATCCTTCCCCAATAATTAAAACTGAGGCACCATTGGCAGTAGAAATAAATTTTTATGAAGGAAGAGGTATAAGGTGTGAGACCTGTCTAGAATCAAATATCATATGATCCGTAGCACCGGAATCAATTATCCATGCACTATTAAAAACAAGTGTAGACATATTTAAAACCTTACCACTATGTGTTGTCAATGCCTAGACCTTTCCAGCAACATCATCCTCTGTCTTTGTTTCAATAACCGCAGCAGTGGAGGTCTTCTTGGAATTCCTCTTCCGTGGATCATAGCTATGATCCCACCATTCTGGATACCCCAAAAGTTCAAAACAACGATTTTTGGTATGACCAATTTGATCGTAGTGAGTACATTGGTAGGAAGATTTTTTGGCACCATTAATGGTCTTAGGATGGGTTGACCTTGTTCTGTCCTACTGTTTTTGAGGAGGCCAGTTCTGATTAGACCGGTTTCGAGTCACTATGGCTAAAGCTTTAGAATTTTCAAGATCTCCATTCATCTTTGCACATCGAACAAATTCACGGTGGACCAATGCATAACATTATTCTAATTCAGGAATAGGATCCTTTCTCAAATTTTCACCACGGATTTGTTCGAATTCACCATCTAATCCAGCAAGAAAAATATGCACTCTTTGTCGCTGAATTAATTTTTGGTAAAATGCAGTGTCTGTTTCACGATCACCTTATCACGATGATCCAACTCACTAAAAATTCCAGTTAATTCTCCATAATATACAGAGAGTGTTCTGCCATTCTGTTTGGCTGAGAAAGCCTTCTGATTCAAGGTAAAAACCTGTAATTCATCTGCTCCATCATAAAAAGCTTTTAAAAAAGCTTTCCAAATATCTCGAGTGGTGGGTAGGCGAATGTATCACTTCATAATTTCTGGGGATATAGACATCAACAACCATCTCTTAACCTTTTGATTGTCTGCATACCACGTCTTATATCCATCATCCTTCTCGGTAGGTGGTTGTAAATTACCACGAATAAAGGAGAGTTTCTCATTCTCAGCAATATACATCTCCATGATTAGAGACCACATATCATAATTTGTCTCATTGAGTACAATCCCTGCATTGAATGATGAACCTTCAAATTGAAAATAATATGAGCAAATTTGATACAGTAACCTCCTCCTCTATATAAAACAAATATGCGCTAGATACCCCGTTAGAACGTGGCATAGCAACGACGTACATATCCTGATTAGGTATAACGAATACAATAGACCTATCATAACAATTAACTTGGGCATGGTAGTGGGTTAACCAATCTATCCCGAGTATCACGTTATAAGTATACATGTCCAGGACTAATAGATTGGTTAGAAATCTAAGTCTACCAATATCTAGTGTCGCAGGTCCATCACTCTCATGTAAGATGGCAGTATCACCTATAAGTGTAGAAATACCACGAGATCTATCTCATACTCGCGTTGTCATCCCAGATAATGCAACAAATGATTTAGACACGAATGAATGTGTAGCACCCATATTAAATAAAACATGACCATGTGTACCATGAATAGGAAACATACCATCAACAGCCTGAGGTGCCTAAACATCGTGTGGCCTAGGGTTATACACCCTGCTATAATACAATTGCTGCAGTGCCTGTCCCTGTTGTTGCGGCGGTGCTGGTAAAGCCGGGAAGGTCTGTCCCTAAATACGTGGAATCTGTGGAGCGGGTAAAGGTAATGGTGACCTCTAACCTTGCTGCACCTGATGTCCATGTCCAGTTCTAGGACATTGCCTGGAAGTGTGTCCAAGCTCTCCACAAGTATAGCAAGTACCCCTGAAAGTACCAAATGGCCTCCTCTACTGATTAGCCTATAGCTGATCCCGTCCTGCCTGTGGTCCCCCATTCTGTTGCCTCTGAATAAGTGCCCTATCACTGTGAGCATTTGAACCACTCTTGTGCTTCTTCTAAGACTGTTGTCCCTGAAATCTGCCCTTATCATTAAGTCGGTGTCCATTGCTAGTCCCTTTCTCAGTAAACTGATTAGTAGAGTCTCTGTCACCCCGCTTCTCACCCCTAGCCTGTCTGAAGTCTACGGTCAACTGATACTGCTGCAAAGCGGCGTCTACCACCTAAGCATAAGTAGTGTAGGCTGGACTACTTGTAATAGATCTTTTAATGGACCACATAAGCCCCTCCTCAGTATCCACCTCCTCTAGGGCAAAAAGAGATAAACACGTGAACTGCTGCTCATATTCTACCACTGTCATATCCTCTTGCTCTAGATTAAGGAACTCTGTTTTCATAGCTGTCCTGATTGCATATGGAAAGTACTTCTCATTGAAGTGAGCACTGAACTGATCATAAGTCAATGAAGTCCTCTCCTCTGCGGAAGTAACTAACTCCCACCACTGGAGTGCATCTCCGACAAGCTTGAAAGTAGCAAGCATCTGCTTTTGAACCTTTGTGCACTTAACCATGCGAAGATGTCGCTCGATATCCTTCTTCCACTGGTGAGTTGCTTTCACATCTGTGGAGCTGAGAATTCAGGTAGGCCCCCCTTTGTGAAAGAACTCATAACCTTCTCCCAAGGATTAGTCTGAACCACCGGTGCTGGTATAGGTGTCTACTGAACCTGTAGCTGATTCCGAAGTGCAACTGCTACACCTGCTTCAATAGCCCGAGTAATAAGGTCATTGATATAAGGAGGATACTTTGGATCCCTACCCTGATTGTAACCCTGATCCTGAGACTCGTGATTCCGCTGTACTTCCTCCTGCTCAATGTGCAACTGACTATCTTCCTCATGCTCTTCCTCAATTTGCTGACGCAGTAGGAAATCCTGCTGCCTACGTACTGCTCACTGCCTGTTTCTCTGATTATCCTGTCTTCTTCTAGCGTTAACCATTATGTTATCATTGAAAGATAGATATCAGTATGATTTAAGTGGACTGTAAAGGAATACAATGAGTCCTAAACTTAAGCTCTAAACAAAATAATACGTTATACGGAAGTCTATATACGAAGGATCCCTAGAGACACTTGAACCTGGAGTACTTTGATACCAACTGTGATACCCCTCGATTCTAGAGCCACGGGTGATCAACTCTGAACATAGAATATTGGGGATATCAAACAATTAATATTTAAATAAGCATATGAATACAAAAAGAATAATAAAGACATAAATAAATAAATAATAAGCTGAAGGGAACTAAATAATAAATCCTTATTTAAAAATCCTCAAATAAATAATAATTAAAAATCTCATAATAAAATCCCCCAATCCTCTTATACCAGTAATTAATTAAATTATAACTCGGGAATCCATACTGTAGACCCCTAATAATATCCTAACTGAAATAATTGAACTGAAATAAAACTAATAACTAGAACATGAAGAAAAGTCGTACGTAGAGTTGGAAGAGTGAATGACTGTCTCTACTTGGCACGAACAATCTCTAAGACTGGAACTGACGAATACCTAAAAAATAATGGTGGGTTAGACTCACAAACAAATTTTAATCTACTACATCCCAAATAGAGACCCGATACACGAAGACATCCTAATTAATTCAACAATAACTAAATAGTCCATATATAAATATATACACACTAAAGGAACCTTACTAGACTATAAAGTTATCTCAACCTGAATAGTAGGTAACATGCAAAACGCACATATAGTGGGTATGAGTACCTAGACCTACTAGGGTATACAACTACATTATATCTAGCTACACATCCTTGGCAATATACGTACCCTAACAACTGATCTTGAGACTCAAGCTCATATCATGGCGTATAATTATATATGTAAAATTCGTCCTATCTAACCATCAAAATAAACTATCCAAATATTATTTTAATAATATGTCATCCAATTATTCCGTTGACCTGACATGAATAAGTAGGACTTAACTATATAGTTAATTCCGTTCCCTTATAAATATATATAGGTTGTACTTAACTATTTCGTTAATTCATTCATAACGTGCCACCATCCCATAATGGTGCAACCATGATATCAATCATATATGCATTATCTAAATATTTAATAAATCTATTTACATTAAACCATGCAATCTGATTCTTAATGAATCTATGTTCATTAAATAAATATTTAATATTGATCCACCAACCAAAAACCACAATATTAGTTTACTAACTTAATCAGATTAACATTTAAAAATATTTAATGCAAAAACCGTTAACCAGAACAAAACCATTAATTCGACGTGCATGTTTTATGAGAAAAACAAATATCAATACCATTTTATAACAATCTTAATTCTTGTCATTGTCCTCGTTCGGCATGCCTACATATATACATACACAATTCTGATTTCCCTCATAGTAATAAACTAATTCATGTTTATAGAAATTCCTCGTTCGGCGTGCATTGAAGAAAATAAACACTGATTTCGTACATGTACATAATTGGTTCATGTTAATGCTAAAAGTAATTCCTCATTTTGCGTTCAAGAAGAAAAACACCAATCTAATTTCATCTAATCTATATAAACTGTTTCATGCTAAAAATAATTCCCTCGTTCGGCGCGCACACTATGAACCAAATTTAATTTCATCTAATTTATATAAATTATTTCATGCTCAACCCATAATATATTACAACACATGATTAAAACACATAATATATTCCAACACATGAAAATTTAATTTATCAAAATATGAAAATTATCACAAATCCATTATTAAAACACATGAACTGAAATTTCCAAATAAATCCATATAATTAGATTCAATTAATTTATTTAAAGAATCTAGAATTAATCTAGCATGCATATGATATGAATTAAAGGAGAAGAGAAGAATTAAAACTTGTCTTAACAGATTTGATAAAAGCCATAACCTCTTTCTTCCTTTTTCTCTTCCTTCTTTCTCTCTCTAGAATATATTACGTGATTTATTTTCTAACCCCTTTTATGACCATATAATTATATATTTATAGGCAAATAAAATAACCTTAATCATTTTCCCAATCCAATTATAATTAAAAGAATATATATATATATATATATATATATATATATATATGAAAGTTAATCTAAATAAAATATAAAAAGGTAACTAATTAAATAGTATATATATATAATCTATCTATATCCTCTATTATAGAAATACATATATATACACATCAGATTATTTGATGTTATAAATGATGTTAACTAATAAATTTTATTCCTTAGATATATATATATATATATAGATACACACACACACACAAACATATACAACTATCCATGGGTAACTATCTGTACCCATTTAACCTCCCATCCAAGTAGTTCATGGACCCAATTTGTTGGTCCACTACTATTATCCATATCCAATTCCTTTAAAAAATGAAAAATAAAACAATTAAATTCCTAAACAAATACACATCATCACACATAATTTAATTTAAACAAATAAATCGAATACACATAATTTTAGCACACAATTTAATTAAAACAAATAATTCAATTAACACATAAATAATTAAATCAATTAAACAAGTAAACACTTAGCTAAGAAATCAAATAAACAATTAAAATGCAATTAAAATAATACTAAAGCTATCCTTTTGAAATTAAGGGTATTATATATTACTGCAATAAAGGATTTATATCTGGGTGTGCCTCTGTAACACTAGTTTTCTTTGCCAATGGCAAAAGGTGGGCATAACAACCTCCTTTTTCTTACAACATAGAGCATTGTAAAGACTTGTATTAGATAAATTCAGTGGAAGGTGTGGTAATAAGGCCTTACAATTGATATTGTTGCCCATCGATATGAAATGACATAGGTAGGCTCTTAAAATTTCACGTGATGTCAAACCATGGTTAGGACTATGTTAAGAAAGGAGGTGGGTAATGGGGAAATTACTTACTTTTGTGAAGATAATTGGTTGTCAGAGGGAGGCGCCCTCTTTTTTCATGATTCACTAGTCTTCATGGGGAACTCATCCATTGCCCCTGGTCAGAAGCTTTCTTCTCTCGCATCTAATAATGAATGGGTGTTCCCGGCAGACATTTTAGAACAATTTCCTGAGCTCATCCTTATTGATCAACCAATTGATGCTCTAGACTCTGCGCTTTGGATTCCTTTACCAACCAGATCCTTCTTAGTAAGCCATACTGTTGGATGGCTCTTTCTGCGCTTACCTCGGCAAAACACACTTGGTATGGAACTCTTTCTCAATTCCAAGATGCAAATTCACCTTATGACTTGCGGTACAGAATCGCCTCCCTACTCTTGACCAAAATTCCATGCAAACTGTCTCAGACTCCAAGCTCTATCATTTGTGTCAATCAATTGATGAACATCACGAGCACCTATTCTTCGAATGCTCATGTGTCCGACCTATTTGGAGGCATCTTTAATATAAATGTGCAATACTAAATCATGGATAGATTTTGTCAGCTGGTCTTCAAATCACTGGAGGAATCGATGTTTACAGAATTCGATTAATAAAACTAGTGTTTCCAACCACAGTGAACAGGATCTGGACAGAGTGCAAAAATGGAGCTTTTAAATCTCAACGATGTTCCCAATCTTCATTTTTGAAACATACAACTAATATGGTGAAGCAGCGATTGATTTCCATGAGGGCGAAGGACTCCGCTGTTGCACGAAGACTGATTTCTGAATGGGATCTTCCGGCGTCGTTCATCAGGCCACCGACTGAACCTCTGGATTGATCAAATTGAGGCTACAATGTTGCCTCACTGAATGGTACCGAATTGGTGATGTTGGCTGAGACATATATTGTCTAGGGCTTCTAGACTTCGGGTGTCTTTGTTTACTTGTTTGGTCTGGGTGTATGTCTGGCCCATGTTTACATGTCTGCCCTTGTTAGGCTTCCTTGTAATTAATGTTCACAAATATATACATTTTACCTTCCACCCAAAAAAAAAAAAAAAACGCTGAAAGAGCCTAAGAGCAGTGGCAGCAGGCTAGTTAAAGCCCACTTTTGGCGATATAAGAGTCCAAAGCAGCCGCAACGGGCTAGCTGAAAAGGGCGGGGCCCACTTTGCCTCGCGAGCGGGCTTTTGGTATTCAACGAGTTGGCCTGCGATCGTTGTATATTTTTTTTGTTTTTCCCTAATGCAAAACGGCGTTATTTTGCAGAGCCCTTTTTTGTTTTATTTGTAACGATCCTGAAACAGTGCCATTGGCAGAATATTTTTTTTTTTTAAAAAAAAAAAAAAAAACCTAAAAATAAGTTATTTTGAGCTCATTTTTAAAAAAAAAAAAAATTAAAATAAAATTCATTAAATAAAAATATATTGTTTAGGCACTATTTGTCCCAAAAAAAAAAAAAATTATTTGGGTCAAAAATAAATTAAAAAACCTTTTTTTTTTTGTTTTCTCCCCTTAAAATTTGGTTTTTTTTTTTTTTTTTTTTTTTTTTTTTTATAAATTTTTTGGCTTTAAATTTTAAATGTGTACCATAAATAGTGTATTTGGCCGTTAAGGCACTGTTTGGTTAACACAAACAGTGCCTTAACGGATATAATTTTTTTTAGAAAAAAGTTTAAAAATTTAAATTTTTTTAACTTTATTTTTTTAAAAAAATTTAATTAAAAATTTTAAAATCACTTCTCTTCTATAAATACCCCAACTCCTACCATCATTCATCACATCTAACCCATCTCTATTACCTATCATTCAACTTATTTCTTATTCTATTTTCTCAATCTTAGCTATTATTTTCAAACTCATTTCGATTCCACGGATTCTCGACATCTATTTTATTACAACACCCAATTCAACTCATCAAACGATGAGTTTTTGTCATTTCCTAAAGACAATATCAATTATTATGGAGGATATTCTCAATTTCCTTCTCATCAACCATCCCAACCTTCTCATCAACCATCCCAACCTTCTTATCATCCATCCCAAACTTCTCATCAATATTGTAGTATTAGAGTTGCATAATCAAGTAACTCAAAACCCCTGCCAAAACAACTGGCTATCCGACATAATAATTGCACTAAGACTGAAGATGAGACTTTATGTTGGGCGTGGATGTCCGTTACCTCTGATGCAATTACGAGGGCAGAACAAAGTAAGAAGAAGTTATGGGAGCGAATCCTAGAACAATATGTACAATATATTGGTGTTCCTCCAACTGAGCGAAATGATGGAAGTTTGATGAATCGTTGGTCGGAGATCCAATAAAAAATGAACAAATTTTCTAGGTGCATGACTACCATCGAAATGAATCGTCCCAGCGGTTTTAGCAGTGATGATATGGTAAGTTATTTATTGTTTAAATATAACTCGTAAATATTTTAAATAGTCGACTTTTAATTTTTTGTTAATTTTTGTCATGTAGATGATAGCAGCTAAAGACCTGTTTCGTAGCCAAACAGGTAGTGAATTTAAGTTAGAAAGTTGCTAGGAGA
This sequence comes from Cornus florida, assembly GCF_030987335.1. Lineage (NCBI taxonomy): Eukaryota > Viridiplantae > Streptophyta > Magnoliopsida > Cornales > Cornaceae > Cornus > Cornus florida. The sequence continues at coordinate 85,600,953 of NW_026775572.1, read as the reverse complement.
TTTTGAAGTATAACAATAAATAGCATTCACATTGTGCCAAACAAGTAAAAAAAGGAAAAAAGAAAAAACAGCCGAAGAAGAGGAGTGGATTTGACTTTGACATTAATGAGTCTGTTGGGCACTCATTACCATCTACTTCGTCAAGTCATGTAGCCACGACAGATGGAGCTTCAATTGAAGAATCACCACACATAGGAGAAAATGATTCACCCAGTGTGGAAGAATATCAACAACTACAAAGACCAGAAGGAAGAAAAGCAGCGAAGTAACGCTGAGCAAAAATTAATTTAGCGAATGAATTACAAAATTCATTCGTTTCGAATTTTAATGATCTCACCAGCCGTTATGAGAGTCGTCAGGAGAAAATGAAGGATGTCAAAGTGGCACGAGAGGTAAGAAAAATGGAGAAAGAGAAGACGAGGCAGCTAAAGATTCTAGAAAAATAGAGACTTGAAGAGAAAGGATCATGTTAACTGATTCAAATTCAGCACCAAAAGAAGCGGGGAAAGCTTGGATTATTACACGACAAAATGAGATATTAGCATATTTGAATTCACGGTCCACCCCAAAGTTCCCATAGGATTTTGTAATCCTTGGTCTATTTATTTTCTTATTCTAATTTAGGATATTGTATTTTTTAAGTTATTTTAAATTTATTTATTTATTTATTTATTTTTTTAAATCCATAATGGATAATGTATTGTTTTAAGTTATAATATCAATTGTAGTTTTTTTAATAATTTGTAAAAATATTGCCGTTGAGAAAATATTGTCGTTACAAATATAACCGTTAGTAATATTGCGATTAAAAGTATAGCCGTTAGGAAATTTTTTTAAAAAAATAATAATTATATATATATATTTTTTTCTGGAGAGCGAAAATTCGGAGAGCCTGATGGAGTGCATGTTTCTGGAGAATAAAAGCTGTTGACGTGGCTCTTGAAAAAGTTGAAGTGACATTTTTAGAGAGCCAAAATTTAGAGAGGTTAGTGTAGATGGCCTAAGAGCATCTCCAATAGACTCTTTAAAATTAAGCTCTCCGAATTTGCCACATCAGTATTTTTCAATAGTTACATCAGTATTTCCTATAGCTACGTCAGCGTTTTAGAGTCTCTAAATTTTAGCTATCGTATGCACTCTAATGGTGCATTTTTTTTAATATTTTTAAAATTTAAAATAAAATTTATTTTTTAACTTTTTCCTAATGACTTTATCTTTCATATTATATAAACAACTATTTGTTCATCTCATCATTATTACATTCATCTCAACTTATTCTAGCAAAATATCAATTCACGTCTCTTTCAATCTCAAAATTCCAATGACTTCCTCATCACGATTTTTTCTTTTGTCAGACTCTAATTCTTCATCTTCTTCATCACTCTCTTCATCAGATAACGTTATTGACTCAATGATTCAACATAATCAAGATGCTTTTCTTGAGATTTTGAATTCAGTGAACCCAGATATAGTAGATTACGTTTTAAAACCACGTAAGAGGTGGTACATTCATCGTGACCGAGAGAGAAGCCACCGTCAACTAATGAAAGACTAATTTGACGAGAATTGCACACATGCATCGGAGTACTTTCGCAAACGATTTAGGATACACGAGAACTATGATCAGAGCAAAAGAAAAACTTTTTGCTCAGAGACAAGAGGCTTGTAAGAAAGATGTGGAATGAGCTTTGGGGGTCTTGCAGAGCAAGTGGGTAATAACGCAAGGACCAGTGTGTTTTTGGGATAAAAGGAACTTGTGCCTTATAATAAAAACGTGCATCATCCTTCACAACATGATCATTGAAGATAAGTGCCATGCCAATGTTAGAAGATGGACTTCGCCACCAGAGGAGACAATCTCGATTCCCACTTTAATTCTAAATCCATCAGTCTTAGCGGTACACATCTACTCTCGCCAAGTCCAAATTTGCAACAAAAAGACAAATACGCGGTTGAGGAAAGATTTAATTGAAAATTTGTGGAACCGTTTTGGTGAAGAACGTGTTTAATTTATGTTGTATTATTTTATTTTTAAATTGTTATGAAGTTTATGTAATAGAATAGTTATTGTGTAATATTTTATTTTGAAATAAATAATTAAATTGTTTGTTGATTAAATTATTTAGCCAATATGTATGAAATCTTGATTAATATCATTTGATTTATTAATTTATAGTGAAAACAAAGATGTATTTTTTTTTAATAAAAAAATCATATTTGAAATAAACCATGAAAGGTTTTTTTTTAAATAAATAAAATTCAAAAAATAAGTTTTTGTGCCAGTATAGTCGTTAAGGCACTGTTTGAGTCAGTCAAATAATGCCTAAAACGGCTATATGTCAGTATCTCTATTTTTTTTTAAAAAGTACTGTTTGGGTCAGCCAAACAGTGCCTTAACGGCTCTTTGGTTCAATTATTTTGAGGGAAAAAAAAAAAAAGTCAAAAATTTTTTTTTTTTTTTGACAAACATGCCCTTAAGAGCAATATCCTCTGTTAAAACACTGTTCGGACCGGAATAAAAAAAAAATTGATATGAGCGAATTGCCAAGGGATCGCTGAAAACAGCGATCCATTTCGCGACCCAATAGATAGGGACAAATAGCCAGAGGGTCCCTGCCATTTTGTCCTTCTGTACAAGCATTGAACTTCGCGTCCGCAGTTGCTTTACCAAACCCTATCTTCGCTCTCCCGGCAAGAATAAAGACAGATCTAGTAGGAGATCTGATGCAGAACTTTCATTTCTTTCGTGAACTTCCCTGCCATTTTGTTCACCAGCTATATATACACATAGAGAGGGAATCATATATGTATTTGGAGAGAGAAAGGGGTAAGAGGGAAAGGGAGATTTGCCCACAGGAAATTGTGGGTATGGGTGGCTTGGCAAGGAAAACCTTTGAGTAGGTAAAAGAAATATCCTTGCCCAAACCACCCATTCCTGTGATTTCATGAGGTGTCTCCCTTCCTTTCTTGTCCTGCTTAGTTCTATCTCATCTCATCCTGTGCTGCTCTCTTATGGTAACCCTTAGATCTGTCTTTATTCTTTTTTTACTAATTGCTTGGTAGTCGTTTCTACATTATTTTTTCTTCTCTGTGATTAAATCACATTGTGGTTGTTGAAGGGTCTTTTGTCGATTCGGGGGTGATGTTGGGATTAAAACAATCAGGTTTTTAAATATCGATGAACAGGGAGTTATGGGTCATTGATTTCAGATCTTTGTTTACCATCATGTGATACTTTTTGCAAGTCATAGCAACTACTAGTATTATATTGAAATGTTCATTTTTCATTATTTTATTTATTTTTATAACTTATGCAATATAAAGAATCTCAACACAGGACCGGCTGTGTTTATCAGCCGGTGATGGTTTCAATTTTCTCCCACATGGTATGACTTGAATAGCATGATATGTTATGGATTTGATGGTTTCAAATATCACCTATGCCATAGACCAGTTGATTTGTTTGGACAGAGACAGAAAAGAAAAATGAATCATTAATACTTTCTATCTAGACACAACTGGAAGTTGTCCATGAAGTTTGGTGGAGATTAACATTTTTAATTTTATTTTTTATGAAATTTCCTCAATGAATAATGCTTGTTTTCAGGTTTTATTTTCATATTAAATCTAATGATTATATATATATATATATATATATATATATGGCTAGCCCAATGCAACGCAGCCTTATCTCCGCACACTGAGAGGCTGTTTCTAGTTTCGAACCCGTGACCTTCAAGTAACATTGCACCAAGGCCTGCCCTCAATCTAGTAACTTAATATTTTGTTTTACTATTTGAAAATAAAGCAATTGTTACGTCATTTGGTTTGTTTAATTATAAGGTTTCTAATTGTTTAACTCTAACAAGTTGGCTTTGGAAGTCTCTCTCTCTTTAAATTTATTTATTTATTTATATTTTATTTTTTTTGTAGTGTGTGACATGTGAATAGGAACATTTCTTGTCGTTGGAATCACTAGAATTCCTTTGAGGGGGGTGTGTGAGTATCAATAATTAGTAGGGGGTTCAAAGTGACGTGCAATTGTTAGATTAATTCAAGGGGGTCACACTGCATGCAATTGTAAGATTAGGTCATTTCATAAACCTTGAAGTTGAAATCATGATGTCCATATTTGACGCTTAATCTAGTTCACTGAATTGTATCTGAAAGTAACCCATTAGAAAAGCTTAGACATATTCAAGGGGGTCTGTTATTTTTGTCATTTGGAGAAACTCATGTGAGCAAGCATGCGATTATATGCAAAGATCATGTGAACTTTTTTCTATGGTATGAGATGACTTGCTTTCTGAATTAATTGTGTTAAAAGGAGTGGCCTTGTGATGCAACTTTAAATTTAAAAGAAAATTTTATTTCTTCTCAAATTATATCTCTAACTTAACTTGTCAAAACTGTTATTTCCTAAAAACTTGTTATAACTGTTTCCAGTTTTCATGGTTGCTTTCAAAGCAAATCTATACAGGTCCTTGGACATCTATTTGGAAGGAAGTTGTGGAAGCAACAAAATAGCTTTGTTTATATTATTGCCTTTGTTGATGCTTTCATTTTGTAAATCACATCTTATCATTTAAAAGAAGCTTTTTCATTTATTTAGTTTTAATTTAATTAACTTCTTTCATTTAACTATCTGGAAAAACCTTGGAAGTTGCAGTTGAATTTGCTGAAAATAACTGTTATATGAGCCAACACAATATTGTTTCACAATAGCTGCTTGAAGATATGACAGGTTTTAGCTTAAACAATAATTTTTAACAGCCCCTCTTTTCTGGATTTGGGTTCAAAATTTTGAGAGTAAGCCTTATGTTGGATCTTAGTAGCAGAGCACGAAATGGATCAGGTTTAGACCGAAATTTAATCTGATCAGATCTGATCTTATCTGAATTCTATTGCACTGAGGTTGGCTCGTAACTTAAGCCTATTTCGCCGATCGTATTCAACTAAAGGTCCATTGTCACTCATACAAAATGTATGGGTTGGATATGGATTCTATCTATACTCTGGACTGGGATCCCAATATGGACCATGAAGCTGAAATCCACTCCATACCATGCCCTACTTGGTTGTCTTGGAGAAATTGATTCAAAATTATAATTGGTGGCTTTCGCTTGGCCTTTTGCTTATATAATTAGTGAACTACCTAAAAGTGTTTAAAGGAATCTTGAATTTGACATTTTGGACAAAATTTCTAAAATCTATGTAAATGTGAGATAATGTTGACCTAAAAGTACTTATTTTTCACATTTTGGACGAACTTTTCTTTCAAATTTGTTTCTACTAAATTGTACAATTTCAATTTATGTTTGATCCATTGTCTCTGTTTGCACAGGTTGCCTTGATCGCCATATTTGTTTATTGTGTATTCACTGTCAGAATCAAATATGAACTCAAATATAATTTGATAGTAAATTGTGTGTGTATAGTTATTAGTACAGGGTGTTAAATCTTGTTTCCCTGAAATTTTAAGAAGTACTAGGGGAGTACATATGAAATATCCAAGGCTTTCCCATATGTTAGACCCTAGGAATCTCAACGTAATACATGCTATGAAATTATCTCTGCTAATTACCTTCTGAATATGTGAATGCAAAGCACTTGTCAGTTATGAGGGCTTAGAATATTATTGAAGTTTTTCTTCCTTTTTTGGTTTTGTGAGAAAAATGGGTTGAACTGGTTAGCGTCTGGCAATGGGTATTTTGGGTTGAATCTGCATTATGTTTTTACTATTTGGACACATTTGAGTTGAAAATCGTAGTTTAGATTGCCTTTACATTGTAGTAAGGTCTGGAGCAAAAATCCATCAGTTGTTAGAGTTTCGTTTCTATAGAAATTTTTGGATAGATATAAATTTCTTGTCCCTCAGTATATTATCCGTGGAAGTTTTGTGTTTATCCTATCATGTCTGCATTCAGAGATTAATGGCTTTGAAATGGAGTCTTATATCAACTTCCTCTTTCAATCAATTAAGCACTTGGTTGGACCTATTTTCCCACTTTGATGAATTTAACATGCTTAACAATTAAGTATTTAATCTTTTTGGCAATATTGTGGAGAGAATTAGGCTAGGCTTGCTGTTTCAGTGGCTTGAGAAAGGTTAGGCTGAGTTTGTTTTGATGGATATGCGCATAAAGTATTACTTTTGCTTCCAATTTAATAATCTCTCTCTCTCTTTGTTTTTGTTTCTGTTTCGGCAAACTAGGGGAGTGGGAGAGAGACTCGATCGTGGTACACTCACTCGTGGAGCTGGGCGCTCTACCAACTAGGCCACTAGGTAATGTCCTAATTTAATGATCTCTCTTGCTGTTGCATTTTGTATTTATTAAGACGTCCCTCTTCAATGTGTCATCTGGTTTGTTCAGTAAGAATCTATGAAGCACGGACACACCCAGTGCCGTGCCAATGTCGGACACGTGTCTTAACACGTGTCCAATTTTTATTATTTTTTTCAAGGTCGGACACGGCAAAGGATACGATAGACACGCCGACGACACGCTGAGGACATGTCGGAGACACGCCTGTTAGATTTTTTTAAAAAAGAAAAAGAAAAAGAGACAACTGGTCTAGAAATCTAAAGAAGATAAAGAGATTGAGGGAAATGACAGATCGAGCAACCACATGGGGAAAAAGGGAACAAATAGCAAGATCTTCTGTAGGTTTTGTGTTTTACTGACGAAAAAGAGGAAAAAACTTCTTATTTTTCATCCAAAGCTTTCATCAGAACTCTTGGCTTGACTTTGTAAAACCTCAAGATCTCATTTATTGGAAGTGATTTCTTCACTTTGTAAAACCTCAACATCTCTAGTTGGGGCGGCGAGAAGCCAATGTTTGTGCTCTTGTCGAAAGGCTCGTCGTCCGCACGAGATGCCGACGATGTGAGACAGAGAAAGGGAGAGACGACGATGAAATGTTGACGATGTGATGACAGAGAAAGGGAGAGAGAGGACGATGAGGTGTTGACGATGTGGTGAGTAGACGATGATGAGAGAGAAATGGGATAGGATCAAGATTGTGTTATTGTTACCTTATCACCTTAAAAAGTGTGTTAAAAAAATAAATAAACTAAAAAGAATATATTTTTGGTTATAAATTTATATTTTAATAAAATTTGAATTTATGATTTTTATATTTTTTTAATAGTAGTAGGAATTATTTGATTAGTCTAATTTAAATAAAAATAAAAATTTATATATAATAAAAATATATATTAATATTTTATTGACGTATCCTTGCAGTGTCAGTGTCCTAATTTTTTAAAATTTGCCGTATTCGTGTCGTGTCGTGTCGTATCGATGTCTGTGTTCGTGTTTCATAGGTAAGAATCTTGTTGATTACTCCCTCAATATGCTAACAAGAGGGTGAAATTCTCAAGTTTTCTTCCATGGAATCGTTTCACTCCTTGTCAAGTGATTTGTGGAATGTCGCAAATCTCTTTGTTTTGCTCTGCTTCTGCTGTTCCAGTGTCATTCGGGAAGCTGGGCGCTCTACCAACTAGGTCACTGGATAATGCCCTAATTTAATGATCTCTCGTGGCTGCATTTTGTATTTATTAAGACGTCCCTTTTCAATGTGTCATCTGGTTTGTTCAGTAAGAATCTTGTTGATTCCTCACTCAATATGCTAACAAGAGGGTGAAGTTCTCAAGTTTTCTTCCATGGAATCGTTTCACTCCTTGTCAAGCGATTTGTGGAATGTCGCAAATCTCCTTGTTTTGCTCTGCTTCTGTTGTTCCACTGTTTGTTCCTGTTGCTCCCAAACCTGATTTTTTCTTGCCATATTAGCCTTTTCCTAACAGTGGCTGAATTTTGATGTACTTAGCCTTTGTGAAATTTTTAGCGAGCTGATATTGCCGCTCCACATATAACCAAAGGTGCCCAACTTTTTTAATTCAACAATTAAAAGGACTGTTTTTACTTATCAAAAAAATAAAGGGACTGTTTTGCCCTTCTTTCTAAATAAATCTGAGTAATGCAATTTGGCCGGAACTCCTTGGTTTGTTGACAATCAACGTGGTGAATTTACTAACGTCTTTCCCTAGTTGATGAAAAGATTCCGGCCACCGGCTCAATGGTCTCAGGTCTGTCTCTCTCTCATCTCTCTTTTTCTCCGGGCATGGATTTTCTTTTCGTGTTTGGTGAGGGGCACATAAAACGAGTGGGTGAGGGGAGGGATATGGTACATAACAACTCCAAACTACTTGGTTTTTTCTTGAGCCCAATCAACAGTTACAAGTTATGAGATTTTACCACCCACTTGTGTTTTGTATACATGGTTGTTGAATCTGAATATCAGCACATACAATCAAATCTCTCTACAGTTGCATATAGAAAGTTAAAATACTTAAGATTTTGTACCTTCCCTTTGGTCTACTTTTATCTCTCAGACTAGCTATAACCATATGAAAAGCAAGATTATTAAGGTTTTATTTTCAATTTTATGGAAATTCGGTGGGCTTATATGAGTAAAGAGAACTAATGCTCAGCTTTTGTGAAAAAAAAAAATAAAATAAGACAAAAACAAAATGAAACAAAAAAAAAACAAGAACACCCATTTAAACTGATGTGGCTAGATGCTACGGTTGATTGGGCTCAAGAAAAAATTACACCAAGTAGTTTGTAGGTAGTATAGGTAGGTTTTGTTTAGTAGAAGGGTAGTTATGTTATTTCAATTTTTTAAATTTAAAGGTGGAGCACCTGAGGTTAAATGTGGAGAGTATAGGTAGGTTTTGTTTAGTAGAAGGGTAGTCATGTTATTTCAATTATTAAACTTTAAAATTTAAAGGTGGAACACCTGAGGTTAAATGTGGAGCGTCAATATCAACTCTCAATTTTTATATCTTGTTTCCCTTCCTCTCCTCTCTCTGACCTAGCTATTAGGTTTATCTCAACTGAAATAATTGAGTTTTATCAAGGTTTTGAAATGGTAGGTAGCCCAGAAAATCTGGGAAATCTCAAACACTTGTTTGTGGCTATTCTTATTCTCTTCCAATAATATTTATTTTCACTCCCAAAGATTGGTGGGTTGGAATCGTATCATTAGATATAAATATCAGTCTCCAACATATATTTTGCACCATAATAATAAGTTAATTACGCGTGGTATGCAGAAAGTAAGTATTCAACTCGTTATTGTGGTACAAGAGTTAGACTTAATTTGGTACTGGTTGAGAGGTGGGTCCAATTTTTTTCACAGCTTGGTTTGTTTGTGATGTTAATAGACCGACTAACTAGACAGATGGTACAACTTGCAATGTTTACAGAACTCTAAAATTAGTTTATACACAATATTTTGGGTAAATTATATTGACCACTTCTGGAGTTTTAAGTAAAGTACATACCATAAACTGCAATTGTTATTTTGACGTCTCCTAGTAAGTGATTTTTAGTGTAAAAAATTAATAATACTCTTACATTAATTTGTCATTTCATTACAATACATGAGATTATTTCTGTACTTTTTCGAACGCTCTCTACTCCTCTTCTTTTAATAATACTCTTAAATCATATTGGTACAATGCATGATTATGATGATCTGTTTTTTGGGAGAGCAAGAGTGAAAATGTTCGAATTTGATGAAGATTTTGTAGCAAGGATGAGAGACTTCATCATTAGCCTAGGATTGTAAAGGCTTAATTATGGTGCACTTTATTGGCGAGCCAAATATTTCAGTGAGTTGAGAAATGGGACACCAAAAATTCCGAAGCATGTTTTATTTATTTATTTATTTTTATTTTTTATTTTATATGAACTTAGATGATAATATACATATATATTGAGATTAGAATTTTCACCGAGAGACTAGAGAAAGACTCAAGTTTCAAACCAAGATTATGTTTGCTCTTTAGAAATTTCACCAGAGACTCCAGAAGGTCTCAAATTTCAACCCGCAAGTGTATGTTCACTCTTATGAAGACTCTCTACTAAGCTTGCTCTTCCTCCTGTTTTTTTGGTCCTTTAAAATCACCACCACCCACCCACCCACCCACCCACCCACCCAAGTGTCTTGGAAATATCAATCTCAACTTACACTTTTGCTATCTCCAATCTCACGGGCTTAAGACATTTGGTTGGGTTAGTGGTGAGATCCATTGGGCTCACTAACAGTTTGAATTCAATGAATTAATAATTGACTCGGCCTGTTAAACCATGGACTCAATTAATTAACTAATATCAGCTTCATTAAATGAAATTAATTGTACTCCAATCGAAAAGGGATAAATTAATTTGACATAACTTTTACACCAAAGGAAAAGAAAAGTATAAACCATCACTTTTATTCCACTTATGTGTTAGTGTTTAGAAACTGCATTGTAGAAGAACTTTTAATGCTATAAGAGTTTTTTTTTTATCTGTTTGGCACAAAGTTTACTAAAGCTCTTTTATTACAAACATAACTATTTTGCCCTTCATTCAATTTATCAAATTTATCTGTAACAAGCCATATAATAATAATAATAAAGATTGCAAAAACTATTTTGCGTTTTGAAAAAATTTAGTAGAAGTGTTTCAATGCCATTAAAAAATCAACCAAATGAGCATTTTTACCATGTAAACCAATGAAACAAGTCCAAAACAATGGTCTAAATAACAAAATTAAATTATTTTTTACCATGTATATCATTTTTACCAAGTTATTTTTTTCACATGTTGATGCCCATAAAATGATCTAAATAAAAAAATTAATTCTACTCTAAAGAAATTATTCCTACAGTCAATTATTTAATTATCTTTCTTTCCTTATTTTTTTTTTCAACCTAATATATAACTTACTTTGTAATTGTTTTCTTGTATAGTATCTTAACAAATTAAAAAATGGAAGGAAAGTAAAAACAACACTTTACTTAGTGAAAAGGAAATCAAAAAACAACCCTTTCCATATAAGTTCATTTTTACCCGATTCAATTTTGAGGTGAAAAAAAAAATTTAAAGAAGGAATTTTATTTTCTTTATCTTGTTGGCTGTGATCGTCATTGATTAGTACTATGTCTTTTACTATGCCTTAGCCCTGGAGATTTTTTTCATAACCATCATATAATATATATACACATATATTACCTGTATATACACCCCTAGCTTTACAAGCAAAACTGAGACAAAATAAAATTGAAGGGAAAAAACATATGATGGATGGTAATGAATATGAGAATATGCACAAAAAAAAAAAAAAACAAAAGAAATCAAAAATTGAATTACAGATTGCAATAGGTGTATATATATTGTTCCCATCCTTTAGTGGCTTACTTAGGATTCCGCAATTTAATAATTTATTGAAGCTTGAACAACAAAGAAGAGAAGCCAAACAATAATCTTCTTATGGGTTTCCCTCCGTTTTAGTGCTCTATCAGATCAATCTTTTCAGCATGAAGGGGGGATATGTAATGATATTCATTTTTTTCTTTTTGAAAGAGGAGAGGCGAAAATGAAGAGGTGACATCTGTAATATTAGGGTGGGATACGTTTGGAATTATATTTTTTTGTTAAGTAATAAAAAGGGTACGCTTGTCATTTAAAAAGTTTCATTAAAATACCAAAACTCTTCCCGTGTTGTTTCAAAAGAACGTTTTGAAAAAAGCTGAGTCCACAGGTTATTTAAAATGCTCTTCCAAGGACTCAAAACTCTTTTAATAAATTTGTCAAACACCGCTCAAAATAGCTTTTTAGTCCAAAAAACCAAAAGCAGCTTTTAAAAAGCCAAACGCAAGCCAATTTGGTTGAAGACCACTCAATGCTTAATTAACTATTAGATAAATAAATGTCTAATTCGACATCTTTAGTAATTTATTTGTTTTGACACCTTGATTATTTCGTATTTGATCACATAAAATATTTATTTGATAAAATAATATATTTATAAATTAAATTATATGAATACCAAATTTTATGAAAAAGACATAGAGCCCTTTGAATTTAGTTGTGATAACAAAAAAAAATTTCCCGAATTCTGAGTCAAAATAAATATAATAGCATCGATGCAAAATTTGAAACAAGCTACTAATTAATAATTACCCAAAGTACTATATATTAGAACCATAGACCCCACTGAGTAAATCGAAGTAATCATTAATCAATAAAAGAATTTATACCTCTCTTATGCTTGAATATCATTTGTCATGACGATGGTAAGAAATAATTGTATGCGATGGCTCTCATAATAGTCTCAACTTATCATTGATACATCTTATCTTTTCATTGATAAAGAGTCCATCAGTTGTCACTGAATATGAACCATTTATGATAACACAATTTTTTGCTGTTCATATTTTCCTGTAATACGAACATCATAACATACATATAAATTACTTGTGTAGTCAAGTGGACAAAACCAATTCCAATACCGAATTGAACTAATACATAACATCTATATATAAAACATTTATTAAATTTGAAGAGAGATATCACATCCATTTAATAGTACAAACACACCGTTCTAAAACTAAATTTAGTTATGAAGAGGGCACACATATGGAGCCAGGATTCTGGTTTTGGGGTACCAAAATTTGAAAATTTTAAAAATCAATTATAGTATAGTTTATATATGTATGCATACAATATTAATCTTAAAAAAAATAGAATCAAGGAACGTACGATGTGGTTTATATTTTTCTAACGCCCCTTAGCAGTCAAAAAGCCCAATTTAAGCTAAAAATTATGGTTTCTACCCCCTTGCGATGGAAAAAAACGAGCGGAAATAGGGTTAAAAAAAAAAAAAAGGGAGGGGAAATTTTGTGAGTAATGTTTTTGCGACCCCCATTAGTGGTTGTCATAATTGAGCTAACTTTCCAACGCCCACCATTTGGAGTCGCTAAAAGGATAATTTTTCTTGCCAATATCTGGGCATCGAAATAGGATCTCAATTTCTTCCACATTATGGTATAGGATAATATATCCAGTGTGCCCGGTGCACTATTAGAACTGTCCATTCCCGTGCGTGCACTGCACGAACGGTTCTGATGTGTCTGGTGCATGGTGCACCGGGCACACTAATTACCTGTTGTGATTCATATTAATAATAACTTTTAATTCGTATTAGTTATGGTTAGTACTAGTGTTAACAAATTTATGAAAATAACTTAGAAAAACGGTAATTGTGCACCAAGAATGAAAATTTGGAATTAAATACTCCTTCACTTCATTTTTGTCATTCAACTATTATCATAGTAATATAATTGCTACCTACCTTATTAGGTGAAATCAAGAAAAAACTATGTTAAAATAATGATCTTGAAACAAAATAATTGTCCAACAAAACAATTGTCCAAAATTAAGGTCCTGGTGGTGTTATTTTCATAAAAGTGTTTTAAAACAAATTAAACACGTTGTGTTGCATTGTTGTCAAGAGAAGCACAAAGCGTGTATGGTGATATAAAAAAATGTTGCACTAAAAAACAAAACAGAAGGAAGCAAAATGCGTTTGGCATAGTGAAATTTCCTTTCAATTACTTCCAACTTAAACGGTGGCATGCTTACAAAAATTTATTGTTTTTCTTTGTCTTCTTCATTGATATTAAATGATACAAAATGTCTTGCAGTATGGAGAGGGATGCCAGTGTTTTACACATTAAGATGTGCTATTGAAAGACTTGGGACTTCTTTCTCCCTCTTTGAATGCTGAAAATGGACCACCCTAGATATTTTACTCCTAGAATAAATCCCTGAAAGCGTGTATGGTGATGTAAAAAATTTACATTGAAAAACAAAACAGAAAAAAGCAAAACACGTTTGGCATTGTAAAATTTCGTTTCAATGGCTTTTGACTTAAACGGTGGCGTGCTTACAAAAATTTCTTGTTATTCTTCGTCTTCTTCATTGATATTAAATGATACAACATGTCTTGCAGTGTGGAGAGGGATGCAAGTCTTTTACACATTAAGATGTGCTATTGAAAGACTTGGACTTTTTTCTTCCTCTTTGAATCCTGAAAATGGACCATCCTAGATATTTTACTCCTAAAATAAATTTGAGTGTCTCAGGGCGGCCCTGAAAGCGTGTATGGTGATGTAAAAAATGTTACATTGAAAAGCAAAACAGAAGAAAGCAAAACACGTTTGGCATAGTAAAATTTCCTTTCAATGACTTTTGACTTAAACGGTGGCATGCTTACAAAAAATTCTTGTTTTTCTTCGTCTTCTTCATTGATATTAAGTGATACAACTTGTGTTGCAGTGTGGAGGGGGATGCTAGTCATTTACACTTAAGATGTGCTATTGAAAGACTTGGACTTCTTTCTCCCTCTTTGAACCCTGAAAATGGATCACCCTAGATATTTTTCTCCTAGAATAAATTTAGTCCACATAAAAGGATAATTGATCAATATATGACATAAACATTTCATGTTATCTACGGCATATATCATCATCATCTTCTTTTGTTTTTTTTTAGGGTCCATTTTTGATGGAAAATAAAGCATATTGGATAATTTACAAGATTTAATTACAATGTAATGCAATTTCATTGAGACTTGCATGCTGCTATGTTTAGGTGTATCTAATCAGCTTGTTGGATTTAAAATTAAAGAAATTTAGTTAAAATTTTAAACTTAGTTTTCTTTAATTTTAAATCAAAAGCATCCATTCAGTGCTCCAAAGCAACATTATAACAATTTATAATTTGTTTATAATTAGTGTTGTGATTACAGTGACACAAAATATGTTATATTAAAGAAAAAATTATATTTGAAATATTTAATTATTATAAATAGAATAATTCAATAAGAGAAGGCTTGTCTACTTACCGTGTGTAGGTTATCTTACTAATCGCGGAATCATTCCTCAAGGTGAAAAAAATAAAAATAAAAATAGAAGGTCATTCCTCAAGGTCTTTCCTGATATGACCGGTTTTGATTGGTCAGAGCATTTAAATATGTTGGGCACTTAAAAATGTTAGGCAGCACTCAGCAGTCACATGGAAGACTTTTAAGTTTAAACATTAACTAGCAAATTTAATTGGATTCACTATCGTACTTAACCCGTTTACAATGCCAAATTTCTCAGCTCCTAGCCTCTATAAAAGGAATGAAGAAATTCCAATATTATACATCTTGCATTCCATCTCTATTCCGGTATAAATTTGTAATTAGTATATCATTTCTATTCCTTATTTTGTCCCTGCACTTTATTTAATTGTGGGAGTAGGATAGGTTATACCACTTTTATTATTTAATTAAAAAAAAAGACAAATTCTAGTTATACCACTTTTATTATTTAATAAAAAAAAATCTTATATTAAAATTATGCTGATAAATAAGCTAAAAAAAAAAAACCGTCATTCGACAAGGTCTTTCCCAATATGACTGGTTGAGAGAAACTTTCAAACATAGGTCCTACAAGGAATTGGTCAGAGCATTTAAATATATTGGGCACTTAAAAATGTTAGGCGGCAGTCACATGGAAGACTTTTCAAATACGAAAATATACACAGATGGCAGATCGAAAGATGTATTTCAAACTGATGAACACGGTGTGTCTTCAATGAGTCTGGTGGACCTAGTTTTAAGTTTTAACATTAACTAACAAATTTAATTGGATTCATTGCGTACTTGACCGGGTTTGATTTATTTCGACCCAATATCGTACTTGACCCGTTTTCAATGCCAAATTTCTCACCTCCTAGCCTCTATAAAAGGAATGAAGAAATTGCAATATTATACATCTTGCATTCCAAGAAAATAGCAAAATTGGTTATAATTACTTCTTCATCTCTTCTATCTCAATGGCTATTTTCTTTGAATTACTACTACTTGGTGTATTGTTGCCTATCATACACAATGCAGGTTTCTCTCTATCTCCATCCAGATGCACACACTAATATCACATATATACAAAAAGCTCCCATATAAGTGATTTTTGTAGTGTGCGCATACAATTTTCTTCTTTCTTTATTTTTTGACAATAAATACAAACACTTTTTATTCACATTCGGACTTGAACCCCTTTCATCTTCTTTGAGAATGAGAAGAACATACTAGTATTTACTAGTCATTATTTTTTTTAAAGTTCATTTACACGTCATTATTGCCTTCTACTTTCCTCGAGATTTAGTATAGACCAAAAATTCTATGCACCATAGTAAATAATAATTTTTCTTGTAAATAGTAAGTCTCTATTATTATTATTATTAATTTTTCAGTAAGTATTTCACACGATCTGGTAGATGCTATACTCCAGAAGAACTGATATTATTATTTTTTGTCTTGAAAGGTTAAGCAAGTGCACATACAAAGAATATTGCTTTTAGCACTGTTTAAATACTCAACCTGATATATCATACCATATTGACTAATGTCTATTGGTACGCCTTATACTTCAAGAAACTATGTTGCCTAGTTTGAATTTAAAATTCTCGAGAACAATTTTGGCTCTTTTGAATTTTTATTACTCGTGATCAAGAATTTTTCTCGTCATTATGCAGCTTCCTAAGATTCATGTTAACACCATTTTATGTAACCCTAGTGTTGGTAATAATTTGTTTTCTCCAATTAATAAACTCCATACACATGCAGGTGCACAATCCATAGGTGTTTGCAATGGACGACTAGGCAACAATTTGCCATCGGAGCAGGAAACAGTGGACTTATACAAATCCAATGGCATCGGAAGGATGCGAATCTATGACCCGAACCCGTTTACTCTGCAGGCCCTCAGAGGATCCAACATAGAACTCATCCTCGATGTCCCCAACTCAGGCCTTCAAGCGCTTGCATCCGATGCTTCAGCTGCAACTCAATGGGTCCAGACGAATGTAAAAGCTTACTCACCCGATGTCAAGTTCCGATACATTTCTGTGGGAAATGAAGTAGATCCCAACAATGGTAATGCTCAGTATGTCCAGTTTGTTCTTCCCGCCATGAAAAACATCCACAGCGCCATTGTAGCAGTCGGACTACAAGAACAAATCAAGGTTTTGTTTGCTTTGCTCTTATACTACTTTGATAAAATATTACGTAGTGATCGAATTTGGTGATTAACGAATTCAAATTATGTGAGAGGAGTTATAAGTTTCATCTATGGCATGATTATATAGCTTCAAAGACGTGTATCTAACCAGTGTATCTAACTAATTATGTATAAATGCTCAATTACTCTCATTACTCCACTGACATTGCTTTTAGTAATCCTAACTTCCATTCATCTTTTGGTTGTATATAACTTCCACCATTTTTTTTATTATTTTTTTTTTATCACATTTACGCCCACTAATTGGATAATTAACTACCGCTAACGTAGGAAACATCTCTAATTTTTTATCGGGGAATCTTTAGAATGATTACTGCTTAGCTTTCAATTCACCTCTCACCATGTGAATAACCCCCGCCATCCTCTCTTGGAAACAAGGGACAATTCCGGTTATGTCAGTGGTTGAAATAATTTTGTTTTATCTAATATAATATTTACCTCCATCCCTATTCATCTCGTAAATTATGACTCACAAAGTCACAATTTACGAAATGAATAACTAAATAGAGACGGAGATATAGTCGGACAGATCCGACTAAAATTATGTGAGTAGGGAATGAAGTCATGATGATATTATTATATTTAAAGTAATGTTATCCCATTTACATAAAACAATTGTTACATATGATTTTGGGACTATTTATCAATATTCAAACAATCGGATACATCCGATTTTCTGACTAATTGTCATTATTCTTACCATTAATCTATACACATTTATCATGTAAACCAAAAACTTGAAAACACTGGATGCTAAAATCAAGTTTATTTTCCCACAGGTTTCGACAGCAACGTACTCGGGACTTTTGGGCGCCTCTTACCCTCCATCAAATGGGGCATTCCGAGACAATGCAAGGTCGTTCATGGAGCCAATCATCAGCTTCCTTGCTAGCAATAATGCCCCATTACTTGCCAACATATACCCTTACTTTGCCTATACTGGTGACACCCAAAACATTCAGCTTCCTTATGCCTTGTTTACTGCACCAGGAGTAGTTGTAACCGACGGTTCATTAGGATATCAAAACCTTTTTGATGCATTGTTGGATGCCCTGTACACTGCCGTTGAGAAGGTAGGTGGACATAATTTGGAGATTGTGGTGTCGGAGAGTGGCTGGCCGTCCGGGGGTGGCAATGCAGCAGCAACTGTGGACAATGCAAGCACTTACTACAGAAATTTGATTAATCATGTCAAGGGTGGGACTCCAAAGAAGCCAGGCAGGGCTATACAAACTTACTTGTTCGCCATGTTTGACGAGAACCAAAAGACTGGGAAGCAGACGGAGAAACATTTTGGCCTGTTCAGTCCTAATAAGCAGCCTAAATACCATATTGCTTTCAGTTACTGATGCATATGAAAAATGAAGGAAATTTTAAAGTGGCGAGCTAAATTATAGATATATACACATGGATAGATATATACACATGGCCGGATTGAGCCTTAGGCGGTCACCGAAAGGCCCAGGACCCCAAAATTTTAAAATTTTCTTATATTAAGTTATAGTATAATTATTTCCTAATATTGTTAGACTTTAATAAATATAAAAATTTTATATTAGGCTTCAAACATTTATATCTTAAAATAACTTATTTTATCTCTTTTCTCCCTCTCTTCATTCATTTCGATTTTATATTAGGCCTCAAATATTTATATCTTAAAATAATATATATATATATATATATATATATATATTTTTGGGAAAATTACATATAAATGGAGTCAAAGTTCCATATTTACTTAGAGAATGAGTCAAAGTTTCATATTTCTCTAAAATGGATTGCTGAGGTGGCACATGATTTTTTACTGTTTAAAAAATTGTGGTGCCTAAAATGCCCTTCCCTAACAAAAAAGTAGTACCTTCAGTTCAAAAAAGTAGTACCTTCAGTTCAAAAAAGTAGTACATTCGCGGGTGTTTAAAAAACATGGTACCTGGACGCCAAAAAGTAGTACCTTCAGTTCAAAAAAGTAGTACCTTCGAAGAAAAAGTAGTACTTTCGCGGAAGGGTATTTTAGGCACCACAATTTCTAAACAGTAAAAAACCATGTGTCACCTCAGCAATCCATTTTAGAGAAATATGGAACTTTGACTCAGCCTCTAAGTAAATATGGAACTTTGACTCCATTTATATGTAATTTTCCCTATATTTTTTCTCTCCTTTCTCTCTCCTCCTTCATTCCGTTGCACTCTAAATTGATACATAAATTTAATATTGGCCACAAAGATTTACATCCTTATATGACCATTTTTTCCTCCCTTTTTTTTACTCTCATTCACATTTTACAATAAATCCTAACAAATATAAAAATTTAATATTAGGTCCAAATTTTGTATCATTAAATTTTTTTTTCCAGCACTAAAAACATTTTTGGATAAGTTACACCAACAGTAGATTATTAAATATCTATTTAACGTTGTTGTTTGAGAAAATGGCAAATTTTCATATATATATATATATTTTAAATATTTTATCTTCTTCTTTTCAACATATCTTCTCCTCCCACTTTCATTACAAGTTTACAGTTATTATAAACGCATTGTTATTCTATTGAAAAATTTGTGGAAGTATTGGATTTGGGTTTTCTAAATTAGGTTCAATGGTTCTTTTTTTTTTTTTTTTAATTATTTTTTAATTTTATACTAATTTTATTTATATTGTTGAAAAAGTTGCTTTTTATTTTTCGCCTAAGGCCCCAAATTAGATTGAGCCACCCCTGTATATACATATATATCAATGAATAAGAATGGCTTGTGCTTAAAGGGGTGAGCAAATAATCCGTCAATTCGGTCCGGACCAATCCGATTCATGTGGTTCGGTTCGATTTTCAGATCTCATGATTTGGTGATGGTTTAGAAAAATAACAATCCGCTATTCGCGGTTCAGTTAACGGATTGGGCCCTAAAAAATTGATCCGATCCGTTAACCTAACTGATTCGATCTGTTACCGAAATAATATATTATATATTTATATATAACTATATATATATACAATGTTGAATATACTTACTGTATTTCTATTTTTTTATTATTTAATATTCTTTAAGTTAACCCTAGGTCCCCAAATTCATTACTCATTTCATTACAGTCACGCCTCCCTTAGCCTCGTAGTCTTTAGTTCTCTTCGTTTCTGTCTTTAATCTTCAATCTTCACTCTTCGTCTCTGTCTTCCTCCTCACGCCTCCCAATCTCTTGCCTCTCAATCCAACACCTCTCAATCCACCGTTCATCTTATAATACATCAAAATAACGGTGACCTCTGTGTATCGAAGCAACGGGGACCCTAGGGATGTCAATTTTTACTGCCTCGCTAAGGCCCCGCCCCGTTAATAAAGGATATGGGAACACTTTTTATACCGTTGGGGTGGACATGGATACAAATTTTGTACCCGTTTCGGGTCCGGGGCGGGTAATGGTTCAATATACATATCCTAGGGGCCCCGTCCCGCCCTGCCCCGCTAAGCATATAACTATATCTATATATATATATATATATATATATCATATTAATAACTTATCTTAGCGGCTTATACAGTTACCCATCTCTTATAATCCTAATTTGTGATGTAAACTTGGTATTAAATTTGTTTTTGTTTTAGTTATGGTGGAAGTTGGGGCTTAGAATTTTTTGTGATTTGGTTGTATTAAACTTTTATTTTTGTTTATTATGTTATCTGAATTATGTTATGTGCATATTATTTTTTTTTATTTTTGTTAGGATACATAATTTCATTTATGTTGTGTCATTCCCAAGCTTTCCACATTTAAATAGCAGGAGCTTAAGTTCTAAAAAGTGGGAGAAAAAAATTTGTTAGCGAGGCGGGCACGGGAGCACAGTATTTCCCAACGGGGCGGGGCTGGACATGAAAATCCAACCTGTCGCGGGTCTTAGGGCAGGCATGGACTTGACAAAAATTAAAAAGGGCGGGGCGGGATTTAGGGAAACCCGCTCCAAACCCGCCCAGTTGCCACCCTTAGGCGACCCCTGAGACCGGATGTACCTCTTTTCTGGTGAGTTCACAAGATTTTTGCATGGATTTTCTTATTCTTCTCTTCTCTCAACAAATCATATTATTTTTTGTAATGGTTTTCCACTAATTTCTTCGACTGGATGAAGATTTTTGCTTCAATTTACGTCTGTTTCCAATAAAGACACAAAATTAGAACTAATGTTCCTTTTCACTTTTTAGTTATTAGATAATTGATTTTGGATGGTAAGATAGCTTCTGATAATATTATAATATGGGTGTTTCGTTTTAGCCATTTAATTCATTTTCAATTGGATTAAATTGTTTGAATACTCTGGTTGTAAAATGCCTCGTATGGTTTTAATTTTTTCTTTTTGGTTTAGATAATGCCCTGCAAAGATATAATACATTTTTTCCGAATATGAAAAAGTAAGATATTTGATGGATTGTGAGAGTATGCTTTGTGTAATGGCTTGGCTTTTTGCTTGAATGAATCTCTAAATGATATTTTGAGATGTTTATTTACTTTATTATTATTATGCTTTTTTGGCACACTGTGCATGAATTATCTATGCTGCAATTCAATATACACATGCATAGATTTTATTATGATTTATTATTTATTTGTATAGGTTAAGTATTCAGTCCCACAAGTAGTTGAATCTGATGGAACAATTTCTTTTCTTGACAGATGACAACTGCAGAAGATATTTGGGCTGTTTGAAAAGCCCAATCCGTGGAAACAGATTTGATTCGATCCGTTATTTCACGAATTGGTTCGGTTCGGACTGAAGGTCCCCACGGATTGATTCGGTTTCAAATTTCACAAATTCGTGGGAGCCAGTTCGGATTGAACTTTACCCTCAAGTCGAACCGATCTGATCCGTGATTAGCCCTAGTGCTTTATATAACTTGAACATGTTTACATGGAAAGAGAATGTCTTGGGTAAGGCATGCTTGTGATCTCTATTCTATCTTATCAAATAATTTTCGTCTATTTGTTTGTTTATTTAAGGAAGCTATGTAATATCATATTTGTATGGAGGAGCAAAAATTAATAAAAGAGACATTTTAATTTTAAACATGCTGTCTTTATCCTTCGTGGTATTTTATTTCAAATATTCAAAAGTCTAACAGTCAACGATGAGCTGGAAATGATGATAATGTTGTTGGGGTTAAGGTAGAAATAATGGCAACAACAGGTAATTCTATTTATAATTCTCAATCAGCTGTTCTCAAAGGTGAAGATTATTAATTTTAGAGTGGTAAAACGAGAACATTGTTTCTCTCTCTTGATTTGTGGAAATTAGTTAAGAATGGCTATACTAAATATGATAATCAGAAAGAGAATAATGGTTGCACAAGGAAAACAAGAAGAATGATGCTAATGTTGTTTGGATTATGTGTTCTAAAAGTCAATTTGTTAATTTTAATATTCGATATTTTGTTAATAAATGTGATTTATTATTAAATATAATATTCATGCATTGGGTTTATTGTACCTTGGTATTGTTCGCAGTCGGGCACTTTATTTGTAAGATTGTAACATACTTGACTTGTATGAGATAAGACGATTTGTCTCGACTATTGGGATAGTTGACTAATTTAGTGTGTTAGTGTGCTTAGACTACTCTAAACTGAATCACCATAACATCACACACATACAAATTACTATCATTAGTTTGGTTTGCTTTTTATATACTAAATTTATTAGGCTTTAAATCCTGAGGGGTTTAGTGGACTCAAGTTTTAATATTGTTCACTTTGAATTACAACTTTGTGAGATCTGTAAGGTCAATACCATGGTTGTATCTTGGGTAGCTAATTTTAGAGTTATGAGAACACAAATGCTCAATATGGAATCCGCACTCTTTATAAGTGAAGAGTTGGACGGGCCTATGATGAGTGCTGAAAAATGCGCATTTAAACCCTTTAAGCTCGAGTATTCTAGAATCTTTATCTATCTTATTTTACCGTTTTAAACTAATTTCATGTTATTGTCCTTTTCAGGCACCTATCCCCAAAATAAGTCAATTCAGCCCAATTAGAGCATAAAAGAAGCAATCTTAAGCTAAGTGGAAGAAATGAGCAAAGTGGAAGCAAAGTGGTAGAAAACAACAAATTTCGATCGATCTGACCAAGCCCAGATCGATCTCACAGTGATCATTCCAACCAATTCTAGATGGATCGAACCTTTTGTCATTTTCCTCACTAAAGTAACTTCTTCGATCGATCCAACAATTCTCTGATCGATCGAATTTCTTTGATCTTATCTCCACTAACCACTTTTGTCTTTTTTCCAAAATATCCCAAAAATATCTCAGATTTGTCTTATTCCAAAAAGGCGCCGCCAAGGTTTGATCGATCTCATCAGAATTCGATGGATCTAGCTATAGTTCGATCGATCTCTTCAGAATTTGATCGATTGAACTCCTTCAAGTTCAAAATAAAAATAGAGTCCAGCTCATTAAAAGAGGGCTCGTGGTGCAATCATTGAAGGAGCCCTGGTGCATAAGACCTGACCATTGGGTGTGACACTTGAGTTACTTATATATGGATTTTGAGCCATTTTGCACATAGACAATCATAGAGGAGAGGAGAATCATATAGAAGAGAATAGAATCTTAGAGAGGAGGCTAGAGATTAGAAAGATATACACCATTTGGGAGTTCTTCCATTCATCTAGGGTTTCCATCAAGAAGAAGATAATTCCTACAATGGAGATGGGCCTTGAGGGTTGGATGATTACATCAATGAGTGGCTAAACATCTTCTTGGGGCTAGAGTTAGCCCTAAGTATGCCTTCTAGATCTTGATGTTTTGTATTTTGAGGGGATTTATGTTGTAATCTTATTTTGACATTTGATTTATATATGAATTTTGTTTTTACAATGATTTGTGTTGATTAATACTTCTAATTGATCATTTCATTCTACTCATATGTCTATTTATGCTAGAATAGATGTTCATGTGTTTATCTATAGGTTTTGTGTTATTGATGCATGTCTATGTGTGTTGATGCTATGAATCTAGAGATTGTCAAAGCATGATGCTTTAATGGAATACTCTTGTGGTTTGTTTGATGGTTCATACTCATTTCTTGATGGATTGTGTATCTACCTTAGTTTAATTAGTTTAATTTTCATGTCCTTAGCTTAGTTGTAGTGTAGTTGTCTTACTTTCTTAGATTTGAGGACAATCTATGCTTGTTGTTTGATGTTCCATGCTTATGAATGCAAGAAGTATAATTTTTTAGCTTGTTAATGTGTTTTAATTGTGAGCTTTAATGGAAGGAATAATGGCTTAGTTTGATATATGGTGCTATTCATTAGGTTGTCTAGACAAAGTATACTTAATTAGTCATCCATACTTGTTGATTCAATCAATCACACCCCTTAGTATTGCAACACATATTTCCCCTCATTCATTACATATTGAGTATCTAGAAAGCTGATGTCTAGTGGTGACCTCTAAATCCCAAGATCCCTCTCTCTTGTTCTCTACCCATTTATTTACTTTAATTATTTTGTATTGAATTTGTTTATATTGTAGTTTAATTAACCAATTAAACCACTTTTTGATCACTCGACCTACTAATCCGACCTTGTTTCCATTTCAAATATTGCCCTTAATCCCTTGGGACGATCCCTACTCACCCTAACTATATTTTTAGTTAGAAGTGGTAGTGGCATTTTATAAATTTTAAACTTGGCCACACTTTCATTGCAACTTTGGTGTACAACAGCGACGAGACCCACCAAGTTTTGGAGCCGTTGCCGGGGATTTCATTTGGCAACGCCGTGTTTTGGAAACAATTAGGAATTAGTACTCTTTTGATCATATTTTTACTTTATTTTATTTTAGTTACTTATTGTGTTTGTTCTTGATTGGCTAGGTGAATTGAGCAAAGGAAGTGATGCAAAGGAGAATTGAAAAGTAAGGAGCTAAGCTAAGCATAAAAGGCTAAAAGCTAAAAAATTGCAAGGCATAGCAAAACTTGAAAATTGAAACCTAAATTGAAGTTGCTTATGGACCCTTTGTGAGCTTTTCTAAACTCAATCTTTAGTTAAATCGTCGGCTCGCATGGAGACATGTTTTTACTTTCTTAGATAAATCGTGAGCCCGCATGAAGGCAATTTAATTTTTCTTACATATTGTTCAAAGCATGGTAGTATGGGATTATTATATGTGGAGGATTGTTGAGTATTAATTTGTTATGGAGGCGAAGTGATTGCTACTTACTTATTGCTCGTTTATGTTTTGTTTGTGCATGCATGGTCATAGGTCATTAAGTCTTACTCTTGTCCTACTTAATTTGACTCTAGAATCCATTGTTCGTAACCCTAGGGGAAGGGGTAGTTCTCATCATTCAATTTTTCCAATGGATGAGCAAAATAACGACTATGTGGAGGACCTTGGTCACATCGACCAACAAAGTATCCTCCACCCTAATGTGCATCATGACAATATTCAAGTACCATTAGGCATGCCAAGACATTTCATTCCACAACAAGGCCAAGTTCCATTGGGAATGCCTCTGCCAATTTTTGTTCCACCCCTACCTCATATTACTCAAGTAAATCAAGGTGTTCTTGTAACACCTCCAATTGTGAATCCTCCTCTTGCTTTGCGTGATCATTATGTGCCAAATGAATATAATGTACCTACATGCATTCAATTATCCCCATTTAGAGCACATCACTATGAGATCAAACTGTAAACTATTCAAATGCTTCCCAACAATCATGGACTTCCAAGTGAAGAACCTTACAAGCATTTGGATGAGTTTCTTGAAGTATGTTTCACCGTGAAATACACAGACATGCCATAAGAGGTCTTAAGACTCAAACTTTTTCCTTTTACCCTTAAAGACAAGGCAAAATATTGGTTCAACAATCTTAGGCCTTTTTCGATAACTTCTTGGGCAGAAATGCAACAAGAGTTCTTGAAGAAGTACTATCCGGTTTCAAAGACCAATGCCATGAGAACTTCAATTCGAGAATTTTCTCAAGGGGATGGGGAGATGTTTCATGAGGCATGGGAAAGGTTTAATGATTTTCTTAGGAAATGTCCCCATCATGACATTCCTAAGTGGCAATTAGTTCAATACTTCTTTGAAAGTTTGCCGGATACTCGCAAGGGTATGGTTGATGTATCTATGGGTGGTTCTAACCTTGATAAGCATGAAAATGATGTTTGGCAATTATATGAGAGTATAAGTGAGAATTCAATGCATATGTTAGACACTAATTGACTCTAGGGGGGGGGGGGGTGAATAGAGTCAATGGGCAATTTTTTAAGTTTACAAATTCAACTTTCAATCAACTAGTATGCAATAAACAATTATGGTAGATAAATCATACAAAACATAAATGTAAGAGAAATAGGGATAAGAGATTGCAAACAGTGACACGGAGGTTTTAGCGAGGTTCGGAAATTCCTACTCCTCAGTTCAAGATCCCTCTAGAGACTTCTCAATCCAATAAAGCTTCTCCTTAAGGGTGGAGAGCAAACCTTCACATGAAGCAAGTCCTTGCTTCTCTTTCTTGCTAGGAGAACACCCTTCCCCTAGGCTTCTTTGGGTCACACCAACCCTTACAAGTTTGTAGAAAAGATTGTAGTTAAAGTACAAGATTGAATCTCTCTCAAGATAGATATAGAGATGTAACCTCATAAGACTAGAGTAATAAATGAATCAGAATAAAGCTCAAGTCTTAATATGGTTGAATGTAAAAGAACTGGAGTAAATGCTCTTGAGTGGTTTTTCAAATTGTTCTCTCAACCGCGTAACAAGTTTTTTCAATGCTTGTCCTTATATAGAGTGAGGAGGAAGATGAAGTGCATTAATTACTCAAATATGACTTTTGGAGTAGGTTAAGAAGCATTAAATGTGAAAGTAACCGTTAGAGAAATAAATATTAAGATTTTAGATCTGTCTTAGCTTTTTTTGAAGAACTCGAGAAAATGAGATTGGATCTCATCTAACCGGTTACAGGATTTTTCCTAATCGGTTACATCAGCTAGGAGATTGTCCAGTTTAAGATCAACTAATCGAGTACAATGAACTTCCTAACCGGTTACATGATTGCTCATCAAAAGTGACATTCTGTTTTAGTGAGGCTAATCGGTTACATATGTTCTCCTAATCTGTTACATCAATGGCCAATGAAAAATGTTGTTCTGTTCAAGTGAAGATAATCGGTTATATATTTCTTTCTAACCGGTTACATGATTGGCCAAGAAAAATTTCGTTCTGTTTGAGTGAAGGTAATCGGTTACATGGGTTCTCCTAACCGGTTATGAAGGATCATGAAAGGAAGCATCATTCTGTGGGTGTTGATCTAATCGGTTAGAACCAGCTTTCTAACCGGTTACAATATGTATTAAGTCAGGTCGAGCTTTCTGCTTTGTTCATCTAACTGGTTACATGGTGTCTCCTAACCAGTTACAAGATCTAGGAAATTTTGATTTTTCTTTTAAATGCAAGATTTTGAAAAATGTTTTTGAAGTAAATGCATGAGCCTGTAGATTTGAGCTTCCAACTGATTCATAAATTACTTTGACAAAGATCCTAGTCGTTCACCAAACTAACTACCCCTTTTTCTTCAATTTGATCAACAATGCTTTATGCTTGAGGTGAATCTTGTTTTCTCTCGAAATGGTATTTTTGTCTTTGTTTGCTTGGTTGAAACTACTTTGCACATTTAATTCATTTTCTCTGCATGCTCAATATAAACATTAGTTCGAGAACACTTATTAATGTTTTGTAATCATCAAAATCATTAGACGGTCTTTGAATGACCTTTAGGGTCAACAATCTCCCCCTTTTTTATGATGGCAAAACATTGATGTGTTCATACATACAGGAAATATTCATATGACATATTTTAAATGTAATTTTATGATTTCTCCCCCTGTCATGGTGCATAGGATAAATGTAGCTTTAATATGCATGAAAGATATATTTTTGCAAAAAATATTTCATTTCAGTATTTGCAAGAATAAGCACATCATTCACTTCACTATGTTTTTGCAAAAATATTTAAAGATAATTTTAACACATCATTCTCCCCCTTTGACATCTCAAAAAGGTAGGTGGCATAAAGCAGCAAAAATTAATCTAAAGTCAACCACATCAATCAATGATCTCTACAGGAGGTTCATGACCCTTACGAGATGGGGGTGGGGGTGGAGGTGTAGCATCGGTCCTATGGCCCTGTTCTGGAAACACAAAACCTGGAGGAATGATTTGAATACACTCAGCCACCAATTTCAGGAAATCCTTCATAATTTCGGCATTGGCATTGTGAACAGCCAGCCGGCGATCAATGAGATCATAGGTCTCCATAGCTCGCTGAATGACGACATTTAAGTCGGATGACTGATCATAGGAGCGAGAGATAAGCGATGTCCCAAAACTATCAGCTCGAGTCTCAAGAGATGTGACTCGGTCTCCCAGAACTCGGATAGCTGCCATTGTCTTGGCGTGCTGGTCATGAAGGAGTTGAGTGATATCAGGAGGAACAAGAGGCTGATGCTGAGGCTCTATAGGGACCTCAGGAAAGAAGTCATCTAGATGAGCAAAGTCGAATGGATTGTGCTAAAAGGGGTTGGATTCTGGTGCAGGAGCAGCTGCCGGTGCAGGAGCCTCAGGTCTAGGAGCTGCAGGAAGTCGTTCCCAGACTCCATTGACTTTGTGACACTGCATATTTTTTAGGATTTTTAATGAAAGCTTATATTCCCGAGTTGGATCCTTTTTATGGAATTCCGAGTCTAGAGGGACATTGAAGTGCCTAAAGACTTGAGTGAGGAACATCCCATAGGGCAAGGTAGCAACTTTGGTAGTTTTGCCAAGAGTGGAAGAGGTGTCATCCGGGTCAGCAAAAAACTGCAGAATGTGCTGAAAAATAATGTACCCTAGATTGAGCTTTATGCCCATCGTGATGCACCATATCAAGAACAAATCAAGATGATAGACATGGGTTCTACCGCTGCCTCGAGGAATGACACAGTAGAATAGGGCATTGTGGATGAGACGTGCTTCAACTGTGAAGTCAGTGCTGGTGAGGGGAAATACCTTTGTGAGAAAAAAATTCTGAGTGAGATGCATCACTACCATCATCTTACTGTACCAGTCAACCTCAATCTCAGATCTGTGGGCATAGATTTTCTTTCTTTTGTTTTCAAGCCCCAAGATTGAATTGAGGGTTTTGTAGTTGAATATGTTCACTCATTTGACATTGGAGTGAAGATACCCATTTCGGAGAGTGAGGTGAGTGTAGAAGACTTGAATGAGGGTGGGGTAGTAGGTTTCCTCGATCCCAATGAAGGAATCCCAACCCATAGCTTGGAATTTCTCATAAAATGATAGGTTTTCTAGAATGCAAAACTTCGCTTCAAAGATTCAACCTTGAGCTACTCCTCTATTGCGAAATCGAGTATTGAATAGTAGTTTCATTTCCGCGGTGAGATAGGACGCAAGAAGGACTGGGGCATCATCCTGAGATGGCCCTTCCTGTGATTCAACCCTTTTTCATTTTCTTTGTTGTGTCGCTGAAGAGGAGGGATTGTATTCTTCTCCTGAAGAGAGTTCCTCGATGAAAAAGGAGGTAGAGGATTGAGAAGTGCCTCTGTCGGAGCTACGACCACTGTGACCACCTCGGATTGGGGTGTTTTTAGGATAAAGACCACCACCTCGAACCCTAACCATGGTGATTGGATCGTGACTTGAGGAAGAAGATGATTGAGTGTTCGAGTAGAAGAGAGGTTGTGTTTGATTAGAATACTTGAAAGTGACTGACGGTTTTTATAGTGGAAGAATACCTAATCGGTTAGGAGGTGAGAAGTATTCGAGTACTTTAGATCTAGATCTAAAGTAACCAGTTAGAAACCTTAATGTAACCATTTAGATGAGTTAGGAGTTTTGATGTTTGAATACATGTAACTGGTTAGATGGTAGGATCTGATCGATTAGTTCAGATCTAGATCTGATATAACCGGTTATATTGCTTTATCTAAACGATTAAAAGGGGTTTATAGGATCATGTAACTGGTTAGACTTGGTTTAGCAACCAGTTAGAAAAAGGGATGTAAAAAATTATGCCACTGGACTTCATTTGTTATACCGGTTAGAATGGGTTTTGGTAAACGGTTAAATGAATAGTGAGTTTGCAGGTAAAGATACAGGACTCAACTCATCTTACCGGTTAGGAGGAATTGTGTAACCGGTTAGATGACCTACCACAGAGAGATCAAATTTTGGAACAATTTGTCATTCCCAGTTCTCTTTGAATTGCAAGAAAGCTATCTTCTTGAAGCAGTTTGGTAAATATATCGGCCCATTGTTTTTCGGAATTGACAAAGACTAGTTCAATGTCTCCTTTTGTGACATGATCTCTAAGAAAATGATAACGGATTTCTATATGCTTGGTTCGTGAATGTTGAATGGGATTCTTGGAAATGCAAATTGCGCTAGTATTGTCGCACTTTATTGGAATATGATCTAAGAAAATACCATAATCTTCAAGTTACTGCTTGATGTAAAGAGCTTGAGCACAGCTGCTTCCAGCAGTGATATATTCGGCTTCTGCCGTAGATAAGGCAACGGAGTTCTGCTTCTTGCATGACCATGAGACAAGTGAATGACCAAGAAAATGACAAGTGCCACTAGTGCTTTTTTTGTCAATTTTGCACCCGGCAAATTCGGCATCCGAATAACTAATGAGATCAAAGGAAGTATAACAAGGAAACCATAAACCTAAGTTGATAGAGCCACATAAATAACAAAAAATTCTTTTAACGGCACATAGATGCGACTTTTTAGGACAAGATTGGAATCTAGCACATAAGCATACGCTAAACATTATGTCCGGTCTACTTGTAGTTAAATATAAAAGACTACCAATCATGCCTCTATACTTTTTGATATCCACATTTTTACCTTTCTTATCTTTGTCAAGTTTCAAGGTAGGGCTCGTAGGAGTTTTAGCATGTTTGACTTCCTCCAAGCCAAATTTCTTTAGCAAATCCTTGACATACTTGGATTGACAAATAAAAATGCCATCAAGTGTTTGTTTGATTTGCAATCCTAAAAAGAATGTAAGTTCACCCATCATGCTCATTTCAAACTCGTTTTGCATGCTAGAAGCAAACTTTTCACAAAGCTCTTTGTTGGATGATCCAAAAATAATATCATCAACATAAATTTGAATGATTCCATCAATGGTTTTAGTGAAGAGGGTGTTATCAATTTATCCCCTAGTAAAATCATTTTCAAGTAGAAAACCACTTAATCTTTCGTACCAAGCTCTTGGAGCTTGTTTTAAAACATATAAGGCTTTTGATAATTTGTAAACATGGTTGGGATGATCATAACTTTCAAAATCCGGTGGTTGTTCCACATGCACTTCTTCCTCAATGAAACCATTTAAGAATGCACTTTTTACATCCCTTTGATATAACTTAAAGTTTTTATGGGAAGCAAATGTAAGAAGCATTCTAATGGCTTCAAGCCTTGCTACGGGAGCAAAAGTTTCATCGTAGTCAATTCCTTCTTCTTGGTTATATCCTTGAGCAACAAGTCTAGCTTTGTTTCTCACGATTGTTCCCGATTCATCCTTTTTGTTCCTAAACACTCATTTTATGCCAATGATAGTTTTATTTTTAGGTCTAGGAACCAACTCCCAAACTTCATTTCTTTCGAATTGGTTAAGTTCTTCTTGCATAGCCATGATCCAAGATTCATCATTTTCGGCTTCAAGAATATTTTTTGGTTCAAGCTGGGAAACAAAAGCTACATAATTGCAAAAGTTACTAATTTGAGACCTTGTGCTAACTCCTTTGGATGGATCGCCAATGATTTGATTTATTGGATGATTAAGCACCTGCTTCCAATCCTTAGGAAGGGTGACTTTATGAGGATCACATTCTTTAGAATCATCTTTGGAGGGATCATCAAAAGATGGATTGTTTATATCAAGATTTTCAATACTCTTTTCAATTTCTATTATGTCCTCATTATCATCCAATGAACATTTAGAAGGGGGCAAGGGAGATTCATCAAAAACAACATGTATTGACTCGACAACCACAAGTGTCCTTTTGTTGAACACTTTAAATACTTTACTACGAGGGGAATATCCTAAGAAAATTCCTTTATCCAATTTAGGCTCAAATTTCCCAAGATTATCTTTATCATTAAGCACAAAGCATTTACACCAGAAAACTTTAAAATAGCCAATATTTGGCTTCTTTTTGTTCCAGAGTTTGTAAGGAGTTTTGTTGAGAAACTTTCTGATAACAACTCTATGAATGACATAGCATGAGCTGTTAACGGCTTTGGGCCATAGGGATCTAGGAGATTTATGTTCATTTAGCATAGTTCTGGCCATTTCTTGAAGAAACCTATTCTTTCTTTTAACAACTCCATTTTGTTGAGGAGTTTTAGGAGCCAAAAGGTTATGGTTGTAGCCATTTTCATCACAGAATTTTTCAACGTCATGGTTTTCAAATTCTCTACCTCTATCACTCCAAATGGTCTTAATTTTACATTCCTTTTCATTTTCAACCTTTCTACAGAACTTTGAGAAAATTGTGTGAGTTTCATTTTTATGTGAGAGGAAAAATACCCAAGTAAATCTAGAGAAATCATCAACAATGACAAATACATAGAGTTTGCCACTGAGGCTACCTATTCTCTCTGGACCAAATAAGTCCATATGAATTCGTTCAAGTGGTCTAGATGATGTTATATCCTTTTTCCTTTTGAATGATGACTTAACTTGCTTGCCAATTTGACAAGCAGTATAAGTTTTATCTTTGGCGAAATTAGTCTTTAGTAGGCCTTTGACTAACTCGTTTTTAGATAACTTTGAAATAAGATCCATGCTAGCATGACCTAATCTTCTATGCCACAACCAACTATTTTCATTTGAAGATACAAGGCACTTAACATCTTGATCATGCAACTCACATAAAAGAAAGTATAAACATTTCCATTTCTTAAAGCATGAAACACTTCACTTTTATCTTTTTTAACAATGCATTTATCCGACTTGAATAGCACATCATAACCTTTATCACATAGTTGACTAATATTAAGCAAGCTATGTTTTAAACCTTTTACAAGTAACACATCATCAATAGATAGGGAAGAAGAAATATCGATGGATCCAATGCCAATGACCTTGCCTTTTGAGTTATCTCCAAATGTGACGCTTCTTCCTTTGTGAGCCTTGATAGAAAGAAATTTTAAACTATCTCCAATCATGTGTCTTGAGCAACCGCTATCAAGGAACCACATGTCCTTGGATGATGATGAAGTTTTCAAGGAAACCTACAAAAGGAATTTAAGTAATCTTCTTTTGGTACCCACCTTTTCTTGGGTCCATGGGAGTTAGGAAGAAGCATATATATTCCCTTAATAATCCAAATTTCTTTTGTCTTGCATGGTTGATGAGCGCTGAAAAGTGCGTATTTAAACCCCTTAAGCTTAGGCATTCTAGTACCTTTATCTATCTTACTCTACCGTTTTAGATTGATTTCGTATTATTTCCATTTTCAGGCACTTATCTCGAAAATAAGATAACTCAGCCAAATAAGAGCTTAATTGAAGCAATTCTGGGATTAAACAAAAAAAGGAGCAAAGTGGAGAAAGAAAGAAGCAAATGAAGTCAAAGGAGGGAAGTAACAAAGTTCGATCGATCCAACTTCAAGGTTCGATCGATCGAACACTAATCGATCTCAGTACTTTAAGATAGATCCAAACCTTGACCCAAAGCATAAAGTCTAAAGTTTGATCGATCCAACACTACCCTTCTATCGATCGAACACTTTTGTCCTTATTCAAATGATTGATCTTATCCACAGCTGTACCACCCACTAACCACTTTTGTCCTTTTCCCAAAAATATCTCGGATTTGTCTTTTCCTAAAAAGCTCAACTATTTGGATCGATCTAGCCTCAGTTTGATAGATCTCAGCCAAGTTCGATCGATCCAAGTCCAAGGTTTGATCGATCGAACTTTCTCCAGTGTGAAAAAGTTAAAAAGCCAGTTTGTTCAATCCGTCCTCTATCCAATCATTAGAGAATATTCTTTACACGACCCCAGCTCATGTTGTGTGTCACTTGACCTACCTATAAAAGGAATATGATGCACTTTTTGAGCTAAGATACAATTCTAGGGATTATTCTCAAATGAGGCAAGCTTAGAGGAGGAGGAGGGTAGATATACCATTGGAGACTTTTCATTATCCAAGGAGCAAATCTCAACCATGGAGTTAGCCCTTGAGGGTTGGAGAAGCACTACCATGAGTGGCTAGACATCCCCTTGGGGCTAGAATTAGCCCCAAGCATGCTTTTTATATCTTAATCTTGTGTATTATTGAGGGATTAGTGTTGTAATTAATGTTTTGACACTTTGATATATATAGATCTTGATTGTTCAATGATTTCTATGGTTAAATGCTTTCAATTGATCATTTCATTCTATCCATATGTCTATATATGTTAGAATAGATGTTCATGTGCTTGTCTCTAGATTTTGTGTTATTGATGCATGTCTATGTGTATTGATGCTATAGATTTAGAGATTGTCAAAACATAGTGCTTAATGGAATGCTCTTGTGATTTTCTTGATGGTTTATACTTATTCCTTGATGGATCATGCCTCTTCCTTAGTTTATTTTCATGCTAGTAGTGTAGATGTAGTGTAGTTGTAGTGTAGTGTTAAACAGGAGGACAATCCATGCTTGTTGTTTGATGATCCAAGTTTTTGAATGCAAGTAGCATATGTCTCTAACCTTGTGTTGTATTTGGATTGTGAGCTTAATGAAAGGATTAATGACTTGTTTTGATCTATTGTGCCTTTCAGATGGCGTTTAGATAATATATGCTTCATTGCTTAGATATATTGTGCCTTTCACATGATATTTAGACAATACATGCTGAACTAGTCATCCTTGCTTGTTAAATCAACCAAACACATACACACATCAATATTGCAACACAAATTACCCTCATTAGTCACTAGCTAAAGGTGTAGAAAAGCATTGCTTGGAGGTGATCTCTAAACCCCAAGATTTCTCTTTCTCTTACTTACTCTTATTTGCATTCAATTATTTAGTTTAATTTGCTCTTTAGTTTAATCAACCAACCAACTATTTGTTTGATCACTCGACCTACTAACCCTAATTGCGATTCCACATCCAAGTACGACTCCAATCCCTTGGGACGATCCCTACTCGCCCTAGCTATATTTATAGTGAAAGGTAGTAGTGGCTTTTATAAATGTAAAACTCTTGGCCCTCGTCTTAATGCACACTCTCTTAAGCTTGTGGTGCGGCGACACACCAATGGTCTAGTGGGACAATAATTAATCTTATGTCCTAGCCTTTTATAATAATTGCATTTTGGACTTTGAGAGGAATTTTTGGCAAAATAGTTGTTCAAGGGTTTTCTCTCTTTTATTAAACAAGAATCTTTGTTGTAAGGATCATATCCTAGCCCATCCTTAGTATAAGTGTTTCTTTACATACCGAGCATAAAATTTAAGTTCTCTCTACCTTTTGTAAACTTGGCTAAAGTCTCAATTTGATCCTCAATTATGATTTTCAAGGATTTATTTTCGGAGACTAAATCACTAGATGCCAATTCATTAGCTAACTCACATTCTTTTTCCTTTTTCAAGGCTTCATTTTCAAGAAGAGATTTTTCAAGTTTTTGAACAATAATGTATTTTTCCCTTTTAAGACTAGCACATTTTTGAACCATTTTGTCTAATTCATCATGCAGTTCTTTAAAAGCATCAAGTAAGTAATTATGAGCATCAACTAATTCATCATAAGTAGTTTTCAAGTCAAATGAGTCATGGTTAGAATTTACCTCATCTTTATCGGCCATGAGACATAGATTAACTAATTCATTGAATTCATCATCACTTTTGGATCCATTTGAATTATCATCCTCCCATGTAGCACGCATGGCTTGAGCTTTCTTTTTCCGTTCCCTTTCATTTTTGAAAGCAAAGCAATCTGATTTGAAGTGTTCCAGTTTTCCACAATGAAAACAAGTAGGTGCTTCTCTTTTTCCTTGCTCCCTTGTCGAACCACTTCTTTTGAGATTGTTGCTCTTTTGATACTTCTTCATTTGAAGGACTCTTCTCACAGTTTTGGCGATTAGTGCAATTTCTTCTTCTTCTTCATTGTCAAGAGCTTTCTCAACCTCGATTTCTTTTATAGTGGCTTAAAGAGTTCGATCTTTCTTGTGGACTTCTTTGTGGTTATCTCCATCATTCATTTCTAGTTCATATGCCATCAAAGAAACAATGAGTTCATCAATAGGAAGTGTGTTAAGATTTTTGGCTTCTTGAATAGCGGTCTTCTTAGCTTCCCAATTCTTAGGCAAAGACCTGAGGATTTTTCTCACATTTGTAGAAGTTGTATATGTCTTCCCAAGAGCGTTTAAAGGATTGATAATGTTAGTAAAGCGAGAATACATTTCACTTATTATTTCTTTGTTGTTCATGGTAAATAGTTCATATTTATAGACAAGCATATTCATTTTAGACTCCTTAACATGACTAGTGCCAACATATGTAATTTTAAGTTTATCCCAAATTTCTTTGGCCATCTCACAATCCGAAAATCTATTGAATTCATTTTTGCTTAAAGCACAATAGAGATTTGTGATGGCCATGACATTACATTGAACAAGCCTACGCTTATTTAGAGTTCACTCATCATCGGTTTTGGGAATTGTTTTACCTTCAACAACTTAGGTTGGAACATGATCACCTTGTTCGGTAGCCTTCGAAGCATCAATATCTAGGCCTCTTAGAAAAGCTCTTATTTTAATTTTCCAATAATTATAATCATTACCATCAAACCAAGGAGGTCTATTATTAGATTGACCTTTTTGATGGAAGTTGGCCATGATCGTTCTCTAAGATGGTTAGATCTTTAACTAGAGATTAAGCCCTGATACCAATTGTTAGACACTAATTGACTCTAGAGGGGGGGGGGGGGGTGAATAGAGTCAATGGGCAATTTTTTAAGTTTACAAATTCAACTTTCAATCAACTAGTATGCAATAAACAATTATAGTAGATAAATCATACAAAACATAAATGTAAGAGAAATAGGGATAAGAGATTGTAAACAGTGACACGGAGATTTTAGCAAGGTTTGGAAATTCCTACTCCTCAGCTCAAGATCCCTCTTGAGACCTCCCAATCCAATAAAGCTTCTCCTTAAGGGTGGAGATCAAACCTTCACATGAAGCAAGTCCTTGCTTCTCTTTCTTGCTAGGAGAACACCCTTCCCCTAGGCTTCTTTGGGTTACACCAACCCTTACAAGTTTGTAGAAAAGATTGTAGTTAAAGTACAAGATTGAATCTCTCTCAAGATGGATATACAGATGTAAGCTCACAAGACTAGAGTAATAAATGAATCTGAATGAAGCTCAAGTCTTAATATGGTTGAATGAAAAAGAACTGGAGTAAATGCTCTTGAGTGGTTTTTCAAATTGTTCTTTCAACCGCATAACAACCTTCTTCAATGCTTGTCCTTATATAGAGTGAGGAGGAAGATGAAGTGCATTAATTGCTTAAATATGATTGTTGGAGTAGGTTGAGAAGCACTAAATGTGAAACTAACCGTTAGAGCAATAAATACTAAGATTTCAGATCTGTCTTAGCTTATTTGAAGAACTCAAGAAAATGAGATTGGATCTCATCTAACCGGTTACAGGATTTTTCCTAACCGGTTACATCAGCTAGGAGATTGTCCAGTTTAAGATCAACTAATCGAGTACAAGGGACTTCCTAACCGGTTACATGATTGCTCATCAAAAGTGACATTCTGTTTTAGTAAGGCTAACAGGTTACATATGTTATCCTAACCGGTTACATCAATGGCCAAGGAAAAATGTTGTTCTGTTCAAGTGAAGATAACCGGTTATATATTTCTTTCTAACCGGTTACATGATTGGCCAAGAAAATTTTTGTTCTATTTGAGTGAAGGTAATTGGTTACATGGGTTCTCCTAACCGGTTATGAAGGATCATGAAAGGAAGCATCATTTTGTGGGTGTTGATCTAATCGGTTAGAACCAACTTTCTAACCGGTTACAAGATCCATTAAGTCAGGTCGAGCTTTCTGCTTTGTTTATCTAATCGGTTATATGGTGTCTCCTAACCGGTTACAAGATCTAGGAAATTTTGATTTTTCTTTTAAATGCAAGATTTTGAAAAATGTTTTTGAAGTAAATGCATGAGCCTGTAGATATGAGCTTCCAACTGATTCATAAATTACTTTGACAAAGATCCTAGTCACTCACCAAACTAACTACCCCTTTTTCTTCAATTTGATCAACAATGCTTTATGCTTGAGGTGAATCTTGTTTTCTCTCGAAATGGTATTTTCATCTTTGTTTGCTTGGTTGAAACTGCTTTGCGCATTTGATTCCTTTTCTCTGCATGCTTAATGTAAACATTAGTCCGAGAACACTTATTAATGTTTTGTAATCATCAAAATCATTAGACAGTCTTTGAATGACCTTTAGGGTCAACAACATAGATCATTGTCCTCTAAAAATGGTAGAAATCTAGGTGGATGGAAGAATGTCGGCTTATATCAAGTTGGCAATTCTAATGACATAGCTACCGAGATGAAATCTTTATCTCAAAGGTTCGATCAATTCTTGATCAACCAAAATTCGGCGAATCAAGTACCTTCCTTCCCTAATCATATTCATCATGCATCTAATGAATCTTGCATGACTTGTTCTAATGTCTTACATTCTACTTCCAATTGTCCCCATTGACATGTGCAAAGTGAGAACCATGAACAAGGAAAAGCCGTCTTTGTTAACCAAGGGAATAATCCCTATGGCACACGTTACAATCCAGGGTGGAGGAACCATCCAAACTTCTCTTGGAAAAGCTAAGGGGAAGGCTCAAACCCTCCCCTAGGTGGTTTTCAGGGCAAGTATGTTCCGCCCCAATGCAAAGCCAAAGTTCCCAAGGTTATAGATCTTCTTTTTAATCATCACATGGAAACCAATTTTCAAAGTCTCATTTTCCTAACCAATCTTCTTATTCTCAAGGAAATTCTAGGAGTCCCGCTTTTGAGGAGAAAGTGTTGACTGCTTTAGGTACTCTAAAGGTAAACACTCAATTGCTTCACTCTCATTCCCAATCCATCATGAAGTTAGAAACCCAAGTCGGGCAAATAGCTATTACATTGAATGCTAGAGAGAAAGGTAAGATGCCTCTAAATAATCCACTAAAGTCAAATTTTTGAAAGATCTTTGCACCCAAAAGAGGAAGAATAAGAGCCAAGCACCAAAGAAAGTGGTATGGACCGAGCAAGTGAGCTCTATTTTACAACACAACACTCTCCTAAAGTTTAAGGACCTCGGTTCACCTACTACTTCTTGCATCATTGGTGACCATGTCATTAATTGGGCTCTTTTAGATTTAGGAGCAAGTGTTAACCTCCTTCCATACTCGGTGTATGTTAAATTGGGCTTAGGAGACTTGAAACCGACGTCAGTAGTTTTGCAACTTGCCGACCGATCCATCAAAAAGTCCCGGGGTATTATTGAGGATGTGTTAATCAAAATTGACAAGTTCTTCTTCCTAGTTGATT
Organism: Cornus florida; assembly: GCF_030987335.1. Classification (NCBI taxonomy): domain Eukaryota; kingdom Viridiplantae; phylum Streptophyta; class Magnoliopsida; order Cornales; family Cornaceae; genus Cornus; species Cornus florida. Next base: position 85,561,380 of record NW_026775572.1, on the reverse strand, counting down.
TCGTAGTCGTAGACACGGAACCGGTTCCAAATCCCAAAAGCCAAATTCTTGTTATCCTTGGCCATCTCTTCTTGGCAACCACAAATGCTAACATCAATTGTAGGACGGGGATAATGAAAATCTCATTTAGCCACATGAAAGTGAAGTTGAACATTTTTAACCCAACCCCGAATTCAATGGATAAGTATGAAGAGGTTTGTGTTGTTGAAAAATGTCTTGACAATGAATTCGATAAAGTTGAGTCATTGCTTGAGAATCGTATTTCCAAAGGTTTGCCTTCCAATTTGATTTCAAAGAAAGTTGTTTTAAAAACAAAGTCTGAAAGGGCATGGAAGCCCAAGAATTGCTTTGATCAAGGACAATCAATCTCTTTTGAGTCAAATCCAACAAGTTCTTTAGGGAACCATTTGTTGGGTGGGATTCAAAGTGCTTTTCACCCCGTCAAGAAGGGGATGTCAAACAATATTTTTGATCCGGGCTAAAAGAACCCAATGTCTTGCTAGAGACGTTAAAGACTAGTGCTTCGTAGGGTTTACAACCCTATTCCTCCCTCATTTCTATTTTACCTTTCAATTCTTGCGTCGTCTAGATATGTTCTGGGTTCATACACATTGTTAAGGACTTTGATTGAGAATGTGTGCACTTTCAGTTTCAAATTAGACATTTAGTTTCTATTTGATCGATCTGATAAGAAGTCAGATCGATTGAACAATCATTTCTCTGTCCCATCGTGCGTAAATTTCCTGTATGTTTTACCTCTCTGTGTATCGTGTGAAATTTATTTCCAATCGATCTTAGTGTTTCAAGATTGATCTAGATTTTCCTTAGATCGATCTTCATTCCATACTTAGAAAATTTTTTGAACCCATGAAAAATCACCTTTGTGTATCGTTCGAACATGTCTGCAGGTTTTCACCTGTTGGATCGATCTATGTTCGATCAATTTGTGTGCTTCCTATTGACTTTGACTTCTTTTTGAATTAAAAAAAAAAAAATCTCTTAAAAATATTTAATTTTCAAAAAAAAAAAAAAATCTCAAAACTATTTTGTTTTAATTTGCAAAAAAAAAATTTCAAAATTTTTTAAAAATACTGTGTCGTTCTGTGAGTTCAATCGATCTGAGTTCCTCCCAGATCGATTTGAATTTGATTGATCTGATTTCCAAGAGATTGATCGAACTTGTCGGAGATCGTTTTTAAAAATATGACCCAAGGGTCATTTTAATCGATTTTAGCATCGATCTCAGACCCTCTTTCTCTCACTTCGCTGTTCTGTCTTCTTCCTCACCTTCGGCAAATCTCTGGCGACCTCCCAAGCTTTCAAAACTCAATCCTGATCTCACATCTCTCTTGATCCATTCTCTTCTCTCATTTTGGGCAAGTTTTCGGATTCTCTCATTTGATTTTCAAGTTGATTTATTTGATTTTCATGTTGCCATGTTAGATTTGCAACTTCCATGCTTGCTTATTTCCATTTTTAAGTTGTTGAGCATGTGTATATATATGTATATATATGTGTATATATTTTTGTGTATATATTTTGTTCCGATTTTGATTTCGGGGGTCACGTGCCAATTTAAGTGACCAATCTTGATTTGTTGAGGTGTAGAGGGACCCTTGCACACATTCAGGTTCCCCTATGTTGTCCACGTCACAGATCTATGACCGTTCGTGTTTCTACACAGGTTCGATCAATCTCAGTTGTTCTCTGATCGGTCTGAGCAAGATTAATCTCAACCATATCCTAATCGATCCAACTTGGATCGAACCCATCTTTTGCTTGATCAATCAACCTTCACTGCTTTATATATTGATGCACCTGCACCCTCGTTCGTGTTCATGCTAGTCCACTTATGCCCAATGCCTGTGTTTTCCACATTGGATGCATTTCATACTTATATTGTTTAGCATGTTTCACTTAGTCACTGTCTTTACCTGGCTGTATTATCACTTGCATAGATTCATGTGATTTATTTTGAGTTGTCTATCTTAACTTGACAAACATGCTTCTATTTGTGTGCTTTCAATTCTATATCTCATATACTGTTTTCTATATTGACTACACTTGTATAACGACCCGGGTTTTTATTCAACCCGGTGGGTCAGTGATGAACCGAAGAGTGACCAGATAATGGATCCAGATGCAGAAACAAGAAACAAGATAATGGTCTCCCAAGGCATAACACACCTCTAAGACCCTAAGATGACCTTCAATGAGGTCATGGAACCCAAGAATGTAAATGCGGAAGCAAAGGACAAACCAAGGTCTTAAGAGATATAGATCATCTTTTAGACGCAAATGTGACCTTCCATGAAGTCACAGGACCCAAGGGAAGTAACCGGAAGCAGAAACTAAGATAAAAGAGTCAACTAGTGCCCTATGGCACAAATGACACTCAAGGGAACAAGATTTAGTTCAAACTAGACCACGCACACCATCAAATGGCTTGAATAAGATCAACAAGATTAAGTGGGAATGAACAAAACTAGGTTAACCTGTCTAGGCAATAAACCAAGCAAGACCCACAAGACAGCTCCATTTCGGTCGACCGAAGTGAGCCAAAAAAAGAAGGGAAAAGAACCTTCAATTCGGTTAACTGAAATGACAAATCGGTCGACCGGTTTGTGGTTCGAAGTGATTTAGGAAAAGAAGGAAAGTTAAAAGGAGCTTCGGTTGACCGAAGTAGAGAACCGGTTGACAGAACTGGGTCCAAACCATGAAAATGGCTACTGGAATTGGAGTTTTACTGAACAATCGAAATCCAAAAGGGGTTCAGTCGACCGAAACAAGCCACTGGTCGACCAAAACTGGTCAAAATGTGCATATGAACCTGTTATGCACCTAAATTAAAAAAAAGACTCTAAGTCTTATTTGAAACCCCCATGGCATGATTAATTTACATCATATGCTAATGTGTGATGATGTGAACATACACGCAAGTGTAATAAGGTAATTTAAACATGTTACAATGGCCTACGGCCTCATTATATTCCATTTACAAGATTTGATATGCCAAACCTCTAAGGTTGATAAAAATACATTTCAAAGGCAAAACTTGAAGCTTAAGTACATACACTTGAACTTAAAGGCTTGTGGCCCTTGGCCTCATGTCATACATGTCAAATACATTGAAAAGAGTGTACTTATGTACACATTACATACATAGAATAAAAAAATACAGGTCTTGATATGCAAGACTACAAAATGACATTTCATACTAACATTTGCATGAAATGGAACTTAAAAGCTATAAGTCATCCCAATGAATGGTGAGCATCACGAACCAAGTCTTCGTACCTGAAACAGCCCCCTAGTAACTTTGGGGTAAGTAAACAAGTTTACTCGTAGAGAATGAGCATGTATCGACTCGATTTCTTTAGAGATTTTTATATTAACTTGAAACAATTCAAAAGGGTCATGCCACCTAATGTCTATGTTGAAGGTTAGACTCAGGGAGCATCCTAAGCTACCATAGAGCAATATCAACAAGAATCATGATATACATACATATATGAAAGGAATCAAGGTTGGGATAATTCAGAGAACATGACAAGAAGGATGCTTGAACATAGATTTACATGAATTAAATTATCAATACAATTAAGCAAGGGTTGGAATAATCTACACAACACGACAAGAAGGTACTAGAATACAAAGATCAAATTGTCAATGCAATTTACATGATTGGAATATACCAATTAACACGACAAGAAGCATGCCCTAATATAAGTTAATAAGAATTAAATTATAAATGCAATTAACATGATTGGAGCATTCCAATTAACACTATAGGAGTAATACAAGAAATCAAGGATAAGGCATAGTATCTATGCAATGAAATAAGGATGAAACATTCCATGAAACACGAAAAGAGTTATGCATGAAATCAAGAACAAGATATAATATCTATGCAAGTAAACAAGATTAGAGCATTTCACATACACGACAAGTTTAAATCTTCAAGGAATAACAACTTGAAATTTAAAGTGTGAAATCAACCAATGTGGAAAACTCGGATATTGCCCGGATTAAAACCGTACTCTTGAGATCACTTTAGGGTTACTAACCCATGGGTACCTTTCCCTTAGTGCACACTATAGTTGTAAAGGGACAATCCCTCGTACTAGAACCAAGTCCTAGCCATGACAATTCTTGATTGATATCCCAAGTTCCAAAATAAACAAGTTGTGCAAACCAAGATAGTATCAAAATACAAGAAATACATTAACAACATTTCATGCACAACCAAGATTTTGGAACACACAAGTCATGCCCTAAGTTCATCAACTATCATGGTATGTGAAATGTCAAGAAATTATAATGTGCATCTATATAGATTAGAACCAAGATATATAACATATGGAATCCATTGAAGGAAAAATACCACAAGTATAAGATTAATGATTTAATTATTTACCAAGGAATACATGAACAATTAAATCATTCCAAGAAAATTGTGCTAGTTCATTAACTACCTTAATGAGATCAAGATACAAGGGATACAAGTCCATGTAATATAAGTCAAATTCATGAGTTTAATAAGGATTCAAGATCAAGGCACGATTAACTCGATAGAAGCATTAATGGAAATTTAATCAACTTAAGGGATTAAATTGTCAAGATTTTAAGGTGAATCAAAATGTTCTACGAACTAGCACAACCATGTAATCTTGATAACCATGTGTCTTAAGGTGAACTTGTAACTTGACATTGAACTTGGCCTTGTCAAAGAAATCATGAATACAAAGTTAGAACTTAAACATGCTCATGGAACCATTAAATGGATTTTAATTAAAATCTCTAGATTTTGAAACTCATCTAAATAATCTCAAATTAATGTATGCTATACAACATGTCAAGACTTGATTTAAAAACATGATATAAGTGAATTCTAAACAAGATACGGCCATGAGTGTTAAACTTTAATACTAGAAAAATAATAAATGAAAGGTTTCAAAACCTAATCAAATATCCTAGATTTAATATATGTCAATGATCATGTCAAGGGATAATTTAATATCATGCTACATGTTTAAACACAGCTATGAGCAACCGGGAAAATTAAATCTTACACAAAGAAATAATTAATAAAAAATTCTCGATTTGATATCCAAGCATGTAAATGAGTTGTATATGCATCATAAGCATGCAATATAACAAGAATATAAACTATAACACCCCCTACCTCAATTTGAGATGAAAATCTCAAAAGCCCACCGAAATGAAAGTGCTCCGAATCCGACGATACAGAAGGGTTTTGTCGGGGACAACATGGTTAACAAGAATCCCCAAGAAGCCCCATGAAAATCATAACTTGACTTCAAACCCGAACTCAAAATTTGGCCAAAAACGGGTTCTAATAAGGGTGAAAGATGCGTAATGCCAAGACAAGCATTAAACGTTAAGGTCGAAGACTTTTCACCAAGGAAAAGTGGATCAAAGAAGGAGAGAGAAGGTGGCAGCCATGGAATTTGGCCAAGAGAGGGGAGGAAGATGATGAAGTCTGACGTTTTGACTTAAAACGCCCCTATTTATAGGAAAGCCCTAAAAGTGCCCCAAAAGGGTCCGGGAAAGTGGATTTTGAGCAAACGCGCTCAAATGGCAAAACTCTATGAACAAAAAAGATTCAAAATGAGAAAATATGAACAATGGAAGTAACGGCATAAAAAACCGAGTCCCGAGCAGAGAGATATACCCTAAACAAGCTCGGCGCAAACCGGGGTTAGAAATCCTCAAACTGGAGAAAAACAACCAGAAGGGAATTCTAAGAGTACACGACTTGACGAAATCTGAAAATGGATCCTATACGAGGATCCAGGCTCCAGACAAGACATTTTTGCAATAACTTTCGTTAATTGCACAATGACCCCTATAAAAGGGTTAATTGCAAAACTGCCCCAGAATGAAAATATCTTCCAAAAGATATTTTCTTAAAAACCCCTGAAATAAAATATCTTCAAAAGATATTTATGAAAAACACTCCAAGAAAAGAAAAAGAATCCAAAGAACTGTGCATCCATGCCCCTATGGACAGTGGGAGCAACCAGAATACTTTCTTGCAAAAGTAAAGATACGTGTTTCGTGGAAACCACTTAGGATGAAGGCACGCGAAGTCAAAAACTAACTCCGAACATGAAAAGTGAGGTTGTGCCAAAAACTGACAAATGGAGAAAAGGCAGAATAGGGAAAAAGACGAAAAGGGAAAAGACGAAAAGTGAATAGTGTCCGAAAAAGTGAAAATGCAGAATTGACTCGGTCCTCAAAGGAAGTTGTCAATCTAAATGAAAGAGTCTCATAAACCATTTCTGAGCACTCAAGACAACACTATAAGATGAGAAACTGAACTCAGAAAAGAAAATTAAACGGAAAAAATTTATCCGTAAAATTTCAGAAAAGGGAAAGGAAGGTAAATGACCGGGTCATCACAACTTGTAAGTGTTTCTTTCTTTTGCAGGCCATGGCTCGAGTCAAGACAGTTGCCCGCTAGCAGAATCAGTGTAGAGTGAGACCGCGTGTAGAAGAGCCTAAGGAGCTAGCTCCAGCTCACTCCGAGCGATTCGCCTCTTCTGCTTCTACATTTTCATCTTCTTCATCAGCTGAGGTAGCCGAGGCTCAGCATATACCATCACTTTCACCACCACCAGCACAGCCCGTCCAGGTCCAAGATAGACCTATCAGGAGATATTCACGCCTTTCAGTGGCGCACGAGTCTGTCTTTGACACTGCTTTCTTCTCCTGGTCGATTCTGACCAAGGCAGCCTATGATGACATTTACTGCCATGATATTTCAGCTATTCTAGCCCCAGTGGCCTACCCGATTTACTTGCGGCTCGTCTGGTTGTTCTACCAGAATCTTCTGCCGGCTCTGAATGATATATCTGAGTTGTGGACTACTATTGATGGCCACCTCATCCGCATTACCGTCGAGACATTGGCTGTATCTTCTTGGTGCCCACATGTCTGCCTTCCCTATCTTGATTATCCTATTCTCAGGAGGCCATCTGGGGCAGACATGGCCGTTGCTCTGACTGGCCATTACAGTGATGGTGCGATATTTGCTACCCGAACTTACTTGCCAGATGATTTATGGTTCTTTGATTCAGTACTATACCGAAATGTATTTATGGCGGGCCATAAGATCCAGCGGTGCTCAGATTTTCTGGCCGCACTCTATGCCTTCTATACAGGTCATTGGTTTTCTGTTCCTGCACTCTACTGGAGTGTCAAGATGAGGCTTTATGTGAGCTATATCAGCAAAGCCAAGCCCAGGCGAGCCACCTTCCTCCCCTTTGCACATTTGATTACTCAGATCCTCCGCGACCAACACTATCCTTTCCACCTGGATAAACATCCTGAGCCAGGGGCTTCCCGCTATGGCAAAAAGGATTGGAATAAGAGGTACAATGCTCTCATAAAGAGTTTAGAGAATGAGGCCGTCTTGACAGCTGAGGGGGCAGAGTTAACAGCGATGGTTGAGGAGGCAGCAGCAGCAGCAGATGATCCAGCAAACCTACCGGTGGCTGCAAATGCACATATGGATATTGACCTGGAGCGAGAGCCTCCAGCAGAGTCACCACATCTCTCTCCGGCAGGGTCACTAGTACATTCTCAGGAGCAGAGTCAGGATCTACCTCAGTTTTGTGATCCAGTCATCCCTGACGCTCTAGCTCAGACACACAGCCTAAGAGAGCGTATCCAGACATTGGAGGATGCGGTTGTCTCTCTCCGAGCGGACGTGACTACTCTCCACATAGACATCTTGACTGCACTGCAGGCCATTTCCAGAGACATCCAGGGATCACGCCCCGCCAGATCGACTTCCTCTGCTTGATCTCTTTATCTCTCCCCTCATTTTATATATCTGTGATACTTGACTGTTCTTTTGATACTGTTATTATATTTTTGTGGCCAGTCTATTGGCCCAGATATTGTGTTGTACCCTATATTGCTTTCATTTTATTTATCATCTACATGCTATTTTTGGATGTCATGTTATTATATTGATATAATTATCTATGATTGACTCCATTATCAGGTACATCCTAGTGACTTCAGTGAGAGAGTGCTGCCCAAAATTTTTCAGGACCACCTTTACCCCTCTCTCTCTTTACTTCATTTCCTATCCCATTTACAATCGCATGTCTACTGTGCACCACTATTATCCCTTTTGTTATCTGATGAGCTTTTATCCCAGTGCCATCTTTTTAGGACCACAATTCATCCTAAGTTTGGGGGGGGGGGGGGGAGGGGGGGTTGTACCACCCATTCTTTGCCTTAGCTGCACTAGTATACTCTTTCCTTTAGTTCTCTTTACACATTGAGGACATTGTGCACTTTAAGTTTGGGGGTAATGTGTGTTCTTTGTAGTGTTTGTTTTCAATTCAAAAGTTTGAGCATGACTTGTGTATTTGAGGGATTTTCTATGATTGGTCCATGACTAACTATGGTTTTAATCTTTTGAGGACTATATTGTTTAGAATTTAAAAATTGCTTGACTTGAGAGTCCAATACTCCTTGTATGCCTTGTGGATTCTATTTAGGAGTAAATTTTTCGAAAGATTTATATCTTGCTTGCATTTGTGGTCTACATTATCTTGATTTTGTGATTGTTTTGAGATTCACTATAGGATTCTAAACTAGCACAGGCGCACATTAGCATTCATTTATAGGGTATATGCTTTGTTAATTATTGAATTGGTTATATCCCAATAGAGCTAGTTGTGTATTGAAAGCTTTCATCTTGATAAAAGTGGATAACACACCCTTTTCATTGAGTAGCCGAGATTCTAGCCTCATTAAGCACTGAATTTCTCGCGCCGAAAGGTGGAGGGCCCAAACTCTAGGTTAATAATGGTTTTTATAAAAAAAAAAAAGGATAGAAAAAGGAAAAGAAAAAGAAAAGAAAAGAAAGAAAGTTGCAAAAGCAATAAAAAAGTGAGGACTTCTCCCAAAAGGTGAGAAGTGAGAAATGATTAGATGGAGGTTGTTTTGATTTGTAGCCTAGTTGATTTAAGCTTGTAAGTCCTTAGGGGTGTTTAAACACCTAATGCCCTAAACCCGTCTTGTAATGACCCGATCATTTTCCTCCCTTTCCTTTTTTTGAAATTTTACGGATAAATTTTTTCCGTTTAATTTTCTTTTCTGAGTTCAGTTTCTCATCTCTAGTATCGTCTTGAGTGCTCAAAAATGGTTTCTGAGACTCTTTTGTTCGGATTGACAACTTTCTTTAAGGACCGAGTCATTTCCACATTTTCATTTTCAGACACTATTCACTTTTCGTCCTTTTCCTTATTCTGTCTTTTCCCCGTTTGTCACTTTTTGGTAAAGCCTCACCTTTCGTGCTCGGAGTTGGGTTTTGACTTTACATGTCTTCATTCAAAGTGGTTTCCACGAAATACGTATCTTTACTTTTGTAAGAAAGTACTCTGGTTGCTCCAGGTGTCCATAGGGGCATGGATGCACAGTTCTTCAAAATCTTTTTCTTTTCTTGGGGTATTTTTCATAAATATCTTTTAAAGATATTTTATTTCAGGGGTTTTAAAGAAAATATTTTTGGAAGATATTTTCATTCTAGGTCATTAGTGCAGTTAACCCCTTTTGGATGGGCCATTATGCAATTAACGAAAGTTATTGCAAAATACCTCATTTTGAGCCCGGATCCTCGTAAGGGATTCATTGTCACATTTTTTCGAGTTGTGTACTCTTAGAATTTCCTTCTGGTCATTTTTCTCCAGTTTCAGAGTTTCTAACCCTAGTTGCAGCCGAACTTGCTCGGGACATATCTCTCTGCTTGGGACTCGATTTTTGACGCCGTTTCTTCCATTATTCATATTTTCTTATTTAGGTTCTTTTTTGTTCATAGAGTTTCCCCGTTTGAGTGCGTCTGCTTAAATTTCACTTTTCCGAACCCGGCAGGGCCCTTACGGGGCACTTTTAAGGTTTTTCTATAAATAGGGGACTTAGAAGAGAAAAAGTTAGATTTTTCTCATCTTCCTCGCTCTCTTGGCTGGCCCTCCATGGAAGCCATGGTTGCTGCCCTTCTTTCTTCTTTTCCGGCCACTTCCCTCGTGCAAAATGTTGTCGTGCCTTCGTATTTTGTGTTTGCCTTGACGACGCGCACCTTTCACCCTTATTAGAATCCATTTCTGACCATTTCTTGAGTTTAGGTTTGAAGTCAAGTTGTGATTTTCATGGGGCTTCCTTGGGATTCTTGTTCATTATGTTGTCCTCGACAAAACCCCGCGGTATCGTTAGATTCAGAGCACTTTTCTTTTGGTTGCTTTTGAGATTTTTATCTCAAATTGAGGTAGGGGGTGTTATAGTTTATATTTTTGTTATATTACATGATATGGATGCTTATACAACTCATTTACATGCTTGGATATCAAATCTAGAATTTTTATTTATTTATTTTCTTGTATGAGGTTTGAATTTCCCGGTAAGTTAAAGCATGTTTTAAACTTGTGGCATGGCATTATAGTACACCTTGATATGGTCATTGACATATATTAAAGTGAGAGCTTTTGGACAAGTAATGAAGTTTTTATTTAATATTTATCTTGAGTAAATTATTAATTCATGTGGCCTTAACTGGCTTGAAATCAATGTGTGTTAGCATCTTATATTAGGCCCTAACATGCTCTTCAACATAGGTGAATTTGAGAATAATCGGAGTTATTTTGAAATCTAGTAATATTTAATTAATTTGATTAATTAAATTATTCCATGTGCACTATTCACTTTATTGGAATTTCGACTTGATATTATTGATGTGCATGCCAGATGATTTCACATATATTATTTCGAGAATTTTTGGACAATTTTGATTTCTAGAGAAATTAATTAATTAGGTTAATTAATTTCTACTTAGGGTTCTAACGAGTTAGACTTGTATTTCATGGGGCTTTTGCCTTTTTATCATGTATCGTGACTTATTGCAACTTAGCTTCATTAATGTAGTTAATGGACTCGCACCCTTACATTGGAATGATTTAATTGTTCATATGTTGTTAAATAAATAATTAAATCATTGATCTTATACTAGTGGTATAATTACATCAATGGATTCCTTGTGTTTTAAATCCTAATTCGTGGTCTATCTAGATGCACTCTATGATTTCTTGAGATTTTACATGCCATCACAGTTAAGAACTTAGGGCATGACTTGTGTGTTTCCAAAACCTTGGTTGTGCATGAAACGTGGTTAATGCATTTCTTATATCTTGATATTTTCTTGACATGCATAACTTGTTGATTTTGGAACTTGGGATATCAATCAAGAATTGACATGGCTAGGACTTGGTTCTAGTTGGGAGATAGAGAGCTTCCTACACTATCGTACGCATTAGGGGAAGGTACCCATGGGTTAGTAGCCCTAAAGTGATCCCAAAAGAACGGTTTTCTGTAGTACACACTAGGGGAAGGTACCCATGGGTTAGTAGGCCTAAAGTGATCCCAAGAGTACAGTTTTAATTCAGGCGATATCCGAGTTTCCACATTGGTTGATTTCACTCTTTAAATTTCAAGTTGTTATTCGTTGAAGATTTAAACCTTGTCGTGTTATGTGAAATGCTCCAATCTTGTTAATTGAATAGATATTATGCCTTGTTCTTGATTTCATGTATAACTCTTATCGTGTTAATTGGAATGTTCCATTCTTGTTTACTTGCATAGATATTATGCATTATCCTTGACTTCACACCTTGTCCATGTCTTGCTACTTGAATTGTTTCAATCTCGTTAACTTCTTAGTTATCTCGCTTCATGTTACTTTATGCTATCGTGACTTAGGAATGATCCTACACATGTAACTTAACTTAGATGCTAGGTGGCTTGGTCCACAAGTAATGAATTATGTCAACATGCAAAATCTCTAAACCCTTAGATTTCAAGTGTTATCTCTTGAAGATATAAGGACCTTGTCGTGTTTTATGGAGTAATTCCTACCTTGTTAAATTGCATAGACATTATGCATGCTTCGTGTATTTAAACCTCATTTAGTATACTTGAAACTGCGCACTTGCTTCTTGTATCTAGATTCCATTCAGCATACTTATGTCTTGTATACTTGCCTTATGTGTTTCCAATCTCGTTAGTATACCTATGTTTTGTATACTACCTCACATGTTTTCATTTTCATTTAGTACACTTGTAACCGGCTTGCTTATATGCCATGTATCTCATTGCAATCGCATGAGTAGCTTAGGATGATCCTTGAGTCTCACTTTGACATAGACGTTAGGTGGCATGTCCCTTTTGAATTGTTTCAAGTTAATCTAAAAATCTGAAAGAAATCGAGTCGTGCATGCTCACTCTTTACGAGTAAACTTGTTTACTCAACCCAAAGTTACTAGGGGTATTGTTCAGGTACGAAGACTTAGTTCGTGATGCTCACCGCTCTGTGGATGGCTTGTAGCTTTTTGTTTTTATTTCATGCAAGTGTTAGCATGAAATGTCATTTTGTAGCCTTACATTTTCAAACATGTATTCTTTGATTCCATTTATGTAATGTGTACATAAGTACACCCTTTTCAATGTATTCAACATCTATAAGATGAGGCCGGAGGCCAATGACATGTATATTGTATTCTATGCACTTTTTCTTCAAGGTTCACTATGAAAATATTGAAAAATGCTAAGTCATTGCTTCATAACTTTTACATCGGGTGTGGAAATTCCATTCTTTTTCTTTCATAGGGTTTCTATAATCATGTTCGAGGTGTGGCCAAGGGCCAAATGCCATTCATTCTAGGTTTTGCATTATGGTTCCATTTATAGTATTTATAGGCATTTTTGGCCGTTGAGAGGCCATATTTTGCATTCGAGTTCTTTTGAGGCCGCGGACCATTGGGACGCATCGTAAATGTCTTTTTATGTTTGTGTGCATGTCCATATCTCACAAAAACCTTAAAATTAAGTTTTTGAAACTTCCATAGGGTGATATATAGATTTTTGTGCAAAAACTCATGCATTAGAGTTGTTTAAAGCTTCCCATTTGGTTTATCATGTTGTAGATGCATATATGAAGCCATGGTATGTTTTTAAACTTGTTTTAGGACACTTGGGATGCATGTATAGCATTAGAAGTGGATGGAGTACCATTTCTACACTTAGCAATAGCAGCTTTTGCTGCTGTCTGCTACCTTGGTCGGCTGATGAGGTCCATCGGCCGACTAATAGCCTTCAAGACTCATTCCAGTAGGTTTTCTAGTGAAACAGGGTGTTTCGGTCGATGGTACTGTTCATCAGCCCGCTAATGATTGAGTTTCAGCTTGCTAGCACTGTACATCGGCTGGCTGGTCCTCCTTGGAGCTTGGTTTCCTTTCAGCTTTTTGGACAGATTTCTTTGGTTAACTTCAGATGGTCATATCTCCTTCATTTTTTTTAATCTAAATTAGGTCATTCTTAAGCCTAACTTCAAGAGTGCTTGAAGTTAACTTTCCAATGATACCAACCATACTCAAAAACTCCAACCATAGTGAGAGTTATACCAGTTTTTGTGAGATAGGGTTGTGGTATCTCTAAATTGGTGGACGCCATTTTATCCTATTTTCATATCTTTTCCGTCCAAACTCAGGATTAAGCGATTCTTAAGTCTAAACTTGTTAATTTTTCATTATCTTTCCAATGGTGTGCTCAGTATTACCCACTTTTATTTTAAAAATGACCATTTTGCCCCTAGGTGCATTCTTGTCCGTTCTTGAAACGCCGCTTTTACATTTATTTTCTTTGAGTTCAATGACCTCTTTGAGGGTCACATTGATGTCTTAGAGACATATTGCATCTCTAGAGACTGTTGTTTTTCTCTTTTGCTTCCGCATTCTGGATTCGTTATCGGATCTACGTTTGGTTCATTACAGAACACATTGGCTTAAAAACTAGGGTCGTCACAGGTGGTATCAGAGCGTCCGGGTTCGAATACCTTAAACGACGGGTTTTAGGTGCATATCATGCTCACGTTATTTTGCTTTGATATGTCATTAGTATCATGATAACATGTTTTGTTTGATAATATGTCTTGTATGATAACATGTTCACATGCTCAGGTGTTTTGAGACATCTATCATTTGTTAAGCATGTTTTGTGTGTATATATGCTTCCTGATAACATGGTCTGTGTCGCTATCATATCTTGGTGTGATATCATGTCTGCATGTTTATGTTTGCTTGACTGTATGTGACGTATGTCGGCATACCTTACGCTTTTCATTCATGTGTATTATCATACCATGTACTTGCGTGCTTCTTGATAACATGTTTTGATTTGATAACATGTTTGTTTGCTTATGTGGCAACGTGTTTAAAAGCTTACTTTGACTGTCTTAGCATATGATAGATGCCTGTTTACCTTAGCACGTTGTACCTACTTGTTATCCCAGTACATTGTATACACTTGTTCATCTTGACATGCTTTATGTGATTTACTACTTATGTGAGTAGATCGTCCGTGCTATGTTGCTTGCTAGCTGTTTCCTTTTATGTCTGGTTTTGACATTGTCTCATAGGATCTGTCATATCGCTTGGATGCATTCTTATTTTATGAGTTTCTTCATTGGATAGGAGAAATTCATTCTGTAAGGACCCATGTCGGGAACCTTCTTATCTGTTTTCTTGGTTGGGTGTTTCGCGACCTTAGTTTGATAGTTGATGTGAGTAAGGCTCATGTGAGCATAGAATCACAGTCCTTGTCTGGTGGAGTGAGAAGTGGGCTAAGGAGGCACTATTTCATTTCCTTTTCCTTCGTGGCTTCTAGATCTAAGGCCTTAAGCGTAATGCTACCTATAACAATGTTATCAGAGTTTTAGGATTAGCTACCCGGCTCTCGCAGATGCCTGGTTCTCGTGGTGCTTTTGGTAATGATTATTTTCGGCATTGATGTCATCCGTATCGATTGGTTTTCTGAGTTGACCTGGTTGGGCATGTTATGAACTAGTGCCTTATACTGTCATGCTACCTAACTGACGAGTAAGTGTAGGCGGGTTTTGGTCGCTGTTCGTACTGCCTTATCACTCTCTTCCTTTATCGTGTTTCAACGTTTCATTGTCTTGGGATTCTCTTGGTAGTTGACATTAAGTTAACGTGCCGATTCGTGTGAGGCATTGTCTTGGTTCATGGTTACGCGTTCCTTCAGTTGATCTTTAGACTTCTGGAGTTGTCCTTTAGTGTTTTATGAGCTGTCCTTGGTTTGACCTTTTGTTCGGTCCATGTTCTGTTCTTTTCCGGTATATTCCTAATTTCAGGGATGAAATTCCTTTAAGGAGGGTAGGTTGTAATGACCCGATCATTTTCCTCCTTTTCCTTTTTGTGACGACCCTAATTTTTAGGCATGCGTGTTTTGTGATGAACCAAAGATTAACCCGATAGCGGATCCAAATGTGGAAGCAAGAAACAAGTTGACGGTCTTCCAAGGCACAACACGCATCTAATACACTTTGATGACCTTCCATGAGGTCGTGGAACTCAATGAGAACTGACGTAGAAGCAAAAGATCGGAAAAATAACAATTAAGACCCCAGGGGCAAAATAGTCATTTTATATGGAAATGATGTCCCTAGAATGTATATCATTCCCAAAACACATCCGCAACTTTTCTTGAAGTCACGGAACTCAAAAGAAAGTAGCGAAAGCGAATTACAAGAAAATCGGACAAAAATACCTCCAAGGGCAAAATGGTCATTTCTGAAAATATAAAATTGGGTGCTACCGAGCACACCATTGGGAAGATAGCGAAAAATTGATCAAGTTAGACTCAAGAATCACTTCATTTGGAGTCCGGATGGAAGAGAAAACTCAAAAAAAAGTTTTGACGTCGCCGCGGCCTTGAATAGTAACTTGGGCAAAATGCTGAAATCGTGTGCCATTTTGAGGCACTAAACGACATTTTCTGGAAAAACACGAAGAAAAAACCCCCCTCAAAATAATTTTTCCAAGCTGACCATGTCAAAAGAAAGTTTTATTTTTGACGTGACATCCCCAAAATGCCCTTACAATTGACTTTTTTAAATAATGCAGATGCGCACAGGAAAACAGATTTGACGCGGGGTTTTCGGGTCCGGGAGAACATTTTCTGGAAAAATGTTGTGAAGAAACCCCCCCTAAAATCACGTTTTCTATGTGCCTATGTCAAGACCGGAATTTATTTTTAAAACTAAATTCCCGAAATGCTCCTATATCAGTTTAGGCCAAGAGGGTTAAAACAAAAAAGCTGCTATATGATTTTTTTTGAGATCTGCCAGAACAGAGAGCGAAAACGGGCTAGTAGATGAATTTTTCTGGAAAAACACAAAGAAGAAATCCCTCCTGAAATCAAAGTTTCTACCTGGCAATGCGGGAGAAAATGAAAAAAAAACTCACTCTAAATTGACCAAAATGCCCCTCTATGAAATCTGGTCACGAGGATCCAAAAAGCAACTAAATGGAAAACAGAAAGCTGAACTTTGTGATGGATTTCCGGCATTGAGACCACATTTTTTGGAAAAACACGAAGAAGAAAGCCCCCCTAAAATCACCTTTTCTAAGTGACCATGTCGAGATCGGAATTTATTTCCCGAAGGAAAACCCCAGAATGCCCTAAAGTCAGATTATGCAATAAAAATGTAAAATGAATCCATAGGAGGTTCAAATCACCAAGGATGAGGTTTTTCTTAAAAATGATCATGCACATAAATGTAACTTACCCATTAGGACATGCTACAATGGTCCATGGCTTAAAAATATCGCTAATGCAAAATTCGACCCCCTCACGGCCAAAAGGCAAAAATGAACTAGAAATGGGAAATTTGAAAACTAAAATTAACAAATGATTTCAAATTACTGTTTGGACCTTGGCCACACTTCATGCATATTAAGTAAGTCCTAATGAATGTGCTCGTGCACACTTTGCATCACCCGATTTGGAAATGAACTCTTAAAGGCTTAGATTTTACTAGTTTAGCCCAAAATACAAAGTATGAAACTAAAATGCAAAAATGAAAACAAAATGGTGATTCGCCCTTGGCCACACCTGTAATACCCCTAGTTTTCAAAAGGATAAAATGGGAATGGGAATTTAATTTTCAATTTTGATTTGTATTTCATTTTTTTTTTAATTTAATAATTGGACTTATTTGTTATTTGTTTAGCTTAATTGTTTTATTTGCCTAATTGATTTATTACTACTTGTGTGTATTTAATTTAATTGTTGAATTGAGATTGTTTTAATTTAATTATTTGATGATAAATGACATGCATTTTATATGACTTATTTTGGTTAGTTATCTACATTAATTGTTTTATTTGGTCCTGTATTTAATATAGGATTAGGGTTTTATTTTTATATGGTTTGGACACCAACTTAGGTTAGGTTTTAATTAAACCTGGGACGGCTATATATATATTCTTATAAGTCCGCTAGGGTTGAGACAAATCCTTTTTCACGTAAAAGTGTATTGAGAGGGAAAACAGAGAGGGTTGGAAGGAAAAACACAGAGGGAAAACTAGGCGAATCAATTAAGCTTTCAACTATGGACTGAGGGTGTACCACAGAGGAAGGAAGAGGTTAAGGGTGACTAAGAACTGGAACCGTAGGAGAGTTGCAGTTGCAGGTAGCCTACAGTTCATTGGAGAATTTAGCAACGGTGTTGAAAGGTTTCAAACCGAAACCTAAAGGCAAGTTTCAGTCTATCTCATTCCTATAAACTTGTGTTCTGTGCATTCTAAATAGACTCCAGGATGTTAATTAAACATTAAAAATGGATGTGTTATGCATAATTAAATCAAATTGTAATCCGTTGTTTGTTTTCGTTTAAACTGTAACTGGTTTGGTCTTAAAACTGTTCCGAGTGTGTTAAGTTTTTGATAATCAATTCATAAGGGTTTTAAAGAGTTTCTAGGACTGATTGGATTTAAAGTAGATCCTAAGAAGTTTTAAAACAATTCGGACAGAGACTTGGAATTTTGTCGGTTTTAAATAACTAAAATTGGTTCACGCATAAACTATTTTGGTTATGTATTAAACTTCTGTAATTTAATTCCTAATGGAATGTGAGGAGTTTCTAGGACTATTTAGATTTAAATTAGACCCTAAGGATGTTAAAAGGGTTGGGACAGGGACTGGAAGCTTCGCCGGAAGCGCAGAAGGCAACCGGACGAAGCAGAGATGACGCATGGAGTAGAGACGGCTCTCAGGGGGGGAGAGCCGGCTCCCTAAGTGAGGGAGCCGGCTCCCATTAAAGTAGAGCCGGCTCTGGAAGATAAAGAGCCGTCTCCCATGGGGGGGAGCCGGCTCCCTTGAACAAATACCCCTTCGGGGGTATTTTCGGTATTTATTTTGACCTTGGGGCCTTAAACAGAGTTTCTGGAAAATAAAGGGGTTCTAAATACTTAAAAATTTACCTATTAGAACCTTTAAATAGTTTGTTTATGCTAGGGTTTAATTCTAAGGGGCATCATGAACATAAACATTAGTAATGTGTATGCTGTCCGGAAGAAAGGAAGGGAGACGGAAAGGCTAGTTGTTTCTGCAAATTCAATGAACTGATATAACAGCTATTGTTGGGATTTTATAGCAATGATGTCTAGGATATATATGAGTCCCAAGAGGGTTGGTTGGGTTGTGGTTGTGGTTGACATGTAATTTTAAATATATATAGTTGCATGCTGTAAGGAGTGGAGGAAGTTCTAACTACTGGGTTATTTTCACCAGTTAAATGGGCTAGTATATTGTACCATTGGGGACTTATATGAGGTACAGTTTGATTTCTCTGTGTTATACTATATCAAGCACAGGTTTTAAGTTAGAGGATTAAAAGGACGTCATATGATGCAAACATAAATTTTATGCCGTCAGGGGGTTAAGGAGGTTTGCATTACTAGTATTTGTTTTAATGATTTAAATGAACTAGTATGAGGGTATGGTTTGGGTTGAATGGTATATCGTGCTCAGTTCATAGGTCTGATAATCATTATACCCTGCTATGGTTGTTAATTGATGAACTGATTTAGTTTCTGTTTTGTCAATTGGATGGATGTGGATAATTTAAATTGTTTAACAGTACTATAACAATTTAACAGGAGTTTTATGATTATAATCATATACTGGATGCATAATAGGATCTTAATAATACATGTTTTCTATTATGCTGGTTCATGGATATACTTGATGTTCTAATGAATGTGCATCACTGGTGGATGATTTGCATTATATGTACCGGTATGGGACGGTGATATATCAGGGATGGATTAGATCAAAAAGCTAAGTCCTACCCCTTCATACATATGGAATGGATTAACTAAAATAGTTAAATCCTACATGGATGCATGTCCTGTCAACTAAAACAGTTGAACGATATAACGGATGTTTGTTTTATCTTTCTGCATTAGGAAGGAATTTATATATATATTTATGGTACTGTGATACGAGCTTGAGTCTCTTGATCATGGTTAGGGTGCATATATTGCAAAGGTTGGGTAGCTAGATATAGCTAATGTTCCCTGGTAGGTCTAGGTACTTGGCCGCTGAAAAGCGTGTTTTATATGTCACCTTCTACCCAGGCTGAACTATGTTATAGGCTAGTGAGCATCCTATAGTGTGTATATATATATATGGACTATTGTAGATATTGTCGAGCTATCAAGGATGTATCTGCGTATCGGGTTTATGTACGGATTGTAGTAGATTGGAACTTGCATGTGGGCCTGACCCACTTCTATTTTTTAGGTATTCGCCAGTACCAGGCTTAGAGTTTGATCGTGTTGATGCAGATACAGACATTCACTCTTCCGGTTACATAGTATTTCCTTTCTATTTTGGTTTTGGATTTTAATTCTGTAAATTTATTTAAAGTTTTGGAATTAGGGGTCCACTAGGTGGATTCCCGAGTTGTACGGATTTAAATTATATTAATTTATTATTTAAGGTTTGAGGATTTTCATTTTAGTTTCTTTCAGCGCATTATTATTTTATTCTTAATTCAGTTTTATTCTTACTTGGTTACATATTAATTATCTGATATCCCTCGGATCTGTGCTCGGACTTGATCACCCGTGTCTCTAAATCAAGGGGTATCACAACATCTCAGACATAATAAATGAATGCTAATGGATGAATTTCATGCATAATGCACGCTCCGGTGCAAAATGGCATACTAAAACGCATGATTTTTCATATATTCTTATTAAGGGCAAAATTTAACCTCCACGACATATATGCAATTCCAAAAGAAGTTTTGCCCTTAGCCTTATGTCATATACATAAAATGAGAATAAAAAAAAATCTGCTTAGGCACACATTACAAATATAAAATCAAATATACACATTTAACCCGAAAGGCTACAAGCGGCCTTTCTAGCCAACCTTTACAAGAATGGAACCTTCAAGTCCACAAATCATCCAAGTATGATGAGAATCTCAACCTTGATTCCTGTACCTGAAAATATGCCCCAGTAACTTTGGGGTGAGTAACATAAAGCTACTCGTAGGAAATGAGCATGCATCGACCTAGCTTTTTACAATTTTATCACCTTAAGGTGAAACATGTTAAAGGGCTCATGCCACCTAATGCCTGTAACGACCCAGTCATTTTCTTCCTTTCCTTTTTCCTGAAATTTTACGAATGAAATTTTTTCGTTTAATTTTCTTTTCTGAGCTCTGTTTTGTGTCGGTTAGTGTCATCTCGAGTACTCGGAATTGGTTCCTGAGACTCTTTTCCATGGATTGACAACTTCCTTTGAGGACCGAGTCATTTTCACATTTTTCGTTTTGCGACACTATTCACTTTTCGTCATTTTCCCTATTTCTTCCTTTTCCCTATTTTGTCTTTTCCCCGTTTGACACTTTGTTGGCGTAACCACACTTCTTGTGTTCGGAGTTGGTTTTTGACTTCATGTATCTCCATCTTGAGTGGTTTCCACGAAATACGTATATTTACTTTTATAAGAAAGTACTCTAGTTGCTCCCGGTGTCTATAGGGGCATGGATGCAAAGTTCTTTGAAATTATTTTCTTTTCTTGGGCTGTTTTTCATAAATATCTTTTGAAGATATTTTATTTCAGGGGTTTTTAAGAAAATATTTTTGGAAGGTATTTTTATTCTGGGCCATAAGTGCAGTTTTCACTTTTTGGAGGGGCCATTGTGCAATTAATGAAAGTTATTACAAAATGTCCTGTTTTGAGCCTGGATCCTTGTACGGGATTCATTTTCACATTTCATCGAGTTGTGTACTCTTGGAATTTCCTCCTGGTCGATGTTTTCCAGTTTTAGGATTTTTGGCTCCGGTTTGCGCCAAACTTGTTTTAGGCATAACTTTCTGGTCGGGACTCAGTTTTCAACACTGTTTCTTCCGTTGTTCATATTTTATCATTTTAAATCTTTTTCGTTCACAAAGTTTTGCCATTTGAGTGCGTCTGCTCAAATTTTACTTTTTCGGACCCGATAGGGCCCGTTCGGGGCACTTTTTGAGATTTCTATAAAAGGGGGGTGAGATATTTCATTTTTCATCTTCTCCCCTCTTCATGCACGACCTAGAGCTCCCATGGCAGCCCAAGGGGTGCTACCATCTTCTCTTTCCTCTTTTGGTTCACTTTTCCTTGATGGAAAGTCTTCGGCCTTAACGTTTGTTGTTCCCCTCGCCGTGCTCTACCTTTCCCCCTTATTAGAATTCAGTTTTGACTATTTCTTGAGTTTGGTTTTGAGGTCAAGTTATGATTTTGATGGGGCTTTCATGGGGGTTATGTTCACGGCGTTGTCCCAGACAAAACCTAGTAGTATCGTCGAATTCGGAGCACTTTTATTTTGGTAGGCCTTTGGGAATTTCATCTCAAATTGAGGTAGGGGATGTTCTAGGTTTAAATTCTTGTTATATAGCATGCTTGTGATGCTTATAATACTTATTTGCATGATTAAATATAAAATCTAGAGATTTTATTATTTATT
This sequence comes from Cornus florida, assembly GCF_030987335.1. Classification (NCBI taxonomy): domain Eukaryota; kingdom Viridiplantae; phylum Streptophyta; class Magnoliopsida; order Cornales; family Cornaceae; genus Cornus; species Cornus florida. The sequence goes on along the minus strand of NW_026775572.1, from coordinate 85,539,471 downwards.
TTTCTTGTACGGGATCTAATTTTCCCGGTTGCTCATAACTTGGTTTAAACATGTAGCATGATTTTATATTGCCCCTTGATATGCTCATTGTTGTGTATTAAAATTGGAACATTTGAATAAGTATTAAATATTTTATTTAATATTTATCTTAGGTGAAAGATTAATTTACATGGCCTTAACTAGCTTGAAATCAATATGTGTTAGCATATTAAATTAGGCCTTAGCATGCTCTTCAACATAGTTGAATTTGAAAGTAATTGGAGGTGTTTTGAAAATTAGTAATTATTAATTAATTAAATTAATTAATTTGCCTCGAGTGCACTATTCACTCTATTCGAATTCCGACTTTATATTCTTGATTTACATGCCATATAGCTTCACATATATTTGATTTAGAATATTCGGTTAGGTTTTGAAACCTTTTATTTAATTAAATTCCATGTTTAAGATTTAATCCTCATGGTGATATACAACTTGGAATTGTATTGTGGCATGCTAGAAAATTAAGTTTTGGTATGGTTGTTCACATGTATTAAATTGGGATTTATTACATGAGAATTGCGACTTTTGTTTTATATTTAACTTTAGTGAAAGTTTAATTCGCATGGTCGTAAATTGAATGAAATAAACTTGTAAAGTGATATTTCATTAGTCCTTGGCATGTTCTCTAAGATATGTTAAATTGAGAGCATTTGGTCAAGTTTAAAAATCTAGAGATTTTAATTAAAAGAATTAATTAAAATCTATTTTGTGGTCCCATTAGCTTAATTAAGGTTTTAACTTGATATTTGTATTGGCCATGACTTGTTTAGTAGTATATATTAATTGTGGACCATTTGAAGTTGCTTTAGAACCTTGGTAATTAAATTAGCATGATTTAATTAGAGTTCTTCTTTGTTGTTCCAATAACCTAATTGAGTTTTAGAATGGATATAGGTGATGACCATGCCATGTTCTTTAATATATATTAATTTGAAGTTATTTGGAATTGAATTAGAATCTAGGGAATTTAATTATTTTTATTTAATTAAATTCTATCGAATTGAGCCATAGATTTAATTGTGTTTGAAAGTCGTTTCTATATCAAAATCCTGGACATGGACTTGTTGTATATTCATTTGGTTATGTTTTGAGCATTGGATAACATAGTTGCTATGTTTATACTCATGAGAATATGTTTTCCTTATTGAATATATTGTTGCCTTGTGTAATTATTTGCACATTTCGTATTTAACATCATTCAAGCATAGCGTGTAACGAATCGCACACTGAAGATTCGACATTCATCACATCATATTAGTTGTGGACTTAGAGCATGTATTGTATAGGTTTCCAAATTTGGTTGTGCTTGGTAGATAGTTGATTATCTTGCATATTCCTGTTGATATATGCGTTGTTGCACAACTTGTTGATTTTGGAAACTTGGGGATGTCGTTATTTGGCTATGGCTAGGCGTGGTTCTAGTACGGGGGATAGTCCTTCTATATAGTCTAGTGCGCACATAGGGAGGTTACCCATGGGCTAGTAACCCTAAAGTAACTATGTTGTCGGTCTGATCCGGCGTGACGTCCGAGTATCCACTTTGTTTGATTTCGCATTTCATTTTCAAGTTGATAACTAGATGATGTTGTAACTTGTTGTTTCTTATTTGTCGTTCCATTTTAAGTTACAGGATGTTAACTTTGCGAAATTGTGTTTTATGCGTTGTATTGGAAGTTCCAATGTTGGTTAAATTGCATCGATATTGAAAATCGTGTTTTGACGTTCTAATAAAGCTTAGGATTGATCTTATTGATTCATTTATAACTTAGACGTTAGGTGGCATGACCCACTTCTATTGTTTTCGTGCTTTAGATTTCAAGCTGATAGCTTTAAGAAATTGTATTTTGTTGCCTTGTATAATATGCTTTTATGTGGTTAGATTGCATTGAAGTTGTAAATTGCGTTTTGATTGTTCAGCATGGCCTAAGATGATTCCTTAGACTTATTTAGAACATAAACGTTAGGTGACATGATCACTTTAGTTGTTTCTGTATTCGAGATTGCAAGTTAATACCTTTATGAACCTATATCTTGTTGCTTTGTATAATGTGCTTCCATATTGTTTAAATAGCATAGATAATGTGATTTATGCTAGAAACACTCTAAGGTAGCTTAGGATGCTCCCCGAGTCTCATTTCGATATAGACGTTAGGTGGCATGAACCCCTTTAACTTGTTTCACTTTAAGGTGATAAATTTGTAAAATGCTAGGTCGATGCATGCTCATCTCCTATGAGTAGCTTTATGTTACTCACCCCTACGATACTGGGGCATATTTCAGGTACGAAGACTTGGTTCGTGAAGCCTAGCATTCCTTGGATGTCGTGTAGCTTTCAAGTTTCCATTTCAAGCCTAGCATTCTTTTATAGGGTTTTATAAATCATGTTTGAAGTGTGGCCAAGGGCCAAACGGTCATTTGATCCCGTTTTGTATTTTTGGATTCCGAGTTTTCATTTTTGCCTTTTTGCCCGTTGGGGGGTCGGATTTTGTATCAGTGGTATTTTTAAGTCGTGGACTATTGTAGCACGTCCAAATAGGTAAGTTACGTTTGTGTACATGGTCATTTCCGGGCAAAACCTTATCATTTGTGTTTTGAGCCTCTTGTGAATTCATTTCGCATTTTTTTTGCATATTCTGATCTAGGGGCATTATGGACCTTTCACGGTGATTTTATTTTATTCTTTCAACATGGTTGAATAGAAAACATGATTTTAGGGGGGTTTTTTTTTTCGTGTTTTCCAAGAAAATGTGGTCTTGGCATCGGAAATCGTTTACGAAGTTCAGCTCTCAGTTTTTCAATTTAGCAGCTTTTTCGACCCTCTGGACCAGATTTCTTGGGAGGGCATTTTGGGCATTTTACATTGAGTTTTTTTTGAATTCTCTCGCATAGTCATGTAGAAATCTCAATTTTGAGGGGGGTTTCTTCTTTGTGTTTTTGCAAAAATGTTCATTTACACCTCCAAATTCAGCCTCTGTTCCGGATTTTTCTGAAAAAAGAAACCACACAGCAGCTTTATGGGCTGCTGCCAGCCATGTGTGCACCCGGTGCGCGCGCGGCGTGCATAGGCACGCGCATGGGCATGCGCATGGGGTTGTCATGGCCCCTCGTCGGGCCGCCTCGACGTCAATTATTCTTTTGGGCTTTTCTCCTTCGTCGGGACTCTGATTCAAGTGAATTTTTTTTTGAACTTGATTAATTTTTCGTCGTTTATCCAACGGTATGCTCGGTTACACCCGGATATTTTTGGATAATTACGAGTTTGCCCTTAAAGCTTTAAATGTCCATTTTTCTTCGTCATGCCGTTTCTCATTCGTCCGGACTCTGAATCATGCGATTGTTGAGTCCATCTTGATTAGTTTTTCATTATCCTTCTAGTGGTGTGCTCGGTGGCACCCGAATCTACAGTTTTCAGAAATCACTATTTTGCCCCTGGGGGCTTATTTGTCATATTTTCGATCTTTTGCTTCCGCATCAGTTCTTGTTGAGTTCCACGACCTTATGAAAAGTCACCTTGACTTCTTAGAGTCTTGTTTTCTGTTTTCGCTTCCGCATTCGGATCCGTTATCGGATCATCCTTACGGTTCATCACAGGACACGCTGGCCTAAAAACCAGGGTCGTCACAACGCCTATGTCAAGGGTGAGACTTAGGGAGCATCCTAAGCTACACTAGATCATTTCTAGCATAAATCACATCACTCATGCAATTCAAACCACGTAGGAGCATGCTATACAAAGCAACAAGATATAAATTCTCAAAGTCATCAACTTGAAATCTAAAGTACGAAAACAACTAAATATAGCAATTTAGTATTATTAGAATTTCTAATACCACACATCAAAATATAGATTCTCTAAGTTATCAACTTGAAATCTAAAGTACGAAAACAACAAAAGTGGGTCATGTTACCTATCGTCTATATTCCAAATGAATCAATAGGATCATTCCTAAGTTGCATTTGAACAATATAGCATGGATGTACTTAACAACATCAAAATTTATAATGATTCATTAAGATCATAAAGCATATATGTACTTAACAACATCCAAATTTACAATGATTCAGTAAGATCATAAAGCATAGATGTACTTAACAACATCAAAATTTACAATGATTCATTAAGATCATAAAACATAGATGTACTTAACAACATCAAAATTTACAATGATTCATTAAGATCATAAAGCATAGATGTACTTAACAACATCAAAATCGCCAATAGCCAAAACCACAAGTCACAATTTAAACATGATTGTCAACTTGGAATTGAATGCGAAAACAAAAGTGGGAGACTTGGACATCTAAGCTCGGAATTCTGTCGAGACCTCAATGGTTATTCAGGGCACTAACCCGCGGGTCATACAACCCCTAGTGTGCACTATAAAATGAGGAGAACTCATACCTCCCGCACTAGAGCTAAACTCTAGCCATGTCTCTGAAATAATGTCCCAAGTGACTCCAAAATAAATAAGTTAACAACTTATATACGTATTAATAGTACACGAAACTACTTTTATACACAAGTAGGTTGAAACCACACAATACATGCTCTAAATCCACAACTACTATAGGATGACAAATATCGAATCTTCAGAGCGCGATTCGTTATGCGCTATAGTAACATCACATGTCGAATCTTCAGTGTGCGATTCGTTACACGCTATAACAATATAATTCAATATTGAAAACATAAACTGAAGAATCTAATACAGTCCAAACTCATGATTTAAATATACAATCAATATCAAACACATGATTAAATCATTAACGCAATAGAAACAGAAATTAATTACATAACCTAATTAATTTCTCTAAGTTTCAAATCTTAATTAAATGACCACTAATTAACACATGTTAAATAACATAGCATAGTCATTACATATATCAATTCAAAAACTTAATTAGGCCATTGAAACAATAAAAATGGAATTTAATTAAATCATGATAATCAAATCCCTAAATTCTAAAACAACATAAAATGGTTCCAAATTAATATATGCTAGTATACAAGTCCTAGTCATCACCAATATCAAGTTAAAAACTTAATTTGACCAATGGAACCATTAAATAGAATTTAATTAATCATTTTAATTAAAATCTCTAACTTTTAATACTTATCCAAATGCTCTCAAATTAAAGTATGTTAAAGAACATGCCAAGACTTAATTTAAAAGCATATCGCAAGTTAATTTCATGCAAGGTACATCCATGATAATTAAACTTTCATAAAAGATAATTATTAAATTAAAAGTGCAATTCTTATTCAATTAATCCCAATTTAATATATGTGAACAAACATATCAAAGCATAATTTATTATCATGCCACAATTCAATTCTAAGCTATATACATCATTGTAAATTAAATTTCATACAAAGAAATAAATATTACTAATTTTCTAAATTTGATACAAGGCATGCAAACAAGTTGTATAATCATGGGAAACACTCAATACAACACATATATAATCCTAAAACATCCCCTACCTCAATTTGAGATGAAAATATCAAAAGCAACTAAAATGAAACTACTCCGAATCCGACGAAACTTTGGGGTTTTGTAGGGGACAACGCTATGAACATTAAACTCCAAAGAGGACCTACCAAAATCCAAACTTGACCTCAAACCCGAACTCAAAAATTGGCCAAAAACGGGTTCTAATAAGGGGGAAAGAAACGCGTAGTCAAGATAAACACAAAACGTAAAAGCACTATGACTTTATAACAAAGGGAAGGAGGTTTAAATGAGAAGAGAAGGGTGGTAGCCCCCTTTGGGATGCCATGGGTGCTTCTGGTCGTGCTTGATGAGAGGAGAAGATGACTTTTCAATTTTATAACCCCCTATTTATAGTAAAACCCTAAAAGTGCCCCGAAAGGGTCCGTCGGGTCTAGAAAAGTGAAATTTGAGCAGACGCGCTCAAACAACAAAACTCTATGAACGAAAAAGATTCAAAATGAGAAACTATGAACAACGGAAGAAACGAAATCAAAAACTGAATCTAGAGTAGAGAGATATGTCCCGGACAAGTTCGGCGGCAACCGGTGCCAGAAACCCTAAAATTGGAGAAAAATGACCACAAGGAAATTCTAAGAGCACACAACTCAACGAATTGTGAAAATGAATCCCGTACGAGGATCCAGGCTCAAAACGAGGCATTTTTGAAATAACTTTCATTAATTGCACAATGGCCCCTCCAAAAAGTGAAAACTGAACTAATGACCCAGAATGAAAATATCTTCCAAAAATATTTTCTTAAAAACCCCTGAAATAAAATATCTTCAAAAGATATTTATGAAAGGTAGCCCAAGAAAAGAAAAAGATTTTGAAAAACTATGCATCTATGCCCCTATAGACACCGGGAGCAACCAGAGTACTTTCTTACAAAAGTAAAGATACGTATTTCATGGAAACCACTTAGCATGAAGGTACATGGAGTCAAAAACAAACTCTGAGCACAAAAAGTGAGGTTGTGCCAAAAAGTGACAAACGGAAAAAAGACAAAATAGGGTAAAAGACGAAATAGGGAAAATGACGAAAAGTGAATAGTATCGAAAAACGAAAAATCTAGAAATGACTCGGTCCTTAAAGGAAGTTGTCAATCCAAGGAAAAAAAAGTCTCAAAAATCATTCCAGAGCACTTGAGACGATACTAAGTGATGAAAAACTGAACTCAGAAAGGAAAAGAACAACGGAAAAAAAAATATCCGTGAAAATCTGAGGAAAAGGAAAGGAAAGAAAATGACAGGGTCATTACACTTTCTCTGAAATTTTACGGATAAATTTTTTCCGTTTAATTTTCTTTTCTAAGTTCAGTTTCTCATCTCATTGTGTTATCTTGAGTGCTCGGAAATGGTTTCTAAGACTTTTTCATTCGAATTGACAACTTCCTTTTAGGACCGAGTCATTTCTATATTTTCACTTTTTGGACACTATTAACTTTTCGTCCTTTTCCCTATTCTGTCTTTTCCCCATTTGTCACTTTTTGCAAAAACCTCACCTTTTGTGCTTGGAGTTGGGTTTTGACTTCAGATGTCTTCATTCGAAGTGGTTTCCACGAAATACGTATCTTTACTTTTGTAAGAAAGTACTCTGGTTGCTCCCGGTGTCCATAGGGGCATGGATGCACAGTTCTTCATAATCTTTTTCTTTTCTTGTGGTGTTTTTCATAAATATCTTTTGAAGATATTTTATTTCAGGGGTTTTTAAGAAAATATTTTTTGAAGATATTTTCATTCTGGGTCATTAGTGCAGTTAACTCTTTTTGGAGGGGCCATTGTGTAATTAACAAAAGTTATAGCAAAATACCTCATTTTAAGCTTGAATCCTCGTACGGGATTCATTTTCACATTTCGTTGAGTCGTGTACTCTTAGAATCCTTCTGGTCGTTTTTCTCTAATTTTAGAGTTTCTGACCCCCGTTGCCGCTGAACTTGTTCGGGACATATCTCTTTAATCGGGACTCGATTTTTTGACACCGTATCTTTCGTTGTTTATATTTTCTCATTTCAGTTCTTTTTTGTTCATGGAGTTTTGCCATTTGAGCGCGTCTGCTCAAATTCCACTTTTCCGAACCCGGCGGGGCCCTTTCAATAAATAGGGGACTGAAAGAGAAAAAGTTAGATTTTTTGTATCTTCCCCCCTCTCTTGGCCGGCCGTCCATGGCAGCCATGGCTGCTGCCTTTCTTTTTTCTTTTCTAGCCATTTCCCTCGGGTAAAATGTTGTCGTGTCTTCGTGTTTTATGTTCGCCTTGCTGACCCGCACCTTTCACCCTTATTAGAATCAATTTCTGACCATTTCTTGAGTTCGGGTTTGAAGTCAAGTTGTGATTTTCATGGGGCTTCCTTGGGATTCTTGTTCATCGTGTTGTCCCTGACAAAATCCCGCGGTATCATCGGATTCGGATCACTTTTCTTTTGGTTTCTTTTGAGATTTTCATCTCAAATTGAGGTAGGGGGTGTTAGAGTTTATATTCTTGTTATATTACATGATATGATTCTTATACAACTCATTTACATGCTTGGATATCAATCTAGAATTTTTATTTATTTATTTTATTGTATGAGGTTTGATTTTCCCGTGAGTTAAAGCATGTTTTAAACTTGTGGCATGGCATTATAGTACACCTTGATATGGTCATTGACATATATTAAATTAAGAGCTTTTGGACAAGTAATGAAGTTTTTATGTAATATTTATCTTGAGTAAATTATTAATTCATGTGGCCTTAACTAGCTTGAAATCAATGTGTGTTAGCATATTATATTAGGCCCTAACATGCTGTTCAACATAGGTGAATTTGAGAGAAATCAGAGTTGTTTTGAAATCTAGTAATATTTAATTAATTTGATTAATTAAATTATTCCATGTGCTCTATTCACTTTATTGGAATTCCGACTTGATATTATTAATGTGCATGCCATATGATTTCGCATATATTATTTCTAGAATTTTTGGACAACTTTGATTTCTAGAGAAATTAATTAATTAGGTTAATTAATTTCTACTTAGGGTTCTAATGAGTTAGACTTGTATTTCATGGGGCTTTGCCTTTTTATCATGTATCGTGACTTATTGCAACTTAGCTTCATTAATGTAGTTAATGAACTCGTACCTTTACATTGGAATGATTTAATTGTTCATATTTTAAATAAATAATTAAATCATTGATCTTATACTAGTGGTGTAATTGCATCAATGGATTCCTTGTGTTTTAAATCCTAATTCGTGGTCTATGTAGATGCACTCTATGATTTCTTGATATTTCACATGCCATCATAGTTGAGAACTTAGGACATGACTTGTGTGTTTCCAAAATCTTGGTTGTGCATGAAACGTGTTTAATGCATTTCTTGTATCTTGATATTTTCTTGACATGCACAACTTGTTGATTTTGGAACTTGGGATATCAATCAGGAATTGACATGGCTAGGACTTGGTTCTAGTACGGGAGATAGAAAGCTTCCTACTCTACCGTGCACATTAGGGGAAGGTACCCATAGGTTAGTAGCCCTAAAGTGATCCTAAAAGAACGGTTTTCCGTAGTGTGTACTAGGGGAAGGTACCCATGGGTTAGTAGCCCTAAAGTGATCCCAAGAGTACGGTTTTAATCCGGGCGATATCCGAGTTTCCACATTGGTTGATTTCACTCTTCAAATTTCAAGTTGCTATTCGTTGAAGATTTAAACCTTGTCGTGTTATGTGAAATACTCCAATCTTGTTAATTGCATATATATTATGCATTGTTCTTGATTTCATGTATAACTCTTATCGTGTTAATTGGAATGTTCCATTCTTGTTTACTTACATAGATATTATGCCTTATCCTTGACTTCACACCTTGTCCTTGTCGTGTTACTTGAATTGTTTCAATCTCATTAACTTCTTAGTTATCTTGCTTCATGTTACTTTATGCTATCATGACTTATGAATGATCCTACACATGTAACTTGACTTAGATGCTAGGTGGCTTGGTCCACAAGTAATGAATTATGTCAACATGTAAAATCTCTGAACCCTTAGATTTCAAGTGTTATCTCTTAAAGATATAAGGACCTTGTCGTGTTTTATGGTGTAATTCCTACCTTGTTAAATTACATAGACATTATGCACGCTTCGTGTATTTGGATCTCATTCAGTGTACTTGAAACTGCACACTTTCTTCTTGTATCTAGATTCCATTCAGCATACTCGTGTTTTGTATACTTGCCTTATGTGTTTCCAATCTCGTTAGTATACCTGTGTTTTGTATACTACCTCGCATGTTTTCATTTTCGTTGAATAGACTTGTAACCGGTATGCTTATATGCCATGTATCTCATTTCAATTGCATGAGTAGCTTAGGATGATCCCTGAGTCTCACTTTGACATAGAAGTTAGGTGGCATGTCCCTTTTGAATTGTTTCAAGTTAATCTAAAAATCTGAAAGAAATCGAGTCATGCATGCTCACTCTCTACGAGTAAACTTGTTTACTCACCCTGAAGTTATTGTGGGTATTATTCAGGTACGAAGACTTGGTTCGTGATGCTCATCGCTCCGTGGATGACTTTTAGCTTTTAGTTTTTATTTCATGCAAGTGTTAGCATAAAATGTTATTTTGTAGCCTTACATGTTCAAACTTGTATTCTTTGATTCCATTTATGTAATGTGTACATAAGTACACCATTTTCATTGTATTCAACATGTATAATATGAGGCCGGAGGCCAATGACATGTATCTTGTATTCTATGCACTTTTTTTTTCAAGGTTCACTATGAAAATATTGAAAAATGCTAAGTCATTGCTTCATAACTTTTGCATCGGGTGTAGGAATTCCATTCTTTTTCTTTCATAGGTTTCTATGATTATGTTCGAGGTGTGGTCAAGGGCCAAATGCCATTCATTCTAGGTTTTGCATTATGGTTCCTTTTATAGTATTTTTAGGCATATTTGGCCGTTAAGAGGTCATATTTTGCATTTGAGTTCTTTTGAGGCCGCGGACCATTAGGACGCCTCTTAAATGTCTTTTTACGTTTGCATGCATGTCCACATCTCACAAAAACCTTAAAATTATGTTTTTGAAACTTCCATAGGGTGATTTATAGATTTTTATGCAAAAACTCATGCATTAGAGTTATTTCAATCTTTCCATTTGGTTTATCATGTTGTAGATGCATATATTAAGCCATGGTATGTTTTTAAACTTGTTTTAGGACACTAGGGATGCATGTATAGCATTAGAAGAGGATGGAGTACCATTTATACACTTAGTAGCAGTAACTTTTGCTGCTGTTTGCTGCGTCGGTCGGCTGATGAGGTCCATCGGCCGACTGATAGCCTTCGAGACTCATTCCAGTAGGTTTTCTAGCAAAATAGGGTGTGTTGTCGGCTGGTACTGTTCATCAGCTGGCTGATGATTGAGTTTCAGCCGGCTAGTACTGTACATCGGCTGGATGATCCTCCCTGGAGGTTGGTTTCCTTTTAGCTTTTTGGACAGATTTCTTAGGTTAACTTCAGAGGGTCATATCTCTTTCATTTCTGATCCAAATTAGGTCATTCTTAAGCCTAACTTTAAGAGTTCTTGAAGCTATCTTTCCAATGATACCAACCACACTCAAAAAGTCCAACCGTAGTTAGAGTTATACCAGTTTTAGTGAGATAGGGTCGTGGTATCTGTAAATCGGAGTACGCCATTTTATCCTATTTTCATATCTTTTCCATCCGGACTCAGAATTAAGAGATTCTTGAGTCTAAACTTGTTAATTTTTTGTTGTCTTTCCAATGGTGTGCTCAGTAGTACCCACTTTTATTTTGGAAATGACCATTTTGCCCCTAGGTGCATTCTTGTCCGTTCTTGTAACGTCACTTCTACATTTATTTTCTTTGAGTTCTATGACCACTTTGAGTGTCATGTTGGTGTCTTAGAGGCATATTGCATCTCCAGAGACCATTGTTTTTCTCTTTTACTTTTGCATTCTGGATTCCTTATCGGATCTAAGTTCGGTTCATCACAGGACACACTGGCTTAAAAACTAGGGTCGTCACAGGTGGTATCAGAGCATCCGGGTTCGAATACCTTGGACGACGGGTTTTAGGTGCATATCATACTCATGTTGTTTTGCTTTGATATGTTATTAGTATCATGATAACATGTTTTGTTTGATAATATGTCTTGTATGATAACATGTTCAGATGCTTAGGTGTTTTGAGACATCTATCATTTGTTAAGCATGTTTTGTGTGTATATATGCTTCCTGATAACATGGTCTGTGTCGCTATCATATCTTGGTGTGATATCATGTCTGCATGTTTATGTTTGCTTGACCGTATGTGACGTATGTCGGCATACCTTACGCTTTTCATTCACGTGTATTGTCGTACCATGTACTTACGTGCTTCTTGATAACATGTTTTGATTTGTTAACATGTCTATTTGCTTATGTGGCAACTTATTTAAAAGCTTACTTTGATTGTCTTAGCATATGATATATGCCTATTTACCTTAGGACATTGTACCTGCTTGTTATCCTAGTACATTGTATACACTTGTTCATCTTGACATGCTTTATGTGATTTTACTACTTATGTGAGTAGATCATCCATGCTATGTTGCATGCTAGCTGTTTCCTTTTATGTCTGGTTTTGACATTGTTTCATAGGATCTGTCGTATCACTTGGATGCCTTCTTGTTTTATGAGTTTCTTCCTTGGATAGGAGAAATTCATTCTGTAAGGACCCATGTCGGGAACCTTTTTGTCTATTTTCTTGGTTGGGTGTTTCACGACCTTAGTTTGATGGTTGATGTGAGTAAGGCTCATGTGAGCGTAGAATCACAGTCCTTGTCTGGTGGAGTGAGATGCGGGCTAAAGAGGTACTTTTTCATTTCCTTTTCCTTCGTGGCTTCTAGATCTAAGGCCTTAAGCATAATGGTGCCTATGACAATGTTGTCAGAGTTTTGGGATTAGCTACCCCAGCTCTCGCAGATGCCTGGTGATGAGTGCTGAAAAGTACGCATTTAAACCCCTTAAGCTTAGGTATTCTAGGACCTTTATCTATTTTATTTTCCCACTTTAGATTGATTTCGTGTTATTTCCATTTTCAGGTACTTATCCCCAAAATAAGCTAACTCAGCTAAATAAGAGCATAATTGAAGCAATCTTGAGATAAATCAAAGAAAGGAGCAAAGTGGGAGCAAAAGGAGCAAAGGGTGCAAATTCAGCAAGTTCGATTGATCATGGAATATCTTCAATCGATCCAACATTGATCAATTTCAGCATTTCAAGATGGATCTAAGCTATTTTTTCCTTATCCAAAGATCCCACAAAGTTTGATTTATCTAACTTTCTTTTGATCGATCAAAAAGATTCTATCTTATCTAGTTATACCACCTCATCTACAACTTTTGTCTCTTTCCCAAAAATATCTCCAAAATATCTCAGATTTGTTTTTATCCAAAAAGGCCCTGCCATTGAGGATAGATCCAGCCTTAGTTCGATAGATCTTAGCTATGCTTGATCGATCTCAGACAAGGTTCGATCGATCGAACTTTCCCAAGTGCGCAAAAAGATAAAAATCCAGCTCATTGAAAATTGTCTCGTAGCCAATCATTAGAGGAATGTTGGAGTGCGTGCCCAGACCATTAGGGTGATATTTTAACCTACCTATATAAAGAATAAGATGCACCTTTTTGAGAGAGCTTTTTAGGAGTCTTTGGAGAAAAGGAGGCTAGATACCATTTCCATATCTTAGTGAAGAAGAAAAGAAGAGAGGAGGCTAGAGACACAAGCTTGGAGTTCTTCCATCCACCAAGAAGAGGAGTAATTTCTTCCATGGAGTTAGCCCTTGAGGGTTGGAGGACACTATCCATGAGTGGCTAGACATCCTCTTGGAACTAGAGTTAGCCCTAAGCATGCTTTCTATATCTTGATTTATGTATTTTTGAGGGGATTTGTTTTGTGATACATGTTTTGACATTTTTATATGCATAGATCTTGTTTATTCAATGATTTGTGTGGTTTAATGCTTCCAATTGACCATTTCATTCTATCCATATGTCTATGTATGCTAGAATAGATGTTCATATGTTTGTCTCTATTTCTTGTGTTATTGATGCATGTCTATGTGTATTGATGCTATAGATCTAGAGATTCTCAAGACATAGTGCTTAATAAAATGCTCTTATGGTTTATTTGATGGTTCATACTCATTTCTTGATGGATTGTGCCTCTCTCTTAGTTTAATTTCATGTCATTAGCTTAGTTGTAGTGTAGTTGTAGTCTAGATGTTAAATGGGAGGACAATCCATGCTTATTGTTTGATGTTCCATAGTGTTGAATGCAAGTGGCATATGTCTCTAACCTTATGATGTGTTTGGATTGTGAGCTCAAAGGAAGGATTAATGACTTAGTTTGATATATTGTGCTATCCACCATGTTGCTTAGATAATATATGCTTAATTGGTCATCCATACTTGTTGAAACAACCACACACACACACTATTGTTACAATACATGTTTTCCCCCTCATTAATCATTCATTAAAGGTGTAGAAAAGCTATACTTAGTGGTGACCTCTAAACCCCAAGATCTCTCTCTCTCTCTTTTACTCTCTCTATTGCACTTAATTGTTTACTTTACTTTAAATTGCAACTTAGTATAATTCAACCACCAACCAATCTTTTGATCACTCGACCTATTAACCCTAATCTCGATTCCACAACCTTGTACGACCCACCAATCCCCTAGGACAATCCCTACGTGCCCTATGTATATTTTCTAGTTAGAGGTAATAGTGACTCTTATAATTGTAAAACTTGGCCACATTGCACACTCACACTCTAAGTGCACACTTTGAAGCGTGGTACGGCGACAAACCATAGTTTTTGGCGCCGTTGCCGGGGATTGATTTAAGGCAACGTCGTATTTGTGGAATCAATTAGGAATTAGTATTCTTTTGATCTTGTTTTTACTTTATTTTCAATTTCATTTTCATTTTGGTTACTTATTGGGTTGGTTCGTGTTTAACTAGGTACATTAAGCAAAGGAGCATTCCAAGCAAAGAAGCATTCCAAGTAAAGCAAGGAAAAAGCTAAAATCTAAAATTTTTGCAAAGCTAAAATTGGAAAATGAGTTGAAGTGCTAAAGGACCATTTGTGAGCTCTTTTTTAACTCAACCTCTAGTTAAATCGTCGGCCCGCGTGGAGGCTTGTATTTCAATTCTTAGATAAATCGTGAGCCCACGTGGAGGCATTTTATTGTTCTTTGCATAAAACATGATAGTATAGGATCATTGGTATGTGGAGGAAGTTTGTTGATTGAGGTGTTTGTTCATTGCTTGTTGCTTGTTGTGTCTTGTTGTGCATGCATGGTCGTAGGTCATTAAATCCTACTCTGGTCCCTCTTAATTTGAATTTAGAATCCATTGTTCGTACACCTAGGGGAAGGGGTAATTTTGATCATTCTACTTTTACAATGGAAGTACATAATGAAGACCAGATGGAGGACCTTGGTCACATAGACCAACAAGGTATCCTTTATCCCAATGTGCATCATGATAACATACAAGTACCATTAGGCATGCCAAGGCCATTCATTCACCAACCACAACAACAAGGCCAAGTTCCATTGGGAATGCCAAGGCCGATGTTTGTTCCACAACCTCCCATAATTCAAGGCAATCAAGGTGCCCATCTTGCACCACCAATTGCTAATCCACCTCTTGTTTTAAGAGATCATTATGTGCCTAATGAATATAATGCACCCACATGCATTCAATTGCCACCATTTAGAGCACACCACTATGAAATCAAACCACAAACCATTCAAATGCTTTCTAATTATCGTGGACTTCCAAGTGAAGAACCTTACAAGCATTTGGATGAGTTTCTTGAAATATGTTCCACCGTGAAATACACGGACATGCTGGAAGAGGTCTTAAGGCTTAAACTTTTTCCATTCACCCTCAAAGACAAGGCAAAATATTGGTTCAACAATCTTAGGCCTTTTTCAATAACTTCTTGGGTAGAAATGCAACAAGAATTCTTGAAGAAGTACTATCCGGTTTCTAAGACCAATGCCATGAGAACTTCAATTAGGGAATTTTCACATGGGGATGGGGAAACATTTCATGAGGCATGGGAACGATTCAATGAATTGCTTAGGAAGTATCCACATCATGACATGCCCAAATGGCAATTAGTTCAATATTTCTTTGAAAGTCTATCGAACAATTATAAAGGCATGGTTGATGCTTCCATGGGTAGCTCTTACATTGATAGGCATGAGGATGATGTGTGGCGTCTTTATGAGAGCATGAGTAAAAATTCTTTGCATCGAACTTTATCTTCGAAGAATGGTAGAAATTCTAGTGGAAGGAAGAGTGCCAGCTTACATCAAGTTGACCACTCTAATGAAATTGCTGCCGAGATGAAATCATTATCTCAAAGGTTTGATCAATTCTTGATCAACCAAAACTCGGTCAATCAAGTATCTTCGTTCCCCAACCATTCTCATCATGCATCTAAGGAGACATGTATGACTTGTTCAAGTATTTTACATTCTACTTCCAATTGTCCCCATGGACATGTGCAAAGTGAGCACCATAAGTAAGTCAATGTAGCTTTTGTTAATCAAGGGAATAATCCTTATGGTAATCATTATAATCCTAGTTGGAGGAATCACCCGAATTTCTCTTGGAAAAGCCAAGGGGAGGGCTCAAACCCTTCCCAAGGTGGTTTTCAAGGAAAGTACATCCCACCTCCAATGCAAGGCCAAGGATCCCAAGGATATAAACAATATCAATCACAAGGAAACCAATTCTCAAATTCTCATTTTCCCAATCAGTCATATTCTTAAGGAAATGTTAGGAGTCCCGCTTTTGAGGAGAAAGTTTTAACCGCTTTAGGCACTCTAGAGGCGAACACACAATTGCTTCATTCTCACTCTCAATCCATTGCAAAGCTAGAAACCCAAGTAGGGCAAATAGCTAGCATTTTAAATGCGAGAGAGAAGGGAAAAATGCCTATGAATGCCCCACCAAAGCAATAATTTGTTGTGGAGACTCATTCCTCATCGGAAGGTCACACAATAGAGCATGTCAATACGGTGACGACCTTGAGAAGTGGAAAGATTGTGGACAACCAAGTGGGTATGTCCAATGAAGAGAGTGAACCGGTGCAACCAAAAGTTAACACCCGTCCTGTTTCATATGATATTCCTTCTTCATTGCATATGCATGATCATTTAAATGAGAATGTGTTGAAAAGTGATTTTAAAAGTGATCTTGAAAAGAAAAATTTTCAAAATGATTTCAAAACTTCTTGTGTTGAAGAAACTTCAAAGAAAAATTCTAAAAAGGTTTTTGAACCAAAACCTCCATTTCCGGATGCCTTAAAAGGATCCATTTCTATTGACAAGCAAAAGGCCAAAGCAAATGAAATTATGGATAAGTTTAGGCAAGTGAAAGTTAATCTTCCGCTTTTGGATGCAATTAAGTAAATTCCGGCTTATGCTAAGTTTTTAAAAGATCTTTGCACCCAAAAGAGGAAGAATAAAAGCCAAGCACCTAGAAAAGTGGTCTTAATCGAGCAAGTGAGCTCAATTTTGCAACATAATACTCTTCCAAAGTTTAAGGACCCCGGTTCACCTACCACTTCATGCATCATTGGTGATCATATCATTAATCGGGCTCTTCTAGACTTAGGAGCAAGTGTTAACCTTCTTCTATACTCGGTGTATGTCAAATTAGGCTTAGGAGATTTGAAACCAACGTCGGTAGTTTTGCAACTTGCCCACTGATCAATCAAAAAGCCTAGGGATATCATTGAGGATGTATAGATCAAGATTGACAAATTCTTCTTTCCCGTTGATTTTGTTGTCATTAACACGGAACCGGTTCCAAATCCAAAGAGCCAAATTCCCGTCATTCTTGGCCGTCCTTTCTTAGCAACCGCAAATGCCAACATTAATTGTAGGACAGGGATAATGAAGATTTTATTTGGCCATATGAAGGTAAAGTTGAATATCTTTAATCCAACCCCCAATTCATTTGACAAGCATGGAGAAGTGAATGTTGTAGAGAAATGTCTTGACCATGAATGTGAAGGAATAGAGTCTTTGCGTGAAACCAAGATTTTAAAAAGTTCATCTTCAACCTTAAAACCCAAGAAAGTAATTTCAAAGTCTTGTTTTGAAAGGGCATGGAAGCCCAAAGATCACATTGAAAAAGGACCAACAAGTTCCTTTGAGCTAAATCCAACAAGTTCCTTAGGGAACTGTTTGTTGGGTGGAGTTCAAAGTACTTATCATCCCATTAAGGAGGGGATGCACTACAAGATGTTTGATCTGCGCTAAAAGAGCCCAACGTCTTGTTAGAGACGTTAAAAACTAGTGCATTTCGTAGGGTGTCACAACCCTATTCCTCCCTCATTTCTATTTTAAATTTCATTTCTTGCGAAGTCTAGATATTTTCTTTGAGTTCATATGTATTGCTGGGACTTGTGATTAGGATTGCATGCACTTTCATATTGAAAATGAGCATTTTGCATAAGTTCGATCGATCTCCAAGGAGGTTCGATCTATCAAACTTCATACCTGCATCCAATCACCTCTCTGTCCAATCGATCTTAGAAAACCTACATATTTTAACTCTCTGTCAGATCGATCAGAAGTACTTCGATCGATCTAGACTCATCTTGGATCAATCTGCAGTGTCCAACACTTAGAAAATTTTTGAACTCAGAAAACCTGCATATTTTTCCTCTCTGTCAAATCGATCGAACCTGTCTGATGCTTTTTCCTAGGTCGATCTCAACTCACTTTGACTTTGACTTTTGTTTATTTTATTTTATTTTTGAAAAACTTGAAACTTTCAAATATATATATATATATATATAATAAAAAATATATTTTTCAATTTTCCATTTTCAATTTTCTGTTTATTTTTATTTTTATTTTTATCATTATTTGTTTTTCAAACAAAATCCAAAAACATTTTCGATTTTTAATTTTTAATTTTTAATTTCTAAATTTTAAATTTTTAAATTTTAATTTTCCAAAATTCAAAAATAGTTTTAATTTTAAAATTTAATTTTTTATTTTTAATTCAAAAAAATAAAAAATAAAAAATCTCAAAAATAATTCTACCATTTAAGAAGAGAGATCGATATCAGTTAGATCGATCTGAAGTTTCAGTTCGATCGATCGAACTGGTACGGGAATGTTTTTAAAAATTGAATCTAGGGTTAGGAGATCGATTTCACAGATCGATCTAAAAACCCTAGGAGCCTTCGCCGCTGCAACCCAACTCTTCTCCATCTCCGATGAGTGCTCTGGCAAGCATCCCAAGCATTGATTCTCTTTCCATCTCATCCCAGATCTCGGATTACACATTCCTTTCGCATCTCATCTTCTCTCTCGGTTTTAGGTGAGATCCGAGATCTCTTCCTTTGATTCAAGCTTATTTTCATGCATCCATGCTTTGATGTTAGATCTAGGATGTTGCCATGCTTGATTATAACAATTGATGAGATTTGAAGCTTTGTATATATGTGTATATATATGTATATATATCGTTTTTATAATTTTGTTTTTAATTTTTAATTTTGGAGGTCACGGGCCTACTCAAGTGATCAATATTGTTGATTTATTGTGTAGAGGGCCTTACAAACTTGTTTGGGTGCCCCGTGCCTTCCACGTCACAGATCTGTGACGATTTGCATCAGTTGCAGAGTTTGATCGATCGAACTTTTTCTTAGATCGATCTGATGAGATCGATCTTACTCAATCAAATTTAATTCAAGATCGATCGAACTTTAATCGATCTCACATTTTTGTGATCGATTAAACTTCACAGATTTGTATCACACACTTCATCACCATCTCTTGTGTTCCATGCTATCTTATTTATGCCCATTGCCTGTGTTTTCTACATTGGATGCATTTCATACTTATACTGTCTAGCATTCTTCATATCATGTCACTTATTTCTTGTCACTTCCATAAATTCATGTGCTTTATCTATTTTATTTATCTTATTTGACATACATGATTCTATAAAATGTGCTTTAATTCTTTATACCGGCATTGACTTCCTTTTTGAGTTTTCTTTCTATTTTACAGGCCATGACTCGATTCAAGACTGTTACCAAGTGGCAACATGGCCCGCAGAGGAGAGTCAGGTAGAGGAGCGAGGAGCCAGGAGAGCCCTTTCATATTCAGGAGGAGCCATTAGAGCCTACTCCACCTCAGTCTCCATCTTCTGACAGTAGATTGCACTCCTCTGCTCATGCATCATCTTCTCCTCAGGCTGAGGCTGAGCATATACCATCTCCATCACCACCACCAGCTCAGCTAGCCTAGGACTTAGTCCGGCCATTGCCGAGATACTCACGCCTTTCAGTGGCGTATGAGTCAGTCTTTGATATCGACTTCTTCTCCCGGTACAGTCTGACCTGGCTTGCATATGATGACATTGATTGCAGGGGCATTTCAGCCATTCTAGCCCTTGTCACATACCCGGTTTACCCGAGGCTTGTTCGGATGTTCTTCCAGAACCTCCAACCTGCCCCGAGCAATCTGGTGGAGTTGTGTACTACAGTGGATGGCTATCCTATCAGTATTACTGTGGACACTTTATCTCGATCTTGCCGATGTCCACATCTTTGCCCGCCCGATCTCCAGGATACCTATCCTACTTTATGGAGGCCTAAATATGCATTTATGGCCGAGGCACTTACAGGCCATTACAGTGAGGGTGACACATTTGCTACTCATACCTATGTGCCCGATGATCTGTGGTTTTTTGATTCGGTCTTGTACCGAAATGTATTCATGGCTGGCCACAAGATACAGAGGTGCGGTGACTTTCTGACAGCTCTGTATGCATTCTACACAGGATGCTGGCTTTCCATTCTAGCACTAATTTGGAGTGTCATGATGAAGCTCTATGCAGACCATATCAGCAAGGCCAAGCCCAAATGGGCTAAGTTTCTTCCTTTTGGCCATCTTATTACACAGATTTTGAGAGACCAGTGCTATCCCTTCCAGTCACGGGAGCATACTGAGTCTGGGGCCTGCTTATTTAAGAAACAGGACTGGAATAAGACATACAATGCTCTTATCAAGAGTGTTAGAGAGGACGCTGTGATAGCAGCTGAGGAGGATGAGGAGGCAGAGATGACAGCAGAGGTAGATGCACCAGTAGTAGCGGACGATCCAATAATTGATCCGGCTGCTATGCATTTAGATATTGATTTAGAGCAAGAGCCACCAGTAGAGGATCTTCCACATCACTCTCCAGCAGGGTCGCCCATTTATGATGAGGAGCAGGCTCAGGATCATCATTTTCCCGATCTAGTGGCACCTGAGGCTTCAATTCAGACACCTAGCCTAGGAGAGCACTTCCAGACATTGGAGGGTGAGGTTGTCTCTCTCTGGGTAGATGTTGTCTCTCTCAGAGCAAACGTCGTCTCCTTCAGCATAGATGTAGCATATCTCCGCTCCGACGTTCTAGCTGCGCTGCGGGACATTTCTCGAGACATCCGCGGATCGCATCCTGCCCGTCCTACTTCCTCCATTTGATCTTTCCATCATTTTTCTCCTCTTATATATCTGTGATATCTGCATATATTTGATACTGTTATATCATTTTTGACGGCCAGTCTGTTGGCCCTGGTACTGTTGGGATGCATTATATACTGTTATTATTTTTCTCATTTATACATGTTTTATTTTGGATGTAATGTTGTATATTGATATATCTATTTGACTCCATCAAGTGCATCCCAGTGATTTCAGTAAGAGAGAGTGCTGCTAAAATTTTTAGGACCACCCTTATACCTCTCTCTATTTTTCGGTTGCTATCCCATTTACACTTGCATGTCCACTGTGCACGGTTATTATCCCTTTTGTTATCTGATGAGTTTTATCCAAGTACCAAATTTTTAGGACCACAGTTAATCCCAAGTTTGGGGGGGGGGGGGGGTATGCGACTTACTTTGGATACTTCTGTCCTGGCTATTTTGCCTTAGTTACACTGGTATATTATTTCATTTTGTTCTCTTTGCACATTGAGGACACCGTGTCATTTAAGTTTGGGGGTAATAGTGTGTTTTGTAATGTTTACTTTAAGTTCAAAATTTTGAGCATGATTTGTGTATTTGAGGGATTTTCTATGATTGGTCCATGATTAGCTATGATTTTGATCTTTTGAAGACTATATTGCTTAAAATTTAAAAATTGCTTGACTTGAGAGTCCAATACTCCTTGTATGCCTGTGGATGCCATTTAGGAGTAAATTTTTCGAAAGATTGATATCTTGTTTGCACTTGTAGTCCACATCATCCTGATTTTGTGATTGTTTTGAGATTCACTTTAGGATTCTGCACTAGAACAGGCACACACTAGCATTCATTTGTGGGGTACATACTTTGTTAATTATTGAATTGGTTATATCCCAATTGGGCTAGTAGTGCATTGAAAGCTTTCATCTTAATAAAAGTGGATAACAAACCCTTTTCATTGAGTAGCCGGGATTCTAGCCTCATCAAGCATTGAATTTCTCGCGCCGAAAGGTGGAGGGCCCAAACTCTAGGTTAATAGAAAAAAAAAAAAAAGTTGTAAAAGCAATAAAAAAAGTGAGGACTTCTCCCAAAAGGAGAGAAGTAGGAAATGATTAGATGGAGGTTGTCTTGATTTGTAGCCTAGTTGATTTAAGCTTGTAGCCCTGGTTTGGGAGTCATTGACCTAACGCTCGATCTCATGAATCGCTAGAAAGTTGAATAGATCGACACATTGCACTATGCTTCCATCTTTGATCCTCTAGGATAGTAAAAAAAAAAAAAAAAAAAAAAAAAAAAAAAATTAAGTGAAAAGAATAAGCGCACCTAGATCAATAAACCTTTAATAAAAGGTCCACTCTTTGTCTTGATGATCGGTACTAGATTTGTGTGCTAGTTTGAGGTTAAGGATGTGATCATTTCATTAGTTAGCTAAGATAACAACATATTTGATGCCGGTCCATTCAAAAAGGATTCTAGAGTTGTTTTGATTTTCATGATCATTTTCTTGATGTGTGGATGACCATACTTGCTTGCTTGATGTTGAGATTTTGGGAGATTGCTTGGAAATGTTTGAAAAATTGCATACTTAAGGTAGTTTTCTCCCAGTGCTTGTTTGCAATATTGGTGCCTCTTTTGAAAGAATGGGCTTAATGTTTGTGGGTATCATTTCCGGAAGCCCTCACGAGACTTCACTCGTCCACTAGGGGTAACCTAGGGGTTTAAAAGTTTTGCTGTATATGCTAAATGCAATCGTATTCCCTACGAAAGTGGCGTTATCTATTTATTACTTTCTAGTTCATAGTTAATTAGTTGTTTATTTCATTCCTTTACTTTCTAGTTCATTGCTAGGGACTAGCAATATTTAAGTTTGGGGATGTGATGAGCGCTGAAAAGTGCGCATTTAAACCCTTTAAGTTTAGGTATTCTAGGACTTTTATCTATCTTATTTTCCCGTTTTAGATTGATTTCGTGTATTTCCATTTTCAGGAACTTATCCCCAAAATAAGCTAACTCAGCTAAATAAGAGCATAATTGAAACAATCTTGAGATAAATCAAAGAAAGGAGCAAAGTAGGAGCAAAATGAGCAAAGGGTAGAAATTCAGCAAGTTCGATCAATCATGGAATATCTTCGATCGATCCAACATTGATCGATTTCAGCACTTCAAGATGGATCCAAGCTATTTTGGCCTTATCCAAAGATCCCACAAAGTTCGATCGATCTAATTTTCTTTCGATCGATCGAAAAGATTCCATCTTATCCAGTTGTACCACCTCACCTACCACTTTTGTCTCTTTCCCAAAAATATCTCCAAAATATCTTAGATTTGTTTTTATCCAAAAAGGCACCACCATTGAGGATCGATCTAGCCTTAGTTCGATAGATCTCAGCCATGTTTGATCGATCTCAGACAAGGTTCGATCGATCGAACTTTCCCAAGTGCGCAAAAAGATAAAAATCCAGCTCATTAAAAGTTGTCTCATAGCCAATCATTGGAGGAATGTTGGAGTGCATACCCAAACCATTAGGAATGTTGGATACCATTTCCATATCTTAGTGAAGAAGAAAAGAATAAAGGAGGCTAGAGACACAAGGTTAGAGTTTTTCCATCCACCAAGAAGAGGAGCAATTTCTTCCATAGTGTGACGGCCCAAGTTTTTCAACCCGGTGCGTCAGTGATGAATCGAAAGTTGATCCGATAACGGATCCGAAATGCGGAAGTAAAAGATGAAACCAAAGTCTTTAAAGATATAAACCATCTTTAAGACACCAATGTGACCTTCCATGAGGTCACGAAGCTCAAGAGGACGAAAGCGAAAACAAAGGTCAAAACGGCCAAAAACCGTGAACCAAGGGGCAAAATGGTCAAGTCACAATTTAAAAGAGAAACTTGACTCTAAACAAGTCAAAAAAGGTGAAAACAATCTAATCTAATCATTTCATAACATTCCAAGAGGTTCTAAGAACATTGGACATGAATCCCTCAAAATGTCCTATCCCGGTTGAAGTGAAAATTGACACTACTTCACTAAAACATGAATAACTCCCACTGTGATTGGAATCTGAGAATGGAATTGGTACCATTGGAAATCTGACTCAAAATTCATAAATTTAGGCTCAAGAATCACCCCATTTAGATTTAAAATGAAGAAGTTATGGTCATTTGAAGTCAGAATATCTGTGCTGAAACTGAATTGAAGAAGTTGGGTGAAAGGGCTCATTTCGGTCAACCGAAATGACCTATCGGATAACCAAAATGAACATGCTGAGAGCAAAAAACAAGCTTTTAAGGCTTGGTTGTTTCGGTAGACTGAAGTAACCCATCGGACGACCAAAATAAGCTTGAACAGTACTTTTGGCTACTGGAAATGGTGTTTTGGAAGTTCAAACAAATACCAAAGGCCATCGGTCGACCGAAATGAAGCTTCGGACGACCAAAATGGCTCAAAAACATGCTGAATGGCTTGCTATGAACCAAAAACATTAAGGCTTAACCCAAGCCTTGAACCCTAATATGAATATGATCCAAAAACATGATTTTAAGTTATATAAACATGTTAGCAAGTGTACTTTGCATATTGAAATGTTATAGAATGCCCTATGGCCTCATTACATGTCATTTACTCAAATTCACATGCCAAACTTCAAAGTTAGGAAAGAATACGTTTCAAGAACAAAACTTGCAACTTAAATACATACACTTGAATCTTTAAGTTTGTGGCCCTTGGCCTCATGTCATACACATCAAATACATTGAAAGGAGTGTACTTATGTACACTTTACATGATTAGAATCAAATATACATGTTTTTGACATATAAAGCTACAATGGCATTTCAAGCCAATCCTCACCAAAATGAAAACCTTCAACTCCCTAAGTCATCCAAGCATAATATGAATCTCAACTTTAATTCTTGTACCTGAAAAATGTCCCCACTATATGGGTAAGTAACATAAAGCTACTCGTAGGAAATGAGCATGCATCGACCTACATTTTACAATTTCATCACCTTAAGGTGAAACATGCTAAAGGGGCTCATGCCAACTAACGTCTATGTCAAAATGAGACTCAGGGAGCATCCTAAGCTACCCTAGATCAGTTCTAGCATCAATCACCTCATTCATGCAATTTCAACAACATAGGAGCATGCTTACACAAAGCAACAAGATATAGATTTTCAAGGTAATCAACTTAAAATCTAAAATGCGAAATCAACTAAATATAGCAGTTCAGTATAATTAGAATATCTAATATCACACATCAAGACATAGATTCTCTAGACTATCAACTAGAAATCTAAAAGTGTGCAATTAACTAAATATAACAATTTAGTATAGATGTACTTAACAATATCAAATCGCCAATAGCCAAAACCACAAGTCACAATATAAACATAATTGCAAACTTGGAATTGAATGCGAAAACAAATAGTGGAAGACTTGGACATCACGCTCGAAATTCTGTCGAGACCTCAAGATGGTTATTCCGGGCATTAACCCGCTGGGAAAACCACCCTAGTGCACACTATCTTAATTGGGGAGAACTCATACCTCCTGCACTAAAGCTAAACTTTAGCCATGTCACATGTAACAACAATGTCCCAAGACTGCAAAATAAACCAAATAAGTTTACAACTTATACATAATTTATATAATGCATGAAATCACCTTCCATGCACAATTAGGTTGAAACCACACAACTCATGTTAGGATTCAAATTCTAAAATGACATACATAATGTCAACACAAAGTGTGTAATTCATTACACAAGTCAACAATATATTCCATAAAGAAAACATGTTCTCATGAATATAAATATAACAACAAAGTTATCCAATGTTCAAAACACAATCAAGTGAATACTCAACAAGTCTAAATCCATGATCTCAACACAGAAGGAACTTCTAAAACATGATTAAATCCATGGATAAACAAGATAGAATTTAATTAAATCAAAATAATTAAACTCTCTAGATTTCAATTCATTTCCAAATGGCTTCAATTTCATATATGTAAAATGACAAATCATGGTCATTACATATATGCATTCAAAAGCTTAATTAGGCCAATGAAACCACAAAAATAGATTTTAATTAATTCATTTAATTAAAGTCTTTAAAATTTCAAACTCAACCAAATGCTCTCAAATTAAAGTATGTTAACAAACATGTCAAAACTTAATTTTGAAGCATAATACAACTCAATTTCATTCAAGGTATGGGCATGAACTTTAATCTTTCACAAAAGATAAATATTAATTAAAAAGTGCAATTCTTATTTAATTAATTCCAATTTAATATATGTTAACAAACATATTAAAACTAAACTTTCTAGCATGTCACAATTCAAATCAAAGTTATATATCATCATAAATTTTAAATCTTATACAAAGAAATAAAAATTACTAACTTTCTAGATTTGATACAAGGCATGCATATAAGTTGTATAATCATGAAAAACACTCAATACAACACATACAAAACATTAAAACATTTCCTACCTCAATTTGAGATGAAATCTCAATTCCCCACCAAAATGGAACGGCTCCCAATCCGACAAAACTTCTAGGTTTTGTCGGGGACAACACCGTGAACATAAACCCCATGAAAGCCCCATCAAAATCACATCTTGACTTCAAACCCGAACTCAAAAAATGGTCAGAAATGGTTTCTAATAAGAAGGAAAGATAGAGCACGGCGAGGGGAACAATAAACACTAAGGCATTACACCTTTTCAACCAAGGGAAGTGACCGTAAAAGAAGAGAGAAGCATGGTAGCCATGGCTACCATGAGATTCGGCCAAGAGAGAGGGGAGAGAGAGAGAAAAATCTGATATTTTCTCTTAAGTGCTCCTATTTATAGAAAAACCCTAAAAGTGCCCCGAACGGGCCTCGCCGTGTTAGGAAAAGTCAAATTCGTGCAAACATGCTCAAACAACAAAACTTCGTGAACAAAAAACATTCATAATGAGAAAATATGAATAACGTAAGAAACGACGTCAAAAACTGAGTCCCGAGCAGAAATTTATGCCCTAAACAAGTTTGGCGCTAATTAGGGCCAGAAACTCTGGAACTGGAGAAAACAACCAGAAGAAAATTCTAAGAGTACACGACTTGACGAAAAGTGAAAATGAATCCCGTACGAGGATGCAGGCTCAAAACAAGACCTTTAGCAATAACTTTCATTAATTGCACAATGGCCTCTCCAAAAAGTGAAAATTGCACTAATGGCCTAGAATGAAAATATCTTCTAAAAATATTTTCTTAAAAACCCATGAAATAAAATATATTCAAAATATATTTACGAAAAACACCCCAAGAAAAGAAAAAGTTCCCAAAGAACTTTGCATCCATGCTCCTATGGACACTAGGAGCAACCAGAGTACTTTCTTGCAAAAGTAAAGATACGTATTTCATGGAAACCACTCAAGATGAAGATATGTGAAGTCAAAACCCAACTCCGAATGCAAGAAGTGTGGTTATGCCAACAAAGTGACAAACGGGGAAAAGAAAAAATAGGGAAAAAGACGAAATGGGGAAAATGACAAAAAAAAAAAATGAATAGTGTCGAAAAATAAAAAATGTGGAAACGACTCGGTCCTTAAAGGAAGTTGTCAATCCATAGAAAAGAGTCTTGAAAATCACTCCAGAGCATTCGAGATGACACTAAGCGACGAGGAACTGAACTTAGGAAGGAAAAGATCAACGGAAAAAAAAAAATATCCGTGAAAATCTAAGGAAAAGGAAAAGGAAGAGAAATGACCGGGTCATTACACATAGAGTTAGCCCTTGAGGGTTGGAGGACCCCATCCATGAGTGGCTAGACATCTTCTTGGGGCTAAAGTTAGCCCTAAGCATGCTTTCTATATATTGATTTATGTATTTTTGAAGGGATTTGTATTGTGATACATATTTTGACATTTTTATATACATAGATCTTGTTTATTCAATGGTTTGTATGGTTTAATGCTTCCAATTGACCATTTCATTCTATCCATATGTCTATGTATGGTAGAATAGATGTTCATGTGTTTATCTCTATTTCTTGTGTTATTGATGCATGTCTATGTGTATTGATGCTATAGATCTAGAGATTGTCAAGACATAGTGCTTAATAGAATGCTCTTGTGGTTTATTTGATGGTTCATACTCATTTCTTGATGGATTGTGCCTCCCCTTAGTTTAATTTCATGCCATTAACTTAGTTATAGTGTAGTTGTAGTCTAGATGTTAAATGGGAAGACAATTCATGCTTATTGTTTGATGTTCCATAGTGTTGAATGCAAGTAGCATATGTCTCTAACTTTGTGATATGTTTGGATTGTGAGCTTAAAGGAAGGATTAATGACTTAGTTTGATATATTATGCTATCCACCATGTTGCTTAGACAATATATGCTTAATTGGTCATCCATGCTTGTTGAAACATCCACACACACACACACTATTGTTACAATACATGTTTTCCCCCTCATTAATCATTCATTAAAGGTGTAGAAAAGTTATGCTTAGTGGTGACTTCTAAACCCCGAGATCTCTCTCTCTCTTTTACTCTCTCTATTGCACTTAATTGTTTACTTTACTTTAAATTGCAACTTAGTATAATTCAACCACCAACCAATTTTTTGATCACTCAACCTACTAACCCTAATCTTGATTCCACAACCTTATATGACCCACCAATCCCTTGGGACAATCCCTACTTGCCCTATCTATATTTTGTAGTTAGATGTAATAGTGGCTCTTATAAATGTAAAACTTGGCCACATTGCACACTCACATTCTAAGTGCATGATCGGTTGGTCAATTAACATCAACCTTCGCAATAGCACGAATCATTGTAAAATAGGGCTATTGGTCGGGTAAGTCGAACCACAGGGACTGCGCTAGTCTAATACAACCTAAATGTCTAGAATCATTCTTAGAATGATGAAGGGTTTATAGAGGTTTTGTTGGATGTCACTTAAGCTAGGAAATTAAAAGTGCATAAAACAATAAATTGCAAGAATTCAAGGGAGTGAAGTACAAGTAAAGAAGGCTAGGGAAATGAATCCACCTCCATCCCTATACACATGCTAGGTTAAGATTAATTTAAGGGGAAAACAACATATATGATAGTCATGATACATAACAATACTAGGTTGCTATAATATCCTTAAGAAGTTCATTTAAATAGAAAGGCAAGAATAAACCATCAAAGGTTCACATGATCAACTACCTAAACTAAAATGTAGCTTAGAACATGCTTACTAAGCCAAGGATTATCAAGCCCTAATTTAAATGGTGAATGCACATAAAGCTAAGAATCAAGTATAGCCCATCAAAGGGAAACCCTAAGCCATGAACTATCTAGGTTCTCCAACTCCATGCCATTAAAACCATTCCATGATCTAACTTCCATTGTCACCATGGAAGTGCAAGCAATATGATTAAGAAAAGCAACCATCCAAGACAAGATGAATAACTCACAATAATCATTTAAAACATTCAACATTCATTACAACAAAAATGAGGCTCTTGATCATGGAAAGACTATCAAAAATACATTGTAATCCCCAAAAATAAACTATACTAACACATGCTTACAAGGGAGGGGTTTCATCACCTCCCTAGATGAGGTTTAGTTGCCCATTGGTGAGCTAGAAGAAGGAAGAAGCTTGAAGACCTCCTCCATTTTCGTGCT
The DNA here is from genome assembly GCF_030987335.1 of Cornus florida. Taxonomy (NCBI): domain Eukaryota; kingdom Viridiplantae; phylum Streptophyta; class Magnoliopsida; order Cornales; family Cornaceae; genus Cornus; species Cornus florida. Next base: position 85,509,715 of record NW_026775572.1, on the reverse strand, counting down.
CCCTTCTTCAAGCTTGAAGAACTCTATCTCCTTGCTCTCCTCTCTCTCTTCTAATCTTGTAGAATATGGGATAATGATATGTGTGGCCTTCCTTGCCTTATCTACCACCAAAAGGTCACCAACCAACATCTCCAACCACTTCATTAAAGAGGAAAGCAAAGTGAAGAAACCAAGGTGCAAGTGGGCTGAAATGAGCCATTTCCGAAGGGCATTCTGCCCAAAATTCGAGCACTCTAAGCAAGGCCTCGAGCACTCGAATTTAGTGTAAAAATGCCCATGCTTCACTTGCTCTGCCCAGACCTACTTTGGTTAAACAGCCATAACTTTCCACTCCGAACTCCGAATGATGAACCGTTTGAAGATTTAGAAAGCTAATTCAGAGCTATAAATATTTCATGTTTTGGTGGAGATCCAATTCTCAAGGATGGTTGGTCGAAAATGAAGATCAAGGCAGAATTTCATTGCTGCCAGGCAGTTCTGCGCGCCTCTGGTAACAAGGCCATAACTCTCTGCTCCGAGCTCCGAATGACAAACCGTTTGAAGATTTGGAAAGCTGATTCAGATCTCTAAATCTTTCATTTTATGAGGGAAGTCCAGTTCTCGAGTTTGGAAGGTCAAAATGGCGAGCAAAGCCCAGGTTCTACTGCTGCCAGAATTCAGCATTGGCACCTTTTGTTGCTCAAGATTCCACAAGGCCTTATTCTTGTTCCATTTTGGCCAATGAACCTGAAAATGCATAAAAACATAGAAATGAAGATAATCTACATAAATTAACATACAACGGACTTTACTAATGCAATTTAGGGCGCTTGAATATATAATATTCGGCGCTTATCAGTGCACACTTTGAAACCTGGTTCCCGTTGTGCTTTTGGTAATGATCATTTTCGACATTGATATCATTCATATCGATAGGTTTTCTGAGTTGACCTGGTTGGGCATGTTATGAACTAGTGCTTTATACTGTTATGCTACCTTACTGATGAGTAAGTGTGGACGGGTTCTGGTCGCTGTTCATACTACCTTGTCACTCTCTTCCTTTATCGTATTTCAACATTTCGTTGTCTTGGGATTCTCTCGGTCATTGACATTAAGTTAACTTGCCGATTCGTGTGAGGCGTTGCCTCGGTTCATGGTTATGCGTTCCTTCAGTTGATCTTGAGACTTCTGGAGTTGTCCTTCAGTGCTTTATGAGCTGTCCTTGGTTTAACCTTTTGTTCGGTCCATGTTCTATTCTTTTCTGGTATGTTCCTAATTTAGGGGCCAAAATTCATTTAAGGAGCGTAGGTTGTAATGACCCGGTCATTTTCCTCCCTTTCCTTTTTCTGAAATTTTACGGATAAATTTTTTCCATTTAATTTTCTTTTCTGAGTTCAGTTTCTCATCTCATAATGTCGTCTTGAGTGCTCAGAAATGGTTTCTAAGACTCTTTCGTTTGGATTGATAACTTCCTTTAAGGACCGAGTCATTTCCACATTTTCACTTTTCAGACACTATTCACTTTTCTTCCTTTTCCCTATTATGTCTTTTCCTCGTGTTTTAACTTTTTGGCAAAACCTTACCTTTTGTGCTCAAAGTTGGGTTTTGATTTAACATGTCTTCATTCGAAGTGGTTTCCATGAAATACATATCTTTACTTTTGTAAGAAAATACTCTGGTTGTTCCCGGTGTCCATAGGGGCATGGATGCACAGTTCTTCAGAATCTTTTTCTTTTCTTGGAGTGTTTTTCATAAATATCTTTTGAAGATATTTTATTTCAGGGGTTTTTAAGAAAATATTTTTGGAATATATTTTCATTCTGGGTCATTAGTGCAGTTAACCCTTTTTGGAGGGGCCATTGTGCAATTAACAAAAGTTATTGCAAAATACCTTGTTTTGAGCCTGGATCCTTGTACGAGATTCATTTTCATATTTTGTCAAGTCGTGTACTCTTAGAATTTTTTTCTGGTCGTTTTTCTCCAGTTTCAGAGTTTCTGACCCCCGTTGCCGCTGAACTTGTTTGGGACATATCTCTCTGCTCGGGACTCGGTTTTCGACGCCATTTCTTCCGTTGTTCATATTTTCTCATTTTGGTTCTTTTCTGTTCATAGAGTTTCTCCGTTTGAGCGCGTCTACTCAAATTCCACTTCTCCGAAACCGGCGGGGCCCTTTCGGGGCACTTTTAGGGCTTTTCTATAAATAGGGGACTTAAAGAGAAAAAGTTAGATTTTTCTCATCTTCCTCCCTCTCTTGACTGGCCCTCCATGGCAGCCATGCCTGCTACCCTTCTTTCTTCTTTTTCGGCCACTTCCCTCGTGTAAAATGTTGTTGTGTCTTCGTGTTTTGTGTTTGCCTTGACGACGCGCACCTTTCACCCTTATTAGAATCCATTTCTGACCATTTCTTGAGTTCGGGTTTGAACTCAAGTTGTGATTTTCATGGGGCTTCCTTGGGATTCATGTTCATCGTGTTGTCCCCGATAAAACCACGCGGTATCGTCAGATGCGGATCACTTTTCTTTTGGTGGCTTTTGAGATTTTCATCTCAAATTGAGGTAGGGGGTGTTATAATTTATATTCTTATTATATTACATGATATGGATGCTTATACAACTCATTTACATGCTTGGATATCAAATCTAGAATTTTTATTTTTTTATTTTCTTGTATGAGGTTTGATTTTCCCGTTGAGTTAAAACATGTTTTAAACTTGTGGCATGACATTATAGTACACCTTGATATGGTCATTGACATATATTAAATTGAAAGCTTTTGGACATGTAATTAAGTTTTTATTTAATATTTATCTTGAGTAAATTAATTAATTCATGTGGCCTTAACTAGCTTAAAATTAATGTATGTTAGTATATATATTAGGCCCTAACATGCTTTTCAACATAGGTGAATTTGAGAGTAATCGGAGTTGTTTTGAAATCTAGTAATATTTAATTAATTTGATTAATGAAATTATTCCATTTGCACTATTCACTTTATTGGAATTCCGACTTGATATTATTGATGTGCATGCCATATGATTTCACATATATTATTTCGAGAATTTTTGGAAAACTTTGATTTCTAAAGAAATTAATTAATTAGGTTAATTAATTTATACTTATGGTTCTAATGAGTTAGACTTGTATTTCATGGGGCTTTTGCCTTTTTATCATGTATCATGACTTGTTGTAATTTAGCTTCATTAATATAGTTAATGAACTCGCACCCTTACATTGGAATGATTTAATTGTTCATATATTGTTAAATAAATAATTAAATCATTGATCTTATACTAGTGGTATAATTGCATCAATGAATTCCTTTTGTTTTAAATCCTAATTTATGGTCTATGTAGATGCACTCTATGATTTCTTGACATTTCACATGCCATCAAATTTGAGAACTTAGGGCATGACTTGTGTGTTTCCAAAATTTTGGTTGTGCTTGAAATGTGGTTAATGCATTTCTTGTATCTTGATATTTTCTTAACATGCACAACTTGTCGATTTTGGAACTTGGGATATCAATCAAGAATTGACATGGCTTGGACTTGGTTCTAGTACGGGAGATAGAGAGCTCCCTACACTACCGTGCGCACTAAGGGAAGGTACCCATGGGTTAGTAGCCCTAAAGTGATCCCAAGAGTACAGTTTTAATTCGGGCGATATCCGAGTTTCCACAGTGGTTGATTTCACTCTTTAAATTTCAAGTTGCTATTCCTTGAAGATTTAAACCTTGTCATGTTATGTGAAATACTCCAATCTTGTTAATTGCATAGATATTATGCCTTGTTCTTGATTTCATATATAACTCTTATCGTGTTAATTGGAATGTTCCATTCTTGTTTACTTGCATAGATATTATGCATTATCCTTGACTTCACACCTTGTCCTTATCGTGTTACTTGAATTGTTTTAATCTCGTTAACTTCTTAATTATCTCGCTTCATGTTACTTTATGCTATTATGACTTAGGAATGATCCTACACATGAAACTTGACTTAGATGTTAGGTGGCTTGGTCCACAAGTAATGAATTATGTCAACATGCAAAATCTTTAAACCCTTAGATTTAAAGTGTTATCTCTTGAAGATATAAGGACCTTGTCGTGTTTTATGGAGTAATTCCTAACTTGTTAAATTGCATAGACATTATGCACGTTTCGTGTATTTAGACCTCATTCAGTATACTTGAAACTGCGCACTTGCTTCTTGTATCTAGATTCCATTCAGCATACTCATGTCTTGTATACTTGCCTTATGTGTTTCCAATCTCGTTAGTATACCTGTGTTTTGTATACTACTTCGCATGTTTTCATTTTCGTTTAGTTTACTTGTAACCGGTATGGTTATATGCCATGTATCTCATTTCAATCACATGAGTAGTTTAGGATGATCCCTGAGTCTCACTTTGACATAGACGTTAGGTGGCATGTCCCTTTTGAATTGTTTCAAGTTAATCTAAAAATCTAAAAGAAATCGAGTCATGCATGCTCACTCTCTACGAGTAAACTTGTTTACTCACCCTGAAATTACTGGGGGTATTATTCAAGTACGAAGACTTGGTTCGTGATGCTCATCACTCCATGGATGACTTGTAGCTTTTAGTTTTTATTTCATGCAAGTGTTAGCATGAAATGTCATTTTGTAGCCTTACATGTTCAAACTTCTATTCTTTGATTCCATTTATGTAATGTGTACATAAGTACACCCTTTTCATTACATTCAACATTTATAAGATAAGGTCGGAGGACAATGACATGTATCTTGTATTCTATGCACTTTTTTTCAAGGTTCACTATGAAAATATTGAAAAATGCTAAGTCATTACTTCATAACTTTTGCATCGGGTGTGGGAATTCCATTCTTTTTCTTTCATAGGGTTTCTATGATCATGTTCGAGGTGTGGCCAAGGGCCAAATGCCATTCATTCTAGGTTTTGCATTATGGTTCCATTTATAGTATTTTTAGACATTTTTGGCCGTTGAGAGGTCATATTTTGCATTCAAGTTCTTTTGAGGCCGCGGACCATTGGGACGCGTCTTAAATGTCTTTGCGTGCATGTCCACATCTCACAAAAACCTTAAAATTAAGTTTTTGAAACTTCCATAGGGTGATTTATAGATTTTTATGCAAAAACTCATGCATTAGAGTTGTTTCAAGCTTCCCATTTGGTTTATCATGTTGTAGATGCATATATGAAGCCATAGTATGTTTTTAAACTTGTTTTAGGACACTTGGGATGCATGTATAGCATTAGAAGTGGATGGAGTACCATTTCTACACTTAGCAGCAGTAGCTTTTGCTGCTGTCTGCTGCGTTAGTCGGCTGATGAGGTCCGTCGGCCGACTAATAGCCTTCGAGACTCATTCCAGTAGGTTTTCTTGTGAAACAGGGTGTTTCGGTCAGCTGGTACTGTTTCATCAGCCGGTTGGTAATTGAGTTTCAGCTGGCTGATCCTCCCTGGAGCTTGGTTTCCTTTCATCTTTTTGGACAGATTTCTTGGGTCAAATTCAGAGGGTCATATCTCCTTCATTTTTGATCCAAATCAGGTCATTCTTGAGCCTAACTTCATGATCTTGAAGTTATATTTCAAATGATACCAACCACACTTAAAAACTCCAACCGTAGTGAGAGTTATACTAGTTTTAGTGAGATAGGGTCGTGGTATCTCGAAATCAGAGTACGCCATTTTCTCCTATTTTCATATCTTTTCCATCCAGACTCAGAATTAAGCAATTATTGAGTCTAAACTTGTTAATTTTTTTGTTATATTTCTAATGGTGTGCTCTGTAGTACCCACTTTTATTTTGGAAATGACCATTTTGTCCCTAGGTGCATTCTTGTTCGTTCTTGAAACGTCGCTTCTTCATTTATTTTCTTTGAGTTCTATGACCTCTTTGAGGGTCGCATTGGTGTCTTAGAGACATATTACATCTCTAGAGGCCATTATTTTTCTCTTTTGCTTCCGCATTCTTGATTCGTTATCGGATCTACGTTCGGTTCATCACAGGATACACTGGCTTAAAAACTAGGGTCGTCACACGTCTGGTTTGGGAGTCATTAACCTAACGCTCGACCTCATGGATCGCTAGAAAGCTTAATAGATCAACACATTGAACCATGCTTCCATCTTTGATCCTTAATATTAGAAAAAAAAAAAAAAAATTGAGTGAAAAGAATAAGCGCACCTAAATCAATAAAGCTTTAATAAAAGGTCGACTCTTTGTCTTGATGACCGATACTAGATTTGTGTGCTAGTTTGAGGGTAAGGATTTGATCATTTCTTTAGTTGGCTTAGATAACAACATATTTGATGTCGGTTCACTAAAAAAGGATTCTAGAGTTGTTTTGATTTGCATGATCATTGTCTTGATGTTTGAAGGGCCATATTTGCTTGCTTGATGTTGAAATTTTGGGAGATTGCTTGGAAATGTTTGAAAAATTGCATACTTGAGGCAGTTTTCTCCTAATGTTTGTTTGCAATATTGGTGCCTCTTTAGTGAGAAAGGGCTCAATGTTTGTGGGTATCATTTCTGGAAACCCTCACGAGACTTCACTCATCCACTAGGGGTAACCTAGGGGTTTAAAGGGCTTGTTGCATATGCTAAATACAATCGTGTTCCATATGAAAGTGGCGTTATCCATTTATTGCTTTCTAGTTCATAGTTGTTCAGTTGTTCATTTCATTCCTTTACTTTGTAGTTCATTGCTAGGGACTAGCAATATTTAAGTTTGGGGGTGTGATGAGCACTGAAAAGTACGCATTTAAACCCCTTAAGCTCGGGTATTCTAAAACCTTTATCTATCTTATTTTCCCGTTTTAGGTTAATTTCATATTATTGTCCTTTTCGGTCACTTATTCCCAAAATAAGTCGATTCAGCCTAATTAAAGCATAAAAGAAGCAATCTCAAGCTAAATAGAAGAAAGGAGCAAAGTGGAAGCAAAGTGGTGGAAAACAGCAAATTTCGATCGATCTGACCAAGCCCAGATCGATCTCACAGTGATCGTTCCAACCAATTCTAGATGGATCAAACCTTTTGTCATTTTCCTCACCAAAGTACCTTTTTTGATCGATCTAAAAATTCTCTGATTGATCGAACTTCTTTGATCTTATCCCCACCAACCACTTTTATCTTTTTCCCAAAATATCCTAAAAATATCTCAGATTTGTCTTATTCCAAAAAGGCACCGCCAAGGTTTGATCGATCTCATCAGAATTCGATGGATCTGGCCATAGTTTGATCGATCTCTTTAGAATTCGATCGATCGAACTCCCTCAAGTTTGAAATAAAAACAGAGTCCAGCTCATTAAAAATGGGCTCTTGGTGTAATCATTGAAGGGGCCTTAGTGCACGAGACCTAACCATTGGGTGTGATACTTGAGCTACCTATATAAGGATTTTGAGCCATTTTGTACATGGACAATCATAGAGGAGGGGAGAACCATATATAAGAGAATATAATCTTGGAGAGGAGGCTAGAGATTAGAGAGGTATACACCATTTGGAAGTTCTTCCATTCATCTAGGGTTTCCATCAAGAAGAAGATCATTCTTACCATGGAGATGGCCCTTGAGGGTTGGATGACTACATCAATCGGTGGCTAAACATCTTCTTGGGGCTAGAGTTACCCCTAAGCATGCCTTCTAAATCTTGATGTTTTGTATTTTGAGGGGATTTGTGTTGTAATCTTGTCTTGGCCGTTGATTTATATATGAATCTTGTTTCTACAATTATTTGTGTTGATTAATACTTTCAATTGATCATTTCATTCTACTCATATGTCTATGTATGCTAGAATAGATATTTATGTGTTTATCTCTAGGTTTTGTGTTATTAATGCATGTCTATGTGTGTTGATGCTATGAATCTAGAGATTGTTAAGGCATGGTGCTTTTATGGAATACTCTTGTGGTTTGTTTGATGGTTCATACTCATTTCTTGATGGATTGTGCCTCTACCTTAGTTTAATTAGTTTAATTTTCATGTCCTTAGCGTAGTTGTAGTGTAGTTGTCTTACTTTCTTAGATTTGAGGACAATCTATGCTTGTTGTTTGATGTTCTATGCTTATGAATGCAAGAAGTATAATTCTATAGCTTGTTAATGTGTTTTGATTGTGAGCTTTAAAGGAAAGAATAATGGCTTAGTTTGATATATTGTGTTATTCATTAGGTTGTCTAGACAATGTATACTTAATTAGTCATCCATGCTTGTTGATTCAATCAATCACACCTCTTAGTATTGCAACACACATTTCCCCTCATTCATTATACATTGAGTATCTAAAAAGGTGATGTTTAGTCGTGACCTCTAAATCCCAAGATCCCTCTCTCTTGTTCTCTACCCATTTATTTACTTTAATTGCTTTGTATTGAATTTGTTCACATTGTAGTTTAATTAACCAATCAAACTACCTTTTGATCACTCGACCTACTAATCCGACCTTATTTCCATTTCAAATATTGCCCTTAAACCCTTGGGATGATCCCTAGTCACCCTAACTATATTTTTAGTTAGAAGTGGTAGTGGCATTTCATAAATTTTAAACTTGCCGCACTTTCATTGTAACTTTGGTGTACAACCGCGACAAGACCCACCAGCCTAGCTGGCCAGGTGCAGCTCAACAGACCTGACCGATTGGGTTGCAACTTACCAAGGCCTGCTTTAATATCACATTACAAGTTGATTTCTTACTTGTTACAACTATATGAATTAAACTTTCATAAAAGAAAATTCTTAAATAAAATTTGCATTTCTTATTCAAATACTCCCAATTTAATATATGTTACTAAACATATCAAGGCCTAATTTACTAGCATGCCGCAATTTAATTCTAAGTTATACACCATGATGAGAATTAAACCTTAAACATAGAATATAATTAAATTAAATTCTAAAACTTGGACAAAGGCATGCATACAAGTTGTATAAGCTTCTAAAATCATCAATACAACACTAATATAAACCTAAGACATCTTCTACCTCAGTTTGAGACGAAAATCTCAAAAGCCACCAAAATGAAACCGCTCCAAATCGGACGATACTTTGGGATTTTGTTGAGGACAACACGTTGATCATTAAACCCCAAGGAAGTCATACCAAAATCCTAACTTGGCTTTAAAGCTGAACTCAAAAAATGGCCAAAACAGGATTAAACACTAAGGCACTACAGCGTTTTACTAAAGGGAGAAGGTTCAAAAGCGAAGAAAGAAGGTGGCAGCACCTTGGGCTGCCATGAATGCCAGCCAAGAGAGGGGAAAGAGATGAAATGGTTTGACTTTTCATTTTAGAACCTCCTATTTATAGAAAAACCCTAATAGTGTCCCGAACGGTTCCCGCCGGGTCCAGAAAAGTAGAATTTGCGCAGACATGCTCAAACAGCAAAACAATGTGAACAAAAAAGAACCAAAGTGAGATAAAATGAATAACAGAAGAAATGGCGTCCAAAATTGAGTCTCAAGCAGAAAGATATGCCCCGAACAAGTTCGGCGGTAACATGGGTCAAAAACCCTAAAATTGGGGAAAAAAGACCGGAAGGAAATTCTAAGAGCTCACGACTCGATGAAAAGTGAAAATGAATCCCATACAAGGATCCAAGCTCAAAACGAGGTATTTTGCAATAACTTTCATTAATTGCACAATGGCCCTTCCAAAAAGTGTTAATTGCACTAATAACCTAGAATGAAAATATCTTCCAAAATTTTTTTCTTAAAAACCCCTAAAATAAAATATCCCCAAAAGATATTTATGAAACACAACCTAAGAAAAGAAAATGTTTCTGAAGAACTATGCATCCATGCCACTATGGACACGGGGAGCAATCAGAGTACTTTTCTACAAAAGTAAAGATACATATTTCATGGAAACCACTTAGAATGAAGGTACATGAAGTCAAAAACCAACTCCGAGCATGAAAATTGAGGTTGTGCCAAAAAGTGACAAACGGGGAAAAAGACAAAAAGTGAATAGTGTCCAAAAATTAAAAATGTGGAAATGACGCGATCCTTTAAGGAAGTTGTCAATCCAAAGGAAAGAGTCTCGAAAACCATTTTCGAGCACTCGAGATGACACCAAGTGACGAGAAACCGAGCCCAAAAGAAAATTCAATGGAAAAAATTTATTCGTAAAATTTGAGAAAAAGAAAAGGAAGAAAAATGACTGGGTCATTACAACCTGCCCTCCTTAAAGAAATTTCATCCCCGAAATTAGGAACATCCCGAGGAGAACCGAACTAAAACTGAAGCAAGGTCAAACCGAAGGACAGATCATAAGGTGCTAAAGGACAACTCCAAAACCCTGGAGATCATCCGAAGGAAAGTAAAAACGAAGAACTAAGTGACTCCTCCCAAATGAATCGGCATATTAACCCAATGTCAATCACCGAGAGAATCCCAAGACAATGACAAGTTAAATCAAGACAGATGGCTAAGAATGATATGGCAGTACGAACAATGACCTGTACTCGCCCACACTTACTCGTTAGTAAGGTAGCATGATAGTATAAGGCACTAGTTCATAACATGCCCCTAGCATGTCAACCCATAAAGAAACTTTTCGATATAAAGACATCAATGTCAAAAATGATCATTACCAAAAGCACTACGGGAACCAGGCATCTGCAAGAGTTGGGGTAGCTAATCCCAAAACTCTGACAACAATGTCATAGGCACCGTTACGCTAAAGGCCTTAAATCCTCAGTACAAGTAGAGCCAGTAGCTCCTACATTGCAAAACACCATTACCAACAACCTTCAGTCATGAATCCAAAGCCTGACAAGTCTATGCCCTCACGCCAATGGATCGGACTCCACGAAACCGAAAAACACCGACCCAAAGCTGTCCTATCCTAATGTCACATACTGGAAACAAAAAGCTGGATCAAGATCCCAATCATAGACAACTAAGTCCTCAAAGCAGAAGTCAACTATGTAGCTTTCACATCTCATTCCTGATAACCACGGTAACAAAACCCCAACAAAAGTGCAGGAAAGATGAAATAGAATAAAACAAATAGTCAAAAATCATACATATATATAGTGACCACGTCAAAATCTCAAAATCTATGTAAACTATGTATGCAACTTGAATGCAATACTATGTACCTAGGTAAGTAATTGACACTCAAGTAGCATATACTCACAAAGAAGAACACATGACCCAATCGTAAATATGTGAACGACATAATGCAAAATGACAATGTTGTACTGGAATCACATTCCACACCTGAAACAATGATGTGCTGGAATCACCGGAATTAAATTCCGCACCTGCGATAAATGATGTGTTGGAATCACCGGAATTAAGTTCCGCACCTACAACAATTGAATGCCTCTTCGCAACCTATGGGTAGCAGCTATCCATCAATTATTCAATAATGATGCACTGGAATCACCAGAATCTCGTTCCTCACCCATAAAAATGATTTGTTGGAATCACCAGAATCACATTCTGCACCGGCAAAAATGGTTTGCTGGAATCACCGAAATCGCATTCCGCACCGGCGACAATAGTTTGTTGGAATTATTGGAATCACATTCTGCACCTACGACAATGGTTTGTTAGAATAACCGGAATCACATTCTGTACCGACGACAATGGTTTGCTGGAATCACTGGAATCACATTCTGCACCGGCAACAATGGTTTGCCCTTCTGTATCCCATAAATGGCACCTACTTATGGAATAATATATAAATATGTATTGAATGACTTACTACGCACCCACTATACTCAATGCAATAAAAATGTCCAACTACGTAAATAGACATCCAATCAAATACCTTAAAAAATACCTAAACACATATGTGCACAAATATCTACAACGATATCACTAATGATACTAGCACGACATAAACTACGACATGTGCACAAATATATACACGGTCGTATATCCTACACATGTTTCTACGACATGCTCAATAAATAGCAAACTTATACAACACATATATGCAGCAACTAGCATGCTCTTTTCTCAAAATGTATGCAACAATGCATGAAGACCTAAGTCAGTACAGATGCAGACTACTGGCCGACATGCATACAAAACTACATGCAATGCATATATATATAACAAAAGCATACAAACACAAAGTATGGCAACACATGCGAGAGAAAACATAAGACATAATGACACTTATCGCATTCCATCATGTTAAAGCAACTAAGGGAAAACGTTCAAAGGCTTTCAAACACATAAGCACGTAAACACGTTATCACAACAAAACTGGTAATAAAAAATCATATGAACATATCAAAGCAAATCAAGAAAAGCATGGTATGAATCCAAAACCCGTTGTCCTAAGGTTTTCAAACCTAGGAGCTCTGATACCACCTGTGACGACCTTGGATTTTTACAAACACAGTGCGTCCTATGATGACCCGAACCAGATCCAAAACGCAAAAATAAAATAGAAACATGGCCTCTAGAGATGTATATCATCCCTAAGACACAAAAGTGGTTTCTTGAAGAGTCCCGAGACTCAACGGAAGCAAGAAGGAAACAAAGGTTTTAAAACCCTATAAGAAATGGACCAATGGTAAAATGGTCATTTTAGCCAGAAAAGGGTGCTACCATGCACACCATTGACAAGACAACAAAAAATTAACGAAGTTAGACTCAAGAATCACCTGATTTGGAGTCCGAACGGAAAAGATATGAAAATAAAACAAAGAGGTATCCTCCGATTAAGAGATACCACGACCCTATCTCACTAAATCTATTCTAACTCTCGGTAAGGTTTGAGTTTTTGTACTTGGTTGACACCATTGGAAATCTAACTTCAATCTCTTGAAGTTAGACTCGAGAATGACCTAATTTGGATTAAAAACGAGTGAGATATAACCCTCTTAAGTTGGTGCAAGAAAGCTATCCAAGAAAAACTAAAAAAGGAAGGCTTCAGGGAGGATCAGCAGGCTGACAGCAAGGATTAACCTACTAAAACTGCATCATCAGCTGGCTGATGGCAAGGATTAGCCTACTAAAACTGTGACCTTTTTCATAAGCAAGCTCACTGGAATTGGTCTCGAGAGGCTATCAGCTGACTGATATCAATTGTCAGCCGACCAATGCACCTGATATCAGAAAAACTTTCTACTGCCAAGTGTGTGGAAGGTATTTGGTCTAAGTTTAATGCTATTCATTCATCCCATATGTAATGACCAGGTCATTTCCCTTTCTTTTCATTATCAACAATTTCTTTTTTTTTCGTCTTTTCCCTATTTCGTCCTTTTATCGTTTTTCATTTTTCCTTGCATAATCCCACTTTTTGTGTTCGGATTTGACTCCAACTTTGCATACATCCATAATATTAGAATTCTAGGATATCTACATTTGCACTTTTATAGAAAAGTATGTTAAATGTTCACTTCCCTTGTAAAGAGCATAAATGCATAACTTTTGGTAATTTCCTTAAACTTGAGGGTTTTTTTTGTAATTAAGTAATGTAATTAATTTTCGTCTTAGGGACCATTTTGTAATTTAATTTGGAAGATATTTTCAAAAAGAACCTTTTTGCAATTTCCAAAAATGTGACAAGTGTCATATTCCTAAGGTACCACTTGTTAGCTTGGTTGTGAAACCACTTGGAGCCATTATCCCTTAACACATGGAGGGTAGAGATTCACTCATTTGTTGGCCTAGGATTGGAGCACATGTTGACTTAGATTCATGACAAGTGTAGGTTAGTGATCTAGTATAGGGAGACACCTTGGATTCATGACAAGTGTAAGCACAAGATTAAGTCTTGCAAGTGTGTGTGTGAGACGTAGTGCAAGAGCACCTAGTGAATGGAGAAGCCCACCACCTATTTAACTTAAGGTTTATATTTCTTCTTGCATATTTCATCTTTTCCTCTCAAACCCTAACTTGACCACCATTAGAGCAAAGCTTGAGTCATAGTTTAAAGCTTTATTTTGGTGCCCTTCCATTTGCCTTAGATCATTGAGCTTGGAATACAAAAGCCTTGCCTCATCATCATCTTTATAACCCTAGAAGGAAAACTTAAGATTCCTTTGCTTTCCTTGGATTTAAGAGGAACAATCCTCTTGTGAGGTAGGGGGTGTTATCATTTATCTTCCAAGTAATTTAATTATTTTTATAGTGATATCCAAGTTATATGCATGTCTTGTATGGAAATAAGAAATAAATGACTAATTGTAACTTGTATGAAATTCATTTTAGACTTGATAAATGGCATGACCATGACTTGATCTTTGTTGTGTATTAAATTGGCATGATTTAAATGAGCTTTTAAAGCTAGAGGATTAATTGATTTATGTTGATTTAAATTCAAATTAATTATACCATGCTTGTAATTCATTTGTGACTTGATATAAAACATGGCCATGAATTACTCCATGTCATATATTAAATTGGAATAATTTGGACAATTCTTGAAATCTAGAGAAATTACCTAGTTGGTCTACTTAATTTCTACCATGTTAAACTAGTGATTTAGTCATGTAATCCATGGAACTCATTGTGTTTTATCACATATCATAACTTGTTGCTCTACTTGTTGATTTTGGAAACTTGCGATATTATCAAGAACATGACTAGGCTAGGACTTGGTTCTAGTACGGGGGATTGTCCCTCTAGAACTATAGTGCGCACTAGGGGAAGGTACCCATGGGTTAATAGCCCTAAAGTGATCTCAAGAGTATGGTTTTACTCCGGGCAATATCCAAGTATCCACTTTGGCTTGATTTCGCATTTAAATTCCAAGTTGTTAACTTTGTGAATTTACATCTCATTATGTTATGTTGAAAGTTCTATTGTCACTTGATAATATGAATTAAATTGTATTGGATTGCAAACTTGGTATAAAGATAAACCCATGCATTCCCTACGAGTAAACTTGTTTACTCACTCCTAAGTTACTGGGTGTTTTTCAGGTAAAGAAGCCATAATGTGGGATGCACAACAATCTTAGACTTGCTAGACTACTTGGAGTATTTTTTTTGCTATGTTAGAATATGAACATGTTAGCATATCTTGTTCCATTTTGCTTACTATGTCAAATAATTATATTTATTGTTCAAGTCATGTAATGTGTACTTAAGTACACCTTTGGCTACTCTATATATGTGTATTGCAATGAGGCCAAGGGCCAAAGATACTTTAAGCTATGTATGCTATTTAATTTTCATACTATGTTTATGAAGTATGTGAAAACTCATCCATTGAAGGGTTAAATTTTGCATATAATATGCCATAAGGCCATAGGCCAATCTAGCGCGTTTGAAACATCATTTTACATATGCGTGCATGTTCATATATTGAAAAATACATTGATTCCAACTTTTGAGTTATTTATGGTTGATTTATGAGAATTTATGCAAAAACTCATGCATTGAGCATTATTCAAGGTTTTCTTGCGACTTAACATGCAATGGTTGTTCAATTAAGGTTTAAAGATGTTTTGAAGCATGTTTGAATCATTTGGGAAGCATACAAAACCTTAGAATTAATCCTAGCATCCTTCCCATGGATCACAGTGAGTTGCAGTAGAGTTTTTCGCAGCAGCAGGGTCCATCGGTCGGCTGATGGCAATCATCAGTCGACTGATGATGGTCTCGTAGCATTCCAGTAGCCATTTTAGAAAAAAATAAGCTATCAGCCGGCTGATGATTGGGGTTCAGCTGGCTGATGATTGAATTTTAGTCAGCTGATGATGGAGGTTCAGCCGACTGATCCTCCCTGATGCACGGTTCACTTCCAGCATCTCGGACAGAACTTTGGGTCAACTTTAGAGGGCCGTAACTCATTCATTTCTAATCCAAATTAGGTAATTCTTGAGCCTAAACTCAAGATGTTGAAGTCAGTTTTAAATTGACACCAGTTTTAAATTGACACCAAGAACACTCAAAAAATCCAATCTTACCGAAAGTTATGACTTTTTTAGTGAGATAGGTTCTTGAAATCTCCAAATCGGAGAATGCTTCTTCTTCTTAAATTCGTATCTTTTCCGTCCGGACTCCGAATTAGGTGATTCTTGAGTCTAAATTCATTAATTTTTCATTATGTTTCCAATGGTGTACCTGGTAGCATTCAATTCTGGGTGAAATGACTATAATACCCTTGGTCCATTTCTTATAGGATTTTAAAGTCTTTGTTCTCTTCTTGCTTCCATTGAGTCTTGGGACTTCTTAGGAAGCTATCCTTGTGTCTTAGGGGTGATGTACATCTATAGAGACCATATTTCACTTTAGCTTCCACATTCTTGAATCATTATTTGATTTTCATTCGATTTAACATAGGACGCACTGGCCTAAAAACCAAGGCCGTCACAGGTGGTATCAGAGCTCCTAGGTTCGAAAACCTTAGGACGACGGGTTTTGGGTGCATAACATGCTTTTGTTAGTGTACCTTGATTTATTAGCATACCTTTGATAACATGTTTTTGGCATTATAACATGATTACATTTTTCTTAGTGACATATTTGTTATTATGATATGTCTCTATGCTTGTATGCTTATATGTTTAAGAAGCATCCTTGTTTGACATATTGCTTAAGTGCTTAACTGTTTAAACAGCCTTCTTTGATTACTTTATCATGACCATATGTCACATACCTCATCTTGCTTCGTGTTTCTTACTTTCATCGTACGAGTTGCATTCGGTTATAATAACTTGTGTTATTGTTGACCTCTTTCATTGCATATGTTTAGCATCATGGTTGTCACACGTGGGGAGTCTTTGCGTCAGGGCGTTGAGGAGCAGGTGGACGACACCGAGTTTACAAGGGGTCTAGAGAAGCCTAGGATTCCAGTTCGTGGCATGGGTCCTAATCCACCACGAGCTCCGACTTATGAGGAGCAAATTGCACAGGGAGTGGCTTTGGGGATGTCAGAGTCCATTCAGCAGATGTTTCATCAACAGATGACAGGGATGCTGATTCTAGTACCGGTACCAGCACCGGCACCAGTTGCTAATAAGGCATTGGACTACTTTATGAAGTTACAGTGGGTTAAGACGACCAGTTTGTAGGAAGTATGGATCCGCTTGTTTCGGAGGCATGTTTTGATCTCATAGTACGCAGGCTTGATAGCATGGGAGTACCCACAGACCGATTTAGGATCTCCTTGACAGCCTCTATGTTCATGGGAGATGCTGATATCTGGTGGAGGTCTATGACCAATATCCACGATGTGGAGGTGATGACTTGGGAGGAGTTCAGGACATTGTTCTTCGACTGCTTCTTTCCGAGGGCTATGAAGTAGGATATGAGAGTGCAGTTCACAGGTCTCTATCAGGGCATGATGAGTGTCATTGAGTATGAGACATGCTTCACTTCTCTTTCCCGCTATGCACCGGAGATAGTAGCTACCGATGAGCTCAGGGCAAAGAAGTTTTAGGATGGGTTACATCTTGATATCAGGCCACGGATTTCAGTATTGGATTTGAGGACCTACGGAGAGGTGGTCCAGAGAGATATGATGGTAGGCAGAGGACCGAGATCAGAATAGGATCAAGGGATTGTATAAGCAGTCTCGTGGAGAGGCTTCATCAGTATCTACTGGCGGACTGTGGAAAAAGGCTAAGGCCGGGGACAGTTCACATACTCAGGGATAGTCACAACAAACTAGGTCTGCATCTACAGTTCCAGTATCTTCAAGGTCAGCCCGGGGAGTGATTTGCCACCATTGTCAGCAGTCGGGGCATATCAAGCCTTGCTGCCCACAACTTCAGCCACAGGCCAGTCAGTCACAGGCTAGTAAGCCTACAGCTTCGATGAAGGGGTTTCAAGGGACTTGCAACTATTGTAAGCAGACAGGTCACATAAGGAAGGATTTCCCTCATCCACGGAGTAAGGTACAGAGTGGCGCAGGTCCACAGGCCACATCGGTAAAGTCGACAGTTACACAGTCAGGTTTCAGAGTGCCTCAAGCACCATAGCCGGTTGCACCGATCAGTTCGTATCAGGTTAGGAACCCTACACCTACTGGTTTC
This sequence comes from Cornus florida, assembly GCF_030987335.1. Classification (NCBI taxonomy): domain Eukaryota; kingdom Viridiplantae; phylum Streptophyta; class Magnoliopsida; order Cornales; family Cornaceae; genus Cornus; species Cornus florida. The sequence continues at coordinate 85,491,788 of NW_026775572.1, read as the reverse complement.
GGACATTAATCAGCTCAGCAGGGCAGTTCTCAATAGTCAGGGGCTCAGGGACGAGTCTATGCATTGCCACAGGCCAATACCTCCGCTGGGAGTTCTATAATTCGAGGTATCTTTCCAGCTTTTAGTTCTTGGGCTAGAGTTCTTGTTGACACAGGTGCATCACATTCATTCATATCTGCATCATTTGCACATTCTTTGGGTCTGGAGGTCATGCAGCGGGATGGTTTCCTTTGTGTTGACACACCAGTTGGGGGTCTAGTATCTTTGGACCGTGTTTGTCAGGTTTGTGCTATCGAGATAGCTGGACGGACTTTAGAGTTCGATTTTATTGTTCTTGACATGGCGGGCTTTGACATCATTCTTGAGATGGATTGGTTATCCTTCTTTCGGGCTACGATTGATTACTTCAGCGGGAGGGTGTCCGTTTGCACTCCTAAGGGCGATTATTTCCATTTTGTGGGAGATCGGAGCGATTCCCACCCGGCGATGGTTTTCAGTATCAGTGATTAGAGTCGCCATAGGTCCTATTTTGCTAGTCTATTAGCCGATGAGGACAGTTGTTCAGGCCATGTTTTTCCAGCAGTTGTAGATAAGTTTCTGGATGTCTTCCCGGAGGAGTTGACAGAACTCCCTCCTCTTCGGGAGGTTGTCTTTGCCATTGATGTCATTCCCGGTACTGCCCCTATCTCTATGGCACCGTACCGCATGGCACTGGCAGAGCTTGATGAGCTGAAGGCTCAACTGGATGATTTGAAAGGTAAGGGCTTTATTCGTCCTAGTGCTTCACCCTGGTGAGCACCGGTTCTTTTTGCGAAGAAGAAGGATGGGTCTTTGAGACTTTGCATCGATTATCGCAAGTTGAATCACGCTACGATCAAGAATAGGTATCCTTTGCCTAGGATTGATGACTTGTTTGATCAGTTGAAAGGAGCGACGTGCTTTTCGAAGATTGATCTGAGATCGGGTTCTATCAGTTGAGGGTTAAGGATGAGGATGTATCCAAGACCACTTTCCGCACACGGTATGGCCATTATGAGTTCCTGGTGATACCATTTGGTTTGACCAATGCTCCAACAGCTTTCATGGATTTGATGAACCGTGTATTTAGTGACTATCTTGATAGGTTTGTGGTGGTGTTCGTTGATGACATTCTTGTGTACTCAGCTTCGAGGGAGGAGCATGAGTACCATTTGAGGACAGTATTGCAGATCCTTTGGGATAATTAGTTGTACGCCAAGTTCGAGAAATGCGAATTTTGGCTATCGGAAATAAAGTTCCTTGGACATGTTGTGTCAGGGGGCGGAGTTACAGTGGATCCATCAAAGATTAAGTCGGTGATGAATTGGGAGCATCCGAAGACAGTGTTTGAGATTTGGAGTTTTCTTGGCCTAGCCAGCTACTACAGGAGATTTGTTCGGGATTTCTCTCGTTTAACAGCACCTATGACTCGACTTACCCGTAAGGGGGTCAAGTTTGTATGGAACGAGGCATGTGAGTTTGCTTTTTAGGAGTTGAAGGTCAGGTTAACATCGACTCCAGTTTTGATCATTCCTGAATGTGGTTTGGGTTATGTGATCTTTTGTGATGCTTCACGGGAAGGTTTGGGTTGCGTCTTGATGCAGACAGAGCGGGTGGTTGCTTATGGGTCTCGATAGTTGAAGACTCATGAGTTAAACTATCCGACACATGATTTGGAGTTGGCAGCAGTTATCTTTGCCCTGAAAGGGTGGAGACACTATTTGTACGGGGAGAAGTTTGAGATTTTCTCCGATCACAAGAGTCTCAAGTATCTCTTCTCTCAGAAGGATTTGAACTTGAGACAGCGCAGATGGGTTGAGTTTATGGAGGATTATGACTTTGAGTTGCAGTACCATCCGGGTAAGGCCAATGTAGTAGCCGACGCATTGAGTAGGAAGTCACGGGGGACTCTTACTAGCATTTCCATTCACAGATAGAAGATGCTAGAAGAGCTTGTGGATCTTGGTTTATAGTGTTATGAGGATGTTTCACCGGCTATTTTGTTTAGTCTTGTGGCTCAACCGACACTTGCTAGCAGAATTATTAAGGCACAATTGGAGGATGGGGAGATAAAGGCCATCCATGCTCGGATTTCAGGCGGTGAGGATGTAGAGGGTTGGACCTTACATTCAGACGGTAATCTCAGATACAAGGGGATGATGTTTGTTCCCTTATCTTGTCGTGAGGACGTTCTTCAAGAATTTTACCACTTTTGGCTCGCAGTTCATCCTGGTGGTACGAAAATGTATCACAATCTGCGGTGACAGTTTTGGTGGCAAGGCATGAAACGGGATGTCTCACAGTTTGTGGCTCGATACCTTACTTGTTAGTAAGTGAAGGCAGAGCATCAGCGACCGGTGGGATTGTTGCAACCATTACCAGTAGTTGAGTGGAAATGGGAGCATATTACTATGGACTTCATGATGGGACTTCCAAGGTCTCAGGCGGGGAATGATGCACTTTGGGTCATAGTTGATAGGTTGACTAAGACGGCCCACTTCTTGCCTATGGCAGTGACTGACAGTGCAGAGAGATTGAGTGGACTGTATGTGAGGTAGATCATCAGGCTTCACGGGGTTCCAATATCCATTGTTTTAGATAGGGATCCGTAGTTCACATTTCACTTTTGGCAGAGTTTTCAGGAGACTCTTGATACAGGGCTTCATTTCAGCACATCATTCCATTTTTAGACTGATGGCCAGTCGGAGCGCACCATTCAGATATTAGAGGATATGTTACGGGCTTGTATCTTGGATTTTGGGGGTAGTTAGGAGGACTACTTACCCTTGGTTGAGTTTGCCTACAACAACAGTTACCAGACCAGTATTGGCATGGCACCTTTTAAGGCGTTGTATGGCAGACCTTACAGATCTCCAGTTTGTTGGACCGAGGTCGGTGATACCATTGCCTTGGGTCCCGACATTGTTATTGAGACTACGGAGAAAATCAAGTTGATTCGGCAACGGTTGGCTACCGCACAGAGCAGACAGAAGAGTTACGCTGACAGACGGAGGCAATCCTTGTCTTTTGAGATAGGAGACCATGTCTTTCTCAAGATTTCTCCATGGAAGGGACTTCCGAGATTTAGACAGACTGGCAAGTTGTCTCCTAGGTTCATTGGACCATTTGAGATTTTGGAGCGCGTCGGTGAGGTTGCTTATCGTTTGGCGTTACCGCTAGACCTAGATAGGGTTCACGACGTCTTTCATGTTTCTAAGTTAAGGAAGTATGAGCCGGACCCATCACCTGTTCTATGGTGGACAGATGTGGTGGTTGATGAGGACGCGACCGACGAGGAGGGTCCAGTCCAGATTCTTGATTCACTGGAGCAGGTCTTGCGGACCAAGACCATTCTATTGGTTAAGGTCTTATGGAGACACCACGGCATTAAGGAGGCTACCAGGGAGCTCGAGCAGGAGGTTCGCTCTCGGTGCCCCCATTTGTTTTCTCTTTCAGGTACAACACGATTTCGGGGACAAAATCTCTTTTAAGGAGGGTAGGTTGTAATGACCCGATCATTTCCCTTTCTTTTCATTTTCGGCAATTTCTTTTTTTTTTCGTCTTTTCCCTATTTCGTCCTTTTGCCATTTTTCATTTTTCCTTGCATAATCCCACTTTTTGTGCTTGGATTTGACTCCGTCTTTGCATACATCCATAATATTAGAATTCTAGGATATCTACATTTGCATTTTTGTAGAAAAGTATGTTAAATGTTCACTTCCCTTGTAAAGAGCATAAATGCATAACTTTTGGTAATTTCCTTAAACTTGGGGGGGTTTTTTGTAATTAAGTAAAGTAATTATTTTTCGTCTTAGGGACCATTTTGTAATTTAATTTGAAAGATATTTTCAAAAAGGATTTTTTTGCAATTTCCAAAAATATGACAAGTGTCATATTCCTAAGGTGCCACTTGTTGGCTCGATTGTGAAACCACTTGGAGCCATTATCCCTTAACACATGGAGGGTAGATATTCACCCATTTTTTGGCCTAGGATTGGAGTACATGTTGACTTAGATTCATGACAAGTGTAGGCTAGGGATTTAGTATAGGGAGACACCTTGGATTCATGACAAGTGTAAGCACAAGGTTAAGTCTTACAAGTGTGTGTGTGAGAGGTAGTGCAAGAGCACCTAGTGAGTGGAGAAGCCCACCACCTTATTTAACTTAAGGTTTGTATTTCTTCTTGCATATTTCATCTTTTCCTCTCAAACCCTAACTTGACCACCATTAGAGCAAGCTTGAGTCATGGTTTAAAGCTTCATTTTGGTGCCCTTCCATTTGCCTTAGATCATTGAGCTTGGAATACAAAAGCCTTGCCTCATCATCATCTTTATAACCCTAGAAGGAAAACTTAAGATTCCTTTGCTTTCCTTGGATTCAAGAGGAACAATCCTCTTGTGAGGTAGGGGGTGTTATTATTTATCTTTCAAGTAATTTAATTGTTCTTATAGTGATATCCAAGTTATCTACATGTCTTGTATGGAAATAAGAAATAAATGACTAATTGTAACTCGTATGAAATTCACTTTAGACTTGATAAATGGCATGACCATGACTTGATCTTTGTTGTGTATTAAATTGGCATGATTTAAATGAGCTTTTAAAGCTAGAGGACTAATTGATTTATGTTGATTTAAATTCAAATTAATTATACCATGCTTGTAATTCATTTGTGACTTGATATAAAGCATGGCCATGAATTACTCCATGTCATATATTAAATTGGAATAATTTGGACAATTCTTGAAATCTAGAGAAATTACCTAGTTGGTCTACTTAATTTCTACCATGTTAAACTAGTGATTTAGTCATGTAATCCATGGAACTCATTGTGCTTTATCACATATCATGACTTGTTGCTCTACTTATTGATTTTGGAAACTTGCGATATTATCAAGAACATGACTAGGCTAGGACTTGGTTCTAGTACGGGGGATTGTCCCTTTACAACTATAGTGCGCACTAGGGGAAGGTACCCATGGGTTAATAGCCCTAAAGTGATCTCAAGAGTACGGTTTTAATCCGAGCAATATCCAAGTATCCACTTTGGCTTGATTTCGCATTAAAATTCCAAGTTGTTAACTTTGTGAATTTACATCTCATTGTGTTATGTTGAAAGTTCTATTGTCACTTGATAACATGAATTAAATTGTATTGGATTGCAAACTTGGTACAAAGATAAACCCATGCATTCCCTATGAGTAAACTTGTTTACTTACCCCTAAGTTACTGGGTGTTTTTCAGGTAAGGAAGCCATAACGTGGGATGCACAACAATCTTAGACTTGCTAGACTACTTGGAGTATTTTTTTTTTTTGCTATGTTAGAATATGCACATGTTAGCATATCTTGTTCCATTTTGCTTACTATGTTAAAAACTTGTATTTAATGTTCAGGTCATGTAATGTGTACTTAAGTACACCTTTGCTACTCTATATATGTTTATTGTAATGAGGCCAAGGGCCAAAGATACTTTAAGCTATGTATGCTACTTAATTTTCATACTATGTTTATGAAGTATGTGAAAACTCATCCATTGAAGGGTCAAATTTTGCATATAATATGCCATGAGGCCGTAGGCCATTCTAGCGCGTTTGAAACATCATTTTACATATGCGTGCATGTTCATATATTGAAAAATACATTGATTCCAACTTTTGAGTTATTTATGGATGATTTATGAGAATTTAAGCAAAAACTCATACATTGAGCATCATTCAAGATTTTCTTGCAACTTAGCATGCAATGGTTGTTCAATTAAGGTTCAAAGATGTTTTGAAGCATGTTTGAATCATTTGGGAAGCATACAAAACCTTAGAATTGATCCTAGCATCCTTCCCTTGGATCACAGTGAGTTGCAGCAGAGTTTGTGGCAGCAGCAGGGTCCATCGGTTGGTTAATGGCAATCATCGGTCGACTGATGATGGTCTCGTAGCATTCCAGTAGCCATTTTAGAAAAAAATGAGCTATCAGCCGGCTGATGATTGGGGTTCAGCCGGCTAACGATTGACTTTCAGTCCGCTGATGATGGAGGTTCAGCCGACTGATCCTCCCTGATGCATGGTTCATTTCTAGCATCTCGGACAGAACTTTTGGGTCAACTTCAGAGGGCCATAACTCATTCATTTCTAATCCAAATTAGGTAATTCTTGAGCCTAAACTCAAGAGCTTGAAGTTAGCTTTCCATTGAAACCAAGAAACTCAAAAATTCCAATCGTACTGAATGTTATGACTGTTTTAGTGAGATAGGTTCCTGAAATCTCCAAATCGGAGAATGCTTCTTCCTTAAATTCATATCTTTTCCGTCCGGACTCCGAATTAGGTGATTCTTGAGTCTAAATTCATTAATTTTTCATTGTGTTTTCAATGGTGTACCTGGTAGCATTCAATTCTGGGTGAAATGACCATAATACCCTTGGTCCATTTCTTATAGGATTTTAAAGTCTTTGTTCTCTTCTTGCTTCCATTGTGTCTTGGGACTTCTTAGGAAGCTATCTTTGTGTCTTATGAATGATGTACATCTCTAGAGACCATATTTCACTTTAGCTTCTGTAGTCTTGAATCATTATTTGATTGTCATTTGGTTTAACATAGGACGCACTGGCCTAAAAACCAGGGCCGTCATACCATATGCCCCGAAACAAGTTGATAAACATTCCCTAACTTCATACAAGCATCCATAACATGCTAAATCAAAAGGAAACTTTAAATCATATCCCAATGCATGAATTTTGCATAAAAATTTATAAGTCACCCAAAAATAGTTCCAAAGTCAAAACTTAAGAGTTTTGTGAGATGTAAACATGCACGTAAACGTAAAATCAGATTTAAGACGTGTCCAAATGGTCTGTGGCCCCAAAATACCCCCAATGCAAAATATGACCTATCAAACCACAATTTCGCATAAAATGTCATTTAAAGAGAAAACTTGCAACAAATAGACCTAAATGCATTCAAAAGATCATTTAGCCCTTGGCCACATGTCATACATAATAAATGAGTCCTAGTGGAAGTGCTCGTGCACACTTTGCACCACCCGATTTGAAAATGAACCCTTAAAGGCTCGGATTTTCCTATGTTAGCCTAAAAATGCAATATATGAAACTAAAATGTAAACCTTAAAACAAAATGGTGTTTGGCCCTTACCCACACCTTATATATGGTAAATGAATGCTAAATGATGAATTTCATACACAATGCACACTCTAGTGCAAAAATGACATATTAAAACCCTAGTTTTTCATATTATTTCCATTTAAGGCAAATTAAAACATTTATGAATATACATGGATTTCAAAAGAAGTTTGGCCCTTGGCCACATATCACAAACATAGAATTAGTGTCAAAAAGTGTGCTTAGGCACATATTACAAGTTCAAGGCAAAAATGACATTTTTTACCTAATTATGTATTACAACTTCAATGTAAAACTCAAACATGCTAACACTTGCATGTGAACAAGAATATACTTAAAAGAACTTCAATTCGACAAAATAACCTAGGGATATTGTCCATCCCAAACCAAGGCTCCGTACCTGAAAACAGCCCGATAACTTTAGGGTGAGTAAACAAGTTACTCGTAGGGAATGAGCATGCATAGACATAACATTTTACAAGGTTATCACATTAATGCAAAACAATTCAAAAGGGTCATGCCACCTAGCGTTTATGTCAAAGGTGAGACTTAAGGAGCATCCTAAGCTACCTTAGATCTTTTCTAGCATAAATTACATCATTTATGAAATTTAAACAATATAAAAGCATGTTATACAAAACAACAAGATATAGATTCTCAAAACCATCAACTTGAAATCTGAAATGCAAAATCAACTAATATGGTTCATACCACCAAATGTCCATGTTCTAAATGAGTCTAAGGAATCATTCTAGGCTATATTAGAACAATAAAACACAAATCACAATATCGATGCAATTTAACCAATATTGAACTCCCAATACCATGCATAAAGCATGATTTCTCAAAGTTTAACATCTTGAAACTAAAAACGGGAAATCAAATAAGGAACACCAAGTTATAACATCATCTAGTAATCAATTTGAAATAAAATGCGAAATCAAACAAGGAGGATACTAGGACATCACGCCAGATCAGACCGACAACATGGTTACTTTAGGGTTACTAGCCCACAAGTAACCTCCCTATGTGCGCACCAGACTGTAGTTATACAATGACGTCCCAAGTTTTCAGAATCAATAAATTATGCAACAACGTATATATATATATCAACATGTATATACAAGATATTAACCATCTACCATGCACAATTAAATTTTTGGAAACACACAACACATACTCTAAGTCCATAACTACTATTGCATGACAAATGTCGAATCTTCAGAGTGTGATTCGTTACATGCTATAATAAAATCACATGTCAAATCTTCAGTGTGCGATTCGTTACACGCTCTGACAATATCATTTAATATTGAGAACATAAATTCATGAATCTAATACAAATTTAAAATCATGATTTAAACATATAACCAACATCAAATACATAATTAAATCATGTATGTAATCTTTCAAATTTCAGATCTTGCTCCTTGAGAGAGTGTTGTAATCTTTCAATTGCATGGGCCATAGTCGTCAATTGCTCTTCATACGAGGTAGTACTTGTCATCATGACTGGCATAGTGATGGAGTCAGAAAAAATCTTTGGCCTTGGGTGGACTAGCCTTGAACTTGTGACTGGAGCAACCTTTGAGGTTGTAGGAACCTTCCTCCTTGCCCCCAGCGAGGTGGAACTTGAACTTGTGACTGGAGCAACCTTTAAGGTTGTAGGAACCTTCCTCCTTGCCCCCAGCAAGGTGAAGGCGGTATGAGTTTGAGTTGTTACTTTAACAGATTTGGCAGAATTGACTTTCATCGCATCGTGTTGTCTTTTGGCAGGAACGGATGATTTGACCATGCTCCACATAATTGAACTTGCAGAGGTGTTTGTACCACTTGACGAAGTTGTAACCTTCTTGCCACCTTTTGTGATGGTATTGATGTTGTCCGTCATGACCGCGATATCTTTGGTGGTATTCTTGCTCTTTGTTTGAATCTTATTGGAAGTCATAGAATCTGACGATGAATTTGTTGAGAATTTGATATAGGAGAAAGAGATGAGAGGCAGAAGATGTCCCACCGGGTGTGCCAGAAATTTGTACACACAAATTTTGTAATCTGAATAATAAGAAACAAAATATGGGCAAAATAAAAATTTTATTAATTTGTGAATTTGGAGTACAATCCTTTGTGATATCTTTTACAAAAAGAATGGTCCTCTAATTCGATCTCCTTTTTGGTTGGTTGGATCCAAGTGCTGCACGAGCTTCTTCTTGAATCACCTTGGAATTTGATGAAAAACGGCACGTCGTTGGATGTGCTTGTTGTTGATCATCGTGGGATTTAATGAAGAACGGCACGTTGTTGGATGTGCTTGATGTTCTTCGCTTTTGGGTTTGGATTCTGAATTTGTGTCTCTGACTTCTGAGTCTCTGGACTTCTGAATTCTGAATCTCTGGATTTATGGACTCTGAATTTGTGTACCTGAATTTCTAGACTTCTGAATTCTGAATTTGTGTCCTTTGTTGAATTTGAGGAAGAACGGCACGTCTTTGGATGTGCTTGTTGTTCTTCGTCTTCAGAGAGAAGAGAATTTGTTGAATTTGGTGAAGAACGGCACGACTTTGGATGTGCTTGGTGTTCTTCGCCTTCAGGTTCGGGATTTTTGGCCCTCTGGATTTCTGATTCTCTCAATTTCTGGACCTTCTGAGTCTCTGGATTTCTGGTCTCTGAATTTGTGTGTCCCTCATTCTTCCTCCAGGCCTCTATTTATAGGCTTCTTGGGTTGATAGGATGATGACACGTGTCATCTCCTGATAAGGATAAAATTATAACTGGGCCGGACCGGTTATATTATGATAATTATCCTAAAAAATAATTATTCCAAATATATTTTATTAGGAATAATTATCTGTTTATTTAACCATCTGTGTTGGGCTAATTAAATAATTTAAATGGACCAAGCTTGGGCCAATTAAATAACTTAATTAAACATTAAGCCCATAATGGGTCAATTTGTCAAAACCAAAGCCCACTAAATTTTTAGTGTCTACACCCACCATTTGGAGTCACTAAAAGGATAATTTTTCTGGCCAATATCTGGGCGTCCGAACAGGGTCGATCTCAATTTCTTCCACATTATGTTGCGGGATAATATATTATGTGTGCCCGGTGCACCATCAAAACCGTCCATTCCCGTGCGTGCAATGCATGAATGGTTCTAATATGTCCGGTGCATGGTGCACCAGACACACCGAATACCTCTTGTGATTGGAACTTATTAATAATGACTTTTGCTTCATATTAGTTATAGTTGGGTACTAGTGTTAACAGATTTATAAAAATGACTTAGAAAAACGGTTATTGTACGCAAAGAATGAAAATTGGGAATTAAATACTCTTTCACTTCATGTTCGTCATTCAACTATTATCATAGTAATATAATTGCTACCTACCTTATTTGGTGAAATCAAGAAAAACTATGTTAAAATAATGATCTTGAAACAAACTAATTGTCCCACCAAACAGTTGTCCAAAATTAAGGTCGTGCATCAAGGCTGTAAAGATAGTTCTCAATTTGTTGTTCAATCTATTATTTGGGATGTTCTAGCATACCTCAATATTAGATTAGAGGATTTATTGATTGATTTCTCTCCTTCTTTATGATGTTTCTGAGAAAGTGGCACTCAAGTTGCTAAAGAAGCCTGGCTGTGCATCAGGTTGACAGGTTTTATTTGGATTGGAAGGCCATGACACATGCTCTCTTATGTTTTTGTGACAAGAATTATCAAGCAGCTGGAAACTTGGTTTTTTAGTCTGTTTAGGTTTTCTTTGTTGTGCTCTGTAATTGGACTTAGTCCATTTTTTTGTTTCTGCTGGAGATTGATCTCCCAGTTGTAATTGTACTCCTTTTTGTTTATATAAAAAGAAAAGAAAAAAAAAATACCCCATTCAGGAAAAAAAATAATTAAGGTCCTGTTTGGTGGTGGTGTTATTTTCATAAAAGTGTTTTAAGACAAAATTTGTTCTTTTGCATTGTTGTTAAGAGAAACACATAGAGGGCTGGTGACTAAGGCGGTCGCCTAGGGCCTCTGATTTGGCCCAATTTTACTAAGACTTCATGAAAAATAAAACTACTAAGGCCCAAAGCTTGAAAAGTCACACTTGAGCCCAACAGACTTATACAAAATTCAGTAATAATTGATCAATAACAACAGGAAGAAAAAACAAGATAGTAGCATGTAATGTTAATGTGACAGTGTGACACTAATTTTTTTTTTGGTCACTTGTGACACTAATTACTAATATGGAATATAATACATATTAGTTAAAACAAATACAGTTATCAAATTATATAAATTTGACATATACTACGTTGTTATTCAACTAAATAAATAAATAATAATTAGACTAACAACCAAAGAAACAATTAATTGATTCAACTTAAAAAAAAGAAGAAACAATTAATTGAATTAGCCTTTCCAAAAAAACAATTCATTGAATTAGATGAAAAAAAAAGTAAAAAAAGAAAAACCAATGGCATACCAAAAGTAGTCCACATTGTGGAGATTACCAACACCATCGGAGCACAACCATTCACCCCGTCGACCGGACACTCCATAAAGAAGAAGAAAGATGGAAAAATTATATATATTATGCCACACCATGATGCTTCTTTTTCTACTTTGTTGTTAAGTACTTATAATATATTTCATGAAATATTGTCGAATATATCTTAGTATGATTAACAACAAATTGAATTTTATTGCATGAAGACAGATAGGAAGTGGTATAGTCGAAACTTAAAAATCAATGTCATGGTAAACGTTCTTCATCTAATTATTCTTTTTTTTTTTTTTTTCTTCTTCTAAATTACTCTTTGATTTATATTTTCTGATAATATTGAATATGTACACTATTTATTGGTGGTGATAAATTTATTATTATTGGTTGGTTGTTATATGCAAACTGTACTGGCACACAATTATTTGTTAGTGGTGATAAATTTATAATTATTAGTTAGTTGTCTCATGACACTACATATGCGCACAATTATTTATTGACGATGAACACAATTATATTGTTGTGTGCTAAATTTTGGTTGAATATATTACTTGTTGAAATTGAAAACATTGTGTGAATATATTTTATGTACTCATCGTCTATAATTTTTTTATTTTAATTTCTTTTGCATGTGAAACTTTATGTGTGAAGGGTCTTAAATGTGAGAATTCGCCTAGGACCTCTCAAAATTTTGAGTCTTAGGGCCACCCTAAAAGCATGTATGGTGATGTAAAAATTCTTACAGTGAAAAACAAAACAGAAAGAAGCAGAACACGTTTGACATAGTAAAATTTCCTTTCAATGACTTCTGACTTAAACGGTGGCATGCTTACAAAAATTTCTTGTTTTTCTTCGTCTTCTTCATTGATGTTAAATGATACAACATGTATTGCAGTGTGGAGAGGGACGTTAGTCTTTTACACATTAAGTTGTGCTATTGAAAGACTTGGACTTCTTTCTCCCTCTTTGAATCCTGAAAATGGACCACCCTAGATATTTTACTCCTAGAATAAATTTAGTCCACATAAAAGGATAATTAATCAATATATGACATAAACATTTCATGTTATCTAGGGCATATATATCTCTCTTCTTCTTCTTCTTCTTCTTCTTTTTTTTTTTTTTTTTCTTGGGTCCATTTTCTAATGGAAAATAAAGCAAATTGGATAATTTACAAGTCCTTTACAAAACCATATGATGGTATGTTTGGAAGTACCGAATTGACTCATTAGATTAGAAAAAATTTAATACATATTTTGCCCAACTCTTTTTTTCTAGAGGTGAATTAACCAATTAACCGACTTCTTATACAATTTATAACTCATCTCACAAATTCACTTAATTTAATTACAATGTAATGCAATTTCAATGAGACTTGCATGTTGCTATGTTTAGGTGTATCTAATCAGCTTCTTGGATTTAAAATTAAAGAAATTTAGTTAAAACTCTAAACTAAGTTTTCTTCAATTTTAAATCAAAAGCACCCATTCATTGCTCTAAAAACGCAACATGATAACAATTTATAATTTGTTTATAATTAGTGTTGTGATTACAGTGACACAAAATATATTATATTAAATAGACAATCATATTTGAAATATGTAATTATTATGAATAGAATAATTCAATAAAACAAAATTTGTCTACTTAGGTCATCCTTATTAACCGCGGAATCATTCCTCAAGGTGAAAAAAAAAAAATTTGTCATTCGTCAAGGACTTTCCCAATATGACTAGTTGAGAGAAACTTAGGTCCTATTAGGAATTGGTCAGAGCATTTAAATATGTTGGGCACTTAAAAATGTTATACATATATATTGAGATTAGAGCCAAGAGACTAGAGAAAGTCTCATCTTTCAAACCAAGATTATGTTCTCTCTTAGAATTTTCACCAAGGCTCCGTTTGGTTAGATAAAAATAAACAAGAAAAAAAAAGAAATAGAAAATGAAAGAAAAGTGAAATGAATGAAAAGAAAAGTTATTTTCTGATAAGTATTTGGTTAACATGAAAATTTATTTAGGGAAATTATATGAAAATATTAGTTTATTAGTTTGGATAGCATGAAAATGAAAAGAAAGTAATTGTGCATACCAAAATTACCCTTATGATTTCAAATACTAAAAAAATAAATAAATTTGTGTTTGATGATGTCTATTTTTATCAAAGTTTTAATAAAATGATAAATTATTAAATTTTAATAATATAATTATTTATATTATTTAAATTAAAACAATACTTCAAGACTTCTTAGGCAAAACCGTAGAAGTACCGTAGAAGTAGAAGTTGTAAAACTATCTATTCATTTAAGATAAATAAGGAAGTTTAAAAATAAAAATAAAAAAAAAATTTAAAAAATTTGGGCTCATGGACTGATAGGCTTTCAACAAGAGTACAGAATATTTTTCTCTCTATATATAATAGAGGTGTATAATATATCTTATACAATGCTTGGAATCCCAAAAAAAAAAAATCGTCCAAATAGTATTTTGCAAGAGAACATGTTTAAAGAGAAGTTGTTTTCCAGAAGTCCACTAAAATAGAAATTGTTATAGAACTTGCCTCTTTGAAACTTATTAGAAAAGAAACTCAATTAGAAAATAAAAAAGTTAATTATTTAATATGATTCAGTTGTTGGATAAAATAGGAACTTCAAATAAAAAGAAACAATTTTCACGAGAAAATATTATTTCCCCATATTTTGTGTGAGAAAAGTTTTGGAAGAAATAGTCTAATGCGGAAACTATATTTTCTATTACAATTCAATTTCCATCTATCTAAACTCTAAAAAAATTTAAAAATTTTCTCTTTCCTTTCTTTTCTAATTGATTTCATCTAAACAAACGAAGTCTAAAAGACTCGAGAAATTCTCAAATTTCAATCCGCAAGTGAATGTTCGCTCTTATGAAAACTCTCTACTAAGATTGCTCTTACTCCTTTTTCTTTTTCCTTTTTTTAAATGCCATCTTCAAGCCTTAGGTTGGTAGGAACTTATTTTGAGATGTGAGCAAACCCTGGTTCTTGTGTATAAAGATTCATGGTATATACTTAAGATCACATACTTTCTACTACACCCACTTATATATATACAAGTGTCTTGGAAATATCAATCTCAACTTACACTTTTGTTATCTCCAATTTCATGGGCTTAAGACATTTAGTTGGGTTAGTGGTGAGGATACATTGGGCTTACTAACCTTTTGGATTCAATGAATTAATAATTCACACCAGCCCATTAAACCATGGACTCAATTAATTAATTAATTGATTAATCTTAGCTTCATTAAATGAAATTAATTACACTCCAATCGAATCTTTGGTTGAAGACCTGTCAATGCTTAATTAACTATTAGATAAATAAATGTCAATAATTCGATAGCTTTATTAATTTATTTGTTTTGACACCTTGATTATTTTGTATTTGATCACATAAAATATTTATTTGATAAAATAATGTATTTATGAATTAAATTATATGACCAACGGGTTAGTGGTCTAGCGATATCAGCTTCTTACTTCTCAAAGGGAGGTCAGGGATTCAAGTCTCAAAAGAGATAAGTGTGTGTGAGTACCAATTAAAGAAAAAAAAAAAAAAATTATGAAAAACACGCAGAGCCCTCCGAATTCGGTTGTGATAAAAAAAAATTCTGAGTCAAAATAACTGTAATAGTATCGATGCAAATTTTGAAACAAGCTACTAATTAATAATTACCCAAAGTACTATATATTAGACCCATAGACCCCGCTGAGTAAATAGAAGTAATCATTAATCAATACAAGAATTTATACTTCTCTTATGCTTAAATTATATGCGACGACTCTCACAATAGTCTCAACTTATTATTGATGGAACTTATCTCTTCATTGATATAGAGTTCATCAGTTATCACCAAATATCAACCATTTATGATGACACAATTTTTTGCGGTTTATATTTTCCTGTAACATGAACATCATAACATACATATAAATTACTTGTGTAGTAAAGTGGACAAAACCAATTCTAATACCGAATTGAACTAATACATAACATTTATATATAAAGCATTTATTAAATTTGAAAAGAGATATCACATCCATTTAATAGTACAAACACACCGTTCCGAAACTAAATTCAGTTATGAAGAGGGCACAGAGATGGAGCCAGGATTCTGGTTTGGGGGAACCGAAATTTGAAAATTTTAAAAATCAATTATAATATAATTTATATATGTATGTATACAAAATTAGTCTCAGTGCCTATACATATAATTATATATGGAGGAAAATGTAATCCAGAGTATTAGAAAATAAAATCTAAATAAATAGAGATGTAAAAATGCAAAGAGAATTGGTGTAAAAAAAATATTATTAAAAATTAATTTTTCTCAAGTAACTGTTTCAATTTTTGAAAAAAAAAAATGAGTATTTTAATTGCACTTCAAGGTTTATCATTATCATCTTGACGAAAGATTAGTAAAAAAAAATTGTACTAATTTAATTAAACAAAATCTGGCAAGTTTTTATAGAAAGCGATTATTAGGAAAAAAATAAATAAGTACTTTAATAACCTATACAAATAAATACAATTTTTATTTTTAACAAATGGCACCTAAAAATGTTGTTACACACATTTTTGTTAATTTTAGATATTTAATTTTTTAACAAGAAAGGTTCATGTATCTTTATTGAATATCATATATAATCAATATTATAAATGTTTGTGTGTATATATATATGTATATATGCAAATGCAAATATATATAATAATTACGTGTTGCATTAAGAACTACGAACTTAGATAAGACTAAACACGGTTGGTTAAAATTAATCTGAGTTTTGAAAAAACATAGATAAGGCTAAAAAGGTTTAATTAAAATTACTATGAATTTTGAAAATATATAAGTTATACTTATTTCCAAACTTATTATAGTTGAGGCCAGCAAATAGTTTTTTTTTTATAAAAAAATTGGGGGGCCAAATATGGGATTTATTTACAAAATAACAATTTGTAAGGGCTATTAACAAAATTTTTAAAATTTTGGGGGGCCGTTGAATTTTTTTTATAAACTTTGGGACCAATATATGGTATTTATTAACAAAATAATAATTTGTTTATTAACAAATATTATGATTTTTTATTTTTTTTGGGGGGGGGGGGGGGGGGGCATCTCCCTCCCCCGGGCTAAGAGATCGCAAATAATCGAAATATATTATGAGAACGCAAACGCGATGAGCTGAAGTGAATTGAAGAATCTTGTGAAATATATATATATATATATATATATATATATATATATATATATATATAGGGCTCAATGGCGACCCAATCAAGGCACAAGGCAACGTTTGGGTGAAGTACAAACGATGTTTGAGTAAAAAAAAAACATAGAACCAGGGAACGTATGGTGTCGCTTATATTTTTCCAACGCCCCCTTAGCAATCAAAAAAACAAATTTAAGCTATAAAATTTATGGTTTCTGCCCCCTTGCGATGGAAAGAAAGAGCAGAAATAGGGAAAAAATAAAGGGATGGGAATTTTTGTGAGTAATGTATTTCCGACCCCATTAGTGGTGGTCGGAATTGAGCCAACTTTCCAACGCCCCCCATTTGGAGTCACTAAAAGGATAATTTTTCTGGCCAATATATATTTGGGCGTTGAAACAAGGTCTCAATTTTTTCCACATGACATGAAAACCAAAATAAGAATGAGGAAGAAAAAAATATTATGTTGTAGGATAATATATTCAGTGTGCCCGGTGCACCATCTGAATCGTCTATTCTCGTGTGTGTAGTGCTTGAATGGTTTTAATGTATTCGGTACATGGTGCACCGAGCACACCAAATACCTGTTGTGATTGAAACTTATTAATAATAACTTTTGCTTCGTATTAGTTATGGTTGGGTACCAGTGTTAACAAATTTATGGAAATAACTTAGAAAAACGGTAATTGTGCACAAAGAATGAAAATTGGGAATTAAATACCCCTTCACTTCATTTTTGTCATTCAACTATTATCATAGTAATATAATTGCTATCTACCTTATTATATTACTATTATCATAGTAATATAATTTCTTCATTGATATTAAATGATACAACATGTCTTGGAGTGTGGAGAGGGATGCAAGTCTTTTACACATTAAGATACGCTATTGAAAGACTTGGACTTCTTTCTCTCTCTTTGAATCCTGAAAATGGACCACCCTAGATATTTTACTCCTAGAATAAATTTAGTCCACATAAAAGGATAATTGATCATTATATGACATAAACATTTCATGTTATCTAGGGCATATATCTTTTATTTTTTTTTTTTGGGTCCATTTTCTAATGGAAAATAAAGCAGATTAGATAATTTACAAGTCCTTTACAAAAATATATGATACTATGTTTGGCAGTACCGAATTGACGCATTAAATTTGAAAAATTTTAATACGTATTTTGCCCAACTCTTTTTTGTAGAGATGAATTAACCAATTAATCGACTTCTTATACAATTTATAACTCATCTCACAAATTCACTTAATTTAATTACAATGTAAAGCAATTTTGGGCGGGGTCAAGGTCTTTCCCAATATGACTAGTTGAGAGAAACATAGGTCGTATTAGGAATTGGTCAGAGCATTTAAATATGTTGGGCACTTAAAAATGTTTGGCAGAAGTCACATTGAAGACTTTTCAAATAGGAAAATATACACATGAAGACTTTTAAGTTTTAACATTAACTAGCAAATTTAATTGGATTCACTGCGTACTTGACCGGTTTTGATTGATTTCGACCCACTATCATACTTGACCCGTTTTTAATGCCAAATTTCTCAGCTACTAGCCTCTATAAAAGGAACGAAGAATATGCAATATTATACATCTTGCATTTAAAGAAAATAGCAAAATTGGTTATAATTACTTCTTCATCTCTTCGATCTCAA
Organism: Cornus florida; assembly: GCF_030987335.1. NCBI lineage: Eukaryota > Viridiplantae > Streptophyta > Magnoliopsida > Cornales > Cornaceae > Cornus > Cornus florida. Next base: position 85,473,227 of record NW_026775572.1, on the reverse strand, counting down.
TGGCTATTTTCTATGAATTACTACTACTTGGCGTATTGTTGCCTATCATACACAATGCAGGTGCACAATTCATAGTTACTAATTTTCTCGCAATTATGCAACTTCTTAGGATTCATGTTAACATCATTTATGTAACCCAAGTGTGATTGTAGTACACCCTAATTTAGGATACCGAGCCTTGTGATATAGGCCACGTTGCATGGCGTAATATTAACACACACGAGAGATAGAGTACATATATACATATATGGTCATGCTTGTGCTAACCATTTATTTATTTATTTTTTAATCTCTACTTACAATTTTCCTCTAGCTTATACAATGTTGGTTATAATGTGTTTTCTCCAATTAATAAACTCCATACACATGCAGGTGCACAATCCATAGGTGTTTGCAATGGACGACTTGGCAACAATTTGCCATCGGAGCAGGAAACTGTGGACTTATACAAATCCAATGGCATTGGAAGGATGCGAATATACGATCCAAACCAAGCAACTCTGCAGGCACTCAGAGGATCCAACATAGAACTCATTCTCGATGTTCCGAACGGGAAACTTCAAGAGCTTGCATCCGATGCTTCAGCTGCAACTCAATGGGTCCAGATGAATGTACAAGCTTACTCTCCCGATGTAAAGTTCCGATACATTTCTGTGGGAAATGAAGTAGATCCCAACACTGAAAATGCTCAGTATGTTCCGTTCGTTCTCCCCGCCATGAAAAACGTCCACAGTGCGATTGTAGCAGCCGGACTACAAGACCAAATCAAGGTTTTGTTGGCTTTGGTCTAATACTACTTTGATAAAAGAGTAGTGATCGAATTTGGTAGTTACCGAATTCAAATTATGTGAGGAGTTATAAGTTTCATCACATCATGTCATGATCATATGATAGAAGCGACCACCTCTCTCACATAAATTGAATTCTAAGTGCCCAATAATTAGAGGGCATAATTATATAGCTTCAAAGACTTTTATCTGACCAATTACGTATAAATGCTCAATTACTCTTATTACTTCACTGACATCACTTTTAGTAATCCTAATTTCCATTGTCTTTTGGTTGTATATTACTTCCACCATTTTCTATCTCTACTTTTCCATGGTGGAATTTTTAGAATGACCTGCTTAGCTTTCATTTCACCTCTCACCATCAAATGAATTGTGAATAACCCGTCAATCTTCTCTTGGAAACAAGGGGCACTTCCGGTTATGTGGGTGCTTGAAACAATTTTGTCTTATCCAATATTGTATAAGATAGAGTCGGACACATCCAACTAAAATTATGTAAGTAAAAATGATGTCATGATGATATTATCATATTTAAGGTGATGTTATCCCCACTTACATAAAACAATCAATATATGACTTTCGGACTACTTATCAATATTCAAACAATCGGATACATCCGACTTTTGGACCAATTATCATTATTCTTATCTTTAATCCATACGCATCTATCATGGATACCAAAAACTTGAAAAGACTGGATACTAAAATCAAGTCTGTTTTCCCACAGGTTTCGACAGCAACGTACTCCGGACTTTTGGGCACCTCTTACCCTCCATCAAATGGGGCATTCCAAGACAACGCAAGGTCATTCATGGAGCCAATCATCAGCTTCCTTGCTAGCAATACTGCCCCATTACTTGCCAACATATACCCTTACTTTGCCTATATTGATAAACCCCAAGACATTCAGCTTCCTTATGCCTTATTTACTGCACCAGGAGTAGTTGTAACCGACGGTTCATTAGGATATCAAAACCTTTTTGATGCATTGTTGGATGCCATGTACACTGCCGTTGAGAAGGTAGGTGGACATAATTTGGAGATTGTGGTGTCGGAGAGTGGCTGGCCGTCTGAGGCTGGCACTGCAGCAAGTGTGGAGAATGCAAGCACTTACTACAGAAATTTGATTAATCATGTCAAGGGTGGGACTCCAAAGAAGCCAGACAGGGCTATACAAACCTTCTTGTTCGCCATGTTTGACGAGAACCAAAAGCCTGGGAAGGAAACGGAGAAACATTTTGGCCTGTTCAGTCCTAATAAGCAGCCTAAATACCAAATTGCTTTCAGTTAAAATACTGATGAATATGAAAAATGAAGGAAAATTTAAAGTAGCGAGCTAAATTATATATATATATATACATATGTATCGATGAATAAGAATGGCTTGTGCTTATATAGCTTGAACATTGTTTACCTGGAAAGAGAATGTCTTGGGTAAGGCATGCCTGTGATCTCTATTCTATCTTATCAATTAATTTTCGTCTTTCTGTTTGTTTATTTAAGGAAGCTATGTAATATAAGATTTGTATGGAGGAGCAAAAATTAATAAAAGAGACATTTTAATTTTACACATGCTGTCTTTATCCTTCGTGGTATTTTATTTTAAATATTCAAAAGGCTAACAGTCAACGATGAACTGGAAATGATGCTAATGTTTTGGCTAACAGTCAACGATGAACTGGAAATGATGCTAATGTTGTGGCTAACAGTCAACGATGAACTGGAAATGATGATAATGTTGTTGGGGCTAAGGTAGAAATAATGGCAATCAGTTGTTCTCAAAGGTGAAGATTATTAATTTTGGAGTGTTAAAACGAGAACGTTGTTTCTCTCTCTTGATTTGTGGTAATTAGTTGAGAATGGCTATACTAAATATGATAATCAGAAAGAGAATAATGGTTGCACAAGGAAAACGAGAAGAATGATGCTAATGCTATTTGGATTATGTGTTCTAAAAGTCAATTATTTATTTTTAATATTTAATTTTTTGTTAATAAATGTGATTTATTATTAAATATAATATTTATGCATTGGGTTTATTATACCTTGGCATTGTTTGCAGGATACTTTTATCAGTAAGATTGTAACACACTTGACTTCTATGAGATAGAATGATTTGTCTTAATAATTGGGATAGTTGACTCTAAATCAGTGTGTTAACTAGTATGCTTAGAGTACATTAATTAACTGGATCACAATAAGATCACACACATACAAATTACTATCATTATTTTGGTGTACTTCTTATATACTAAATTTATTAGGCTCTTAATCCTGAGGGGTTTAGTGGACTCAAGTTTTAATATTGTTCACTTTAACTTACCAATGTGTGAGATCTTTAAGGTCAATACCATGGTAGTACCAGGAAGCTAATGTTGGAGTTGTTGGAACACAAATGCTTAACAATGAATCCACACTCATTATAAGAATTATAATAATAAGTTTGGCGGCTCCAAAAATAACCGTTTGACAGAGATGATTAAGGCCAAAAAACAACCCAAAGGGCCGGTTCCGTGGATAACTTTGTATGTGGTATCAAATGTGCATACATCTCCGAAATGACTATAATCTATAATCATACAAGGATTTACCCAAAAAATATTCATTATCATTTGTTCATTATCCAATTGGAGGTTATAGTAGAATGACGAATTTTTACGGCACTATTCTTTGAAATGTGACAGGAGCCACACCTGATTGCCATGTTACATATCCAAATGCCTTTTCTATTGTAAGTAATTGAGTCGGTCATGCTTTGTGAAGCCAACTGATTTAATCCCATCAACTTCCCCTGCCATAAAATAAAATGCAGTAGACGATGAAAGTCCTACGGCATGTGACAACTCAACATCAAACGACTGGGTAACACTAATACTTGTTTGCGAGGGCATCATGTGCCTCAAATTAGGTTTGACAAAAGGGTGGTTGTGTGCTTCTACAAACTTACATACAACATAAATTTGCTTTAATCTGTCATTACATAATACCCATCTGTGTATCACAACCAATTCGAGTTTCAGACCTAAGGGTCTTTATAGTATGGGGCTTACTGCCTTGGGCTCAAACACCCTCTTTGCAATAGACAAACATTGTTGATGTAACTAATCCATTTTTTTATTTATTTTTTTGTCTTTGTTTGTATACTCCTTTCGAATGCTAAAACCTAATTGACCACCGTATGCGTTATAGAAATTATGAGCAACTTCGGGGGATTCAAACTCCATGGACATTATTCTATGATATTCAGCTGTAAATTCTTCGAGGTTATCAACATTGTCAACACAAACGACATTATCAACATTCTGAACATAAACAGAATTATCAACATTCTCAACACAAACAACGGTATCGCAAATATCATTATCAACATTCTCAACACAAACAACGTTATGACCATTATGAACAATCTAAGCAAAATCATCATTAACGTGTGGCACTTCTTCATTCATGATTCCTACAATCAAATAACAAGCCGGCTGCACCACGGAAGTATGAACATAAGAAAAAAGTGTGCAAGTACGATAAAAATAACATGATCCCATCAGTATAGTGGTCTTATGCCAATACTTTTATTTTCACAAATTCGCTATAACATAAATGTGTAACATGGAAAACTGATAATGCTATGTTGGTGGATATAACATAATGTGTAAGGGATATGTTCCCAGAAATTCAAATTTTGTTTAAAAATCATGTACACAGAATAAAACCAAAACAAAGACGTTTGTTATGAAGAATGATAAACAGAACATGATAGTAATAAAATACGTATAGTGGATTGATAACTAAAACCATTGCTTTCACATATATGGCACCAAAACCCGTTGGATGATATCATCGTTCTAGGATTCGTCAAAACAAAAACAGATTATGGGAATTGGTTGTTGAAATCAATTAAGGAATTAAATGATGTAAGTCAAAATACTCACCTTGTTGTCGTCGAAATTGCTAAACAAAACCCTTAATTTAGGTGTTCAATTTAGCTGTTAACAGAAATCAATTTTTGGAAATAGAAATCGATTTTTGGAAATACAATCAAAGCCCTCTAATCTTTTGATTCCTTACAAACACACAAAACAGAAATTGATTTTTGGAAATAGAAATCGATTTTTGGAAACAAATGATTTGAAATTCAGCAATTAACATATCATTGTTATGGGATTTGTCAAAACAGAAATTGATTTTTGGAACAAATGATTTGAAATTCAGCAATTAACATATCATTGTTCTGAGATTTGTCAAAACAGAAATAGATTATGGGAATTAGTTGTTGAAATCAATTGAGGAATTAAATGATGTAAGTCAAAATACTCACCTTGCTATCGTCAAAATTGCTAAACAAAACCCTTAATTTAGGTGTAAATCCATAATCAACTCCGGTCACCACAATCAAAGCCCTATAATTTTCTTTTCCCTCACAAACATACAAAATAGAAATCGATTTTTGGAAACAAAATTGTTTGGAAAACAGAAATCGTGCAGGAGATAATTTCGTTAATGGCAGGATTTGGGAAAGAATGACATTAATTTGGGAAATAATTTGGTTAATGGTGGGATTTGGGGTTTAGGGCTACTGTGGGTTTTGGAGGGAGCGCGAGAGAGGGCATGTTTGTTGTCTAACTATTGGTGCAAGGAAACAAACTCAAGCATAAACCACGGTTAAGGAGGGCGACGTGGCAGAAGGAGGGCCAACGAAAAAAATGAACTGCATGGACTGGAGGAATAGTGAACTGGACTGAATTCGAGTCCATCAGTATTCCATATCTTCTCACGTCAAGTTTTATGCTTATGTAAGAACCCCAAACCAGAAAGAGCCTAAGAGCAAACGGTGTAGGGATTTTTTTGCCAGCTGGGAAGTCAGAGGAGCTAGTGTGTTGCATGGTATGAGGCTAGCAAATGGTGGGTCCCAGGTGAAGAATCGCAAAGCCAATCGCCACAGATAACATATCAATTGCGAGTGATGACTGGCCCCACAAACTGTAACGGCTCTTTATTTTTTTTTCATTTGATTTTTTTCTTTACTATTTCGTTTTATATGTAATTTATTTTTATTGTAAAAAAAAAAAACATTTATGATTTTGATTATTTTATTTTATTTTTTAATTTTCAAATAAATATGTATGATTTCTATTTCTGTCTTTTGGATTTTTTTTTTGGTAAGTTTGTCAACAAATATATATGAATTTTTTTTAATAAAAAAATAATATTGTTAGAGATGGTTTTTTTCTTTACTATTTCCTTTTATATGTAATATAATTTTATTGTAAAAAAAATATTTATGATTTATGATTTTGATTATTTTATTTTTTATTTTTATTTTCAAATAAATATGTATGATTTCTATTTCTTTGTCTTTTAAAATTTCGTTCTTTGAAATTTGTCAACAAATATATAAGTAAAAAAAATTAAAATAATACTTTATTAATCACAAACAAACAATATGAAGAAATACATTTTACTCAATATTATTGTTAAACTTCTTCATTGCCAAATTTATTCCACAAATGCTCCATGAGATCTCTCCTGAGATCCCCATTGTTTTCTTCATTGCGAATCTTGTTGAGGCGAGTGGAGATGTATGTTGCCAAAAATGATCGGTCTCGATTGTACTATGGAAGGTAGACCGACTTATTTGCTAGAGGTGTCCATTCCAAAATGTTAGTATCGCCCTCCTCTTCTATAATCATATTGTGCAATATGATGCACATTCTCATTATCTTACTTAGGTCTTCTTTCTTCCAATAATTTATTGGTCCATGCATTATAATAGCCCACCTTATCTGCAACATACGAAATGCCCCGAATTCTTGTCTTTGACCAAACAAATTCTCTTTTCCAGTAGTTGGGTGCGGGATGGTTTGCATCAAAGTTGCCCACTTAGGGTATATACCATCAGATAGGTAATACCCCAGCGTACAGTGATGTCCATTCACCTTGTAATTCATTAGAGGCATTGTATCATTAATGATACGATTGAATATTGGGGAATGATCTAAAACATACACGTCATTGTGTGAACCAGCAATACCAAAGAAAGCATGCCAGATCCACAGATTTTTTTGATGCAACCACCTCCAATATGATGGTTGGCTTACTGTCTCTCCCCTTGTGGGTGTCATGCCACCCTTTAGGGAAATTCTTCTATTCGCAATGCATACATCTATAGAGTCATGAGTTGTAATCAAAAGTAATACGTATACTTACATGGGGATCTTCTTTCTTCCCCTTCTTGAAGTAAATATGCAATGTTGCTTTCGTTTGGCGAGCGTAGGTACTGCTCCGTATACAACGCAATTACAGCATCACAAAATCTCTTCAAGCTTTCGATTGCAGTGCTGTGATGACCCTGGTTCTTCAGGCCAGTGCGTCCTGTGATGAACTGGAGATTGACCCGATAGCGGATCCAGATACAAAAGTAAGAAACAAGACAACAGTCACCCAAGGCACAACATGCCTCCAAGACACTCTGATGACCTTCCATGAGGTCTGGAACTCAATGAAAACTGATGCGGAAACAAAAGATCAGAAAAGTAACAATTTGGCCTCTAGGGGCAAAATAGTCATTTCTAAAAATATGGATTCGGGTGCCACTAAGCACACTACTGAAAATACAACAAAAAAATAATCAAGATGGACTCAAGAATCACATGATTCAGAGTCCGGATGAAGGAGAAACGGCATAACGAAGAAAAACGAGTCGTTAAGGCTAAAAGGGTAAATTGGTAATTATCTAGGAAGATTTGGGTGAAACTGAGCACACCATTGGAAAGGCAGTGAAAAATTAATCAAGTTCAAAAAAAAATTCACTCGATTTGGAGTTTGGACGAAGGAGAACAAGCGAAAACAAAAGGTGACGTCACGACGTCGAGACGAGCACCCCACGAGCACTCCGACAAGCACCATGACATGCTAGGGGAAGAAAAGTTCTAGCCAGAACTGAGAGCTGAAACGAGATCCGAAATGAATTTTTCTGGAAAAACATGCGCCCCCCCCCCCCCCCCCCCCAAATAAAGTTTTATACCCGACAGCGAGAAAGAAAACACAAAAAACTCATTGTGAAACACCCAAATTGCCCTTAAATCAGAAAAGGTTAAAAGGTCAAAAAGCTGCTACAGGATCTGTCTGTGACTGAGAGCAAAAATGGGTCATCAATGGAATTTTTCTAGAAAAACACGAAGAAGAACCCCCCCCCCCCCAAAAATCAAGTTTTCTACCCGATAACATAGACTGAAACAAAGAAAATGCACTGTAAAATGCTCAGAATACCCCAAAAAAAATCAATTTAAGAAGTTTAAAATCTTTCCGAGCTGCTGCCAAAGGAAAGGAAATGGGGTTTCGGGATGTTTTTAAATCGTCTAAATTTAAAATGCAATATTAAAATACACCCACAAGACCCCCGGAAGTTTCGGATCGGTCGACACATTTTTCAAAAAAAAGTCGATGAATACTACCAAGTACTAAAATCTCAAGTTTAAAAAAAAAACATATTTGTAAACTTTAGAATTAATGGCTTTTGGCCTCATGTCATACATACAAAATAAGTATCCAAAAAGTGTACTTAGGTACGCATTACATATTTGGAATCAAGGATATAAGTTTTAATATATAAGGTTATAAAATGACATTTCATGGTAACATTTGCATAAAATGAAAATTTAAAAGTTACAAGTCATCCAAAGAATGATGAGCATCACGAACAAAGCCTTCGTACCTAAAACAAATCCCCAGTAACTTCGGGGTGAGTGACATAAAGCTACTCGTAGGAAATGAGCATGCATCGAACTTGCATTTTACAAAATTATCGCCTTAAGGTGAAACATGTCAAGGGGCTCATGCCACCTAACGTCTATGTCAAAATGATACTCAGGGAGCATCCTAGGCTACCTTAGATCATTTCTAGCATAAATCACATCATTTATGCAATTTAACCATATAGAAGCATACTGTACAACGCGACATGATATAGGTTCTCAACAGTATCAATTTGCAATTTAAGATACAAAAACAATTAAAGTGGGTCATGCCACCTAGCGTCTATGTTCCAAATGAGTCTAAGGAATCATCCTCAGCTACATTAGAACAATAAAACATAAGTCACGATATCGATGTAATTTAACTAGCATTGGAACTTCCAATACCACGCATAAAGCATGATTTCTCAAGTTAACATCTTGAAACTCAAAATGGAAAATCAAATAAGGAATAACAAGTTACGATATCATCTAATTATCAACTTGAAATGAAATACAAAATCAAACCAGGCGGATACTTGGACGTCATGCCGGATCAGACTGACACCATAGTTATTTTAGGGTTACTAGCCCATGGGTAACCTCCCTATGTGTGCACTAGACTTGTAGAGGGACAATCCCCCGTACTAGAACCATGTCCTAGCCTTAATTAAATAACAACATCCCCAAGTTTCCAAAATCACTAAGTTGTGCAACAACGTATATATCAACATGTATATACAAGATAATCAATTATCTACTACGCACAACCAAAATTGGAAACACATACAATACATGCTCTAAGTCCATAACTACTATGGCATAAAAGATGTCAAATATAAAATGTGCAACTCATTACACAAGACAATGATATATTCAATAAGGAAAACATATTCTCATGAATATAAATATAACAACTATGTTATCCAATGCTCAAAATGTAACCAAGTGAATATACAACAAGTCCAAGTCCATGATATAAACATAGAAACAACTTCCAAAACATAATTAAATCCATGGAGCAATTAGATAGAATTTAATTAAATAAAAATAATTAAATTCTCTAGATTCCAAATTAATTCCAAATAATCTCAAATTTATATATGTTGAAGGACATATCATGGTCATCACATACATAACATTAAATAACTAATTAAGTGATTAAAATACTTAAAATAAAATTAATTAAACTAATTAAATAATTTCCTCTAGATTTTTAAACAACTCCAAATGCTCTCAAATTAACGTATGTTCAAGAACTCACCAAGGCCTACTTTAATATCACATTACAAATTTATTCCATACTTGATACAACTATGTGAATTAAACTTTCACAAAAGATAAGTATTAAATAAAAGTTACAATTCTTATTCAAATAATCACAATTTAATATATATCAACCACCATACCAAGGCCTAAATTTCTAGCATGCCACAATTTAATTCTAAGTTGAATATCATCATAAGAATTAAACCTTACACAAAGAAAATAATTAAATTAAATTCTAAATTATGAACAAAAGCATGCATACAAGTTGTATAAGCATCATTAGCATGCAAGACAACAAAAATATGAAACTATAACACCCCCTACCCCCATTTGAGATGAAAATCTCAAATCCCCACCGAAATAAAACTGCTCCGAATCCGATGATACTCCTAGGTTATGTCGGGGACAACATGGTGAACATTAAACTCCAAAGAGGACATACCAAAATCCAAACTGGGCCTTAAACCTGAACTCAAAAAATGACAAAAAATGGATTCTAATAAGGGGGAAAGATGCGCGTAGTCAAGACAAGTATAAAACACGAAGGCACTACGATTTTTTAGCAAAGGGAAGGAGGTTTAATTGAGAGAAGAAGGGTGGCAGCCCCCCTTGGGCTTCCATGACAGCTTTTGGTCGTGCATGAAGAGAGGGGAAGATCACTTTTCTATTTTATAACCCCCTATTTATAGGAAAACCCTAAAAGTGCCCCGCCGGGTCCGAAAAAATGAAATTTGAGCAGACGCACTCAAACGGCAAAACTCTGTGAACGAAAAAGAACTGATATGAGAAAATATGAACAACAGAAGAAACAACATCGAAAACTGAGTACTGAGTAGAGAGATATGCCCCGAACAAGTTCGGTGCCAACTAGGGCTAGAAACCCTAAAACTGGGGAAAAACGACCAGAAGACAATTCTAAGAGTACACGGCTTGATGAAAAGTGAAAATGAATCCCATACGAGGATCCAGGCTCAAAATGAGGCATTTTTGCAATACCTTTCTTAATTGCACAATGACCCCTCCAAAAAGTGAAAACAGCACTAATGACCCAGAATGATAATATCTTTCAAAAATATTTTCTTAAAAACCCCTGAAATAAAATATCTTCAAAAGATATTTACAAAAAATACCCTAAGAAAAGAAAAAGATTTTGAAAAACTATGCATCCATGCCCTATGGATACCAAGAGCAACCAGAGTACTTTACTGCAAAGTAAAGATACGTTTTTCGTGAAAACCACTTAGAATGATGATACATGAAGTCAAAAACCAACTCCGAGCACAAAAAGTGAGGTTGTATCAAAAAGTGACAAATGGGGAAAAGACAAAATAGGGAAAATGACAAAAAGTGAATAGCGTTGAAAAACGAAAAATGTGGAAATGACTCGGTCTTTAAAGGAAGTTGTCAATCCAAAGGAAAGAGTCTCAGAAACCATTTCTGAGCACTCGAGATGATACTAAGTGATGAAAAACCAAACACAGAATAGAAAAGATAACGGAAAAAATTTATACGCAAAATTTGAGAAAAAAAGAAAGAAAGAAAATGACCGGGTCATTACAACCTTAACACCTTAAAGGGATTTCGTCCCCAAAATCTAGCCCCAACAATCAAAAGGTGAAACCAGGACAACTACGGAGTACATCTTCGAGTATCCCACACAACATGCTACAAAAGCAATCCCAAAACTGAAAGATAACACATAAACCAATGTCATTCGCACCCACATGCTTACGTCAGGACAGCCCCTCAAAAGAGAAGTGACCACACGGCCACATGACAAGTCAAAGGTCACATACAGAACCCAAGGTCAGACAAAGAAACAAAAAGTAACAACTGTAAGCATTCCTCTTGATGAATCATCATACTGATCCAAAAACAACCACCAAAAGATTTCCAAGATAACCATGTATCAAATCAGGGTATAGAACAAAGACAATGTGGCAGTACGAATAGTGACCAGAACCCGCCGATGACGTACTCAAATATGTGGCAGCAATGATAGTATCTAGCACTCACCCACACTTACTCGTCAATAAGGTAGCATCAACGGCAACTAGCACCCGCCCACAACACACAACTTGTACGGTAGCATGACAGTATAAGGCACTAGTTCATAACCTGCCCCCACTAGGTCTACCCATAAAACCTCTCGATACAAATGACATCAATGTCGTGAATCATCATTACCAAAAGTAATTCGGTAACTCAGCATTCCGTAAGAGTTGAGACATGGTCCAAAGACGTCGACATCCCAGCCACTCTCAAAACCCTAACGACTATGCTACAGGTACCTTCTGGCTTAAGGTCTTAATCCTCAATATAACAAAACCAACAACTCCAATGTCTCAAAATACTCCTATTAACAACATCAATCAAGAATTTAAAGCCTAACAGAGAAATCAATACCACCAGGAATCAAAACGAACCTCACTACAAGACATTTCATCGAAAGTCCCACATATCTTCCTAAAATAACTACAAAACCACACCGGAATCAAACATTGGATCAAAATCCCTATCACGGATAATTAAATCCTTGAAAAATAAGTCCACGACGTGGCACACACATCAAAATCCAAACAACCAACGTCACAAAACAAGTCTCTCAAAACCGTGCTTGGCGTCACCAAGCTAAATAAAAATTCCTTAATTTCAGTCCATAAACAGTCACTCACTGGAACTACGATTCCTCAAAACTATGCCTAGCCATAACTAGGATGAGAAAAATCCACAAATAAGCCATATCCAACAGCAATCTCCTAAACTTCTCCTAAGACTCAACTACATCCAGGTCTCCAAAAACCAAAGCAAGTCTCCAAAAGACATCCTCAAAAAAGCATCGAACTCATCTTATGAATCAAACAAATCCTCAATGATATGGACACAAGTCCCCATAAAGTGTTCTCACATAAATCAACTCACTCTGACCACCACAACTCCATCAATAACCATGGAAAAAACTCCCCAAGGGAAGACATAAAGGAAAAGAACCACCAGTCCTAAGATTGACAACACCACGACTCCACCTCTGAAACAAAAGATAACAACGTCAAAGACTTCACCCCCTACATGGGAGTATGTCGACCAAAATTCACCAAGGACTCAAGACAACAACGGCGATCCTCACGGACCAACCAACCCCAAAACCGTGCACAAGGTGACGAAGAAAAGAGACTCACTCCTTATGAAATCCCAAATACGAACCAAGAAAAAGAGGAGAAACCCTATTCTCCTACAAGTGGCAACACATCAAATATGAAAATGGAGCATTCTTCCCACCTTAGGGAAGTAGACATCTCAAGACAAAACAAATATGAAAACTCTTCTACAAGGAATCTCATAATGAAACCATTACAGAAACCGGCATACAAACTACGCGCGACCGAGGGAAACAAATAGGAAAACCAAAATGGAAGTCATGCATATAACAAGGAAGGCAACTACCAAATAAGTAAATCTACTCACATATATAAAGTTAAGAGTACATGCGGCACGTCTCCACGTGAACACAAAAGCATGTCATTAAAGCACAGCAACAACACGGCATCTCTAAGCATATAAATAAGGCATGCTAATATCACACAACAAGAAAACAAATGTTGATAGACCTTCACCTACTCATGCTTCACAATAAAATAAATCATAATACTAACTTGTAATAAACAAAACTGTAGAAGATAAAATGATGCAACAATGAACCCTATGGACATCGTGTCCTAAAGTGTCCAGGTAAAAGGGAAACAAGTCCTAGCTATAATCTGACTCCAAAAACCAATGTGACAACAACCTGTCTCAAAACAAACGTGAGCCCTCACCATAATGGTAAGACTCCTACAATCCGTTTCCGAATGTAAAGGTGACACTATGAGTGACACTAACAATGCAATGCTCTCACTAACCCGAAACATTGATCAATCGACTCGACCACAAAAGCGTCATCACGCAAGGAGAACTCAAATGAAATGGCTACTCTAGCTATACCAGCAACAACCAAATCAATCACTACAATTGATCCCCAAAACAACCATCATTATCATCAATCAAAGGGAATATGCCTATCAGGACAAAACCAATGCTGATTCCATCCGAAATGCTCTCGTAGCTAGCCACTATGGTAGAATGACAGTGCCATGCACTGGCCCACAAAACCAACAAATCTAGTCCTACAGCTACAGTCAATGACTCAACTCACAAGAGTCTAAACAAAAGGTGTCTCTCTACCTACCTCAAAACTGATGCTAGATCAACAACGACCTAAACTATAATGAAACTGTGACTACAATCACCATCAATCTCAACTCGTGCCTCAATGACCAATCCTGTGTCATACTAAATATGTAAGACAGTTATGCATATATAAATCTAACTTAGTATACATCATATGTCATGCTCTTTACAATGGAATACAATCATACTAAATAAACGGCATACCACATATAGCACGTACGCATATAAACATGTTATCAAACCAAAACATGTTATCATGAAGCATATAAACACGTAAAACAAAGCAACAAAAACGTGAAATGCACCTAAAACCCGTCATCCAAGGCATTCAAACCTAGGACCTCTGATACCACGTATGACGACCTGGTTCTTCAAGCCAGTGCATCCTGTGATAAACTAGAGATTGACCCAATAGTGGATCCAGATACGAAAGTAAGAAATAAGACAACAGTCTCCTAAGGCACAACATGCCTCTAAGACACTTTGAGGACCTTCCATGAGGTCTGGAACACAATGACAACTAACGCGGAAATAAAAGATCAGAAAAGTAACAATTTAGCTCCCAGGGGCAAAATAGTTATTTTTGAAAAAATTGATTCGGGGGCCACCGAGCACAGCTGGAAAGACAACAAAAAACTAATCAAGATGGACTCAAGAATCACATGATTTGGAGTCCGAATAAAGGAAAAATGACATGACGAAGAAAAACAAGCCCTTAAGGCTAAAAGAGTAAACTGGTAATTATCTAGGAAGATCTGGGTGCAACCGAGCACACCGTTGGAAATACAGCAAAAAATTAATCAAGTTCAAGAAAAAGTTCACTGGATTTGGAGTCCGGACGAAGGAGAACGAGCAAAAACAAAAATTAACGTCACGACGTCGAGACAAGCACCCCACGAGCACCTCGAAAAGCACTATGACATGCTAGGGGAAGAAAAGTTCCAGCCACAACTGAGAGCCAAAACAAGGTCAGAAACGAATTTTTCTAGAAAAACACGAAGAAGAAACCTCCCCCAAAATCAAGTTTTCTACCTGACAACGTGGAAGAAAATACAAAAAAACTCACTGTGAAATACCCAAATTGCCCCTAGATCAGAAGAGGTCAAGAGGGTCAAAAAACTGCTACAGGATCTGTTTGCGACTGAGAGCAAAAACGAGCCATCAAGGGCGGACCCAAGGCTAGGCAAGGGTGGGTTGTAGCCCACCCCAAAAAAAAATTTTTTTTTTTTTACTATACTAATATATTAGCCTAGCCCAAAGAAAAAAAAAATTAATAGTATTAGCCCACTCCAAATACCCAATGAAGCCCAACTTCAACTCAGCCACCATACTAAAAGAAAGGCCCAAACCAAATAACCCCATGATGGGCACCAGAAAAAAAAAATAATAATAATAATAAAAACTTAGGGAAAATCATTTCGCGCTTTACACTTTAGTCTTAACACTTTTGACTTTACACTTTACAGCCTCCCACAGTCCCGGCCACCACTGTCTCATGTTCGGCACTTCGGCTCCTTCAAATTTTAGGGCAAATCATTGCATATTTCAGGCTTTCCTTTTTAGCCTCCCCCAGTCCTACGGTCCTACCCAACAAATTGGAATTGTATTCATGATTCATCACTGTGCACGATCAAATGATCAATCGATAATTTGATATTTAAGGTAACTCATAATTCATTTATTCAATTATTAATTTCCAGGTATATATATATATATATATATATATATTATTCCATATTTTTTCTTAACAAAATTACTTAATATAGGGTTTAGTTAATTGGTTGATATATTTTGATTTAGGTAAATTACTTAAAAGTCAACAAATTGAATTGAATCACACAATTTCTAATTAGATCTCCCTTTGCAGAAATTGTTGAAGGCCAACAAATTGGAATTGCTTTCAATCTTTCATCACTTCAGACTTTCAATTATTAATTTCCATGTATATATATATATATATATATATATATATATTATTCCATATTTTTTCTTAACAAAATTACTTAATATAGGGTTTAGTTAATTGGTTGATATATTTTGATTTAGGTAAATTACTTAAAAGTCAACAAATTGAATTGAATCACACAATTTCTAATTGGATATCCCTTTGCAGAAATTGTTGAAGGCCAACAAATTGGAATTGCTTTCAATCTTTCATCACTTCAGACTCTAAGTATAAAGCACAAGTGCACAACAAATTGGATCAATTGATATTCAAGGTAAGTCATTTCTTCAATTATTCAATATATATATATATATATATATATATATATATATATATATATATTTATTTATTTATTTTTATTCCATATTTTTTCTTAACAAAATTACTTAATATAGGGTTTGGTTAATTGGTTGATATATTTTGATTTAGGTAATTACTTAAAAATTTAAAATTACTTGTTTTGCAAACTAAAAAGTCTAAAATAGAATTAAACAACATCGTTTATGTTAATTTGGAAAAAGTAGACAAGCAGTGATACTGTGATAGAATGTTAAAAAATAGAAACTACAGTTTACAGCTGGTCTTAGCATGTTATTGGTTGATATATTTTGATTTAGGTATTTCTACCTCATTCTTTAATTTTATTAGGTTAAATAATAATGGCTCAATATCAACCTCCAAATAAGAATGTGAAAAGTATGTCTATTCTCTTATTATATCAAAAGAGAGGCCAAATGTGTGACGATGGTCAATCGAAAAAGGATATACCTAGTGGTAGTGCATCTAGCGTTGACGATGATCAATTGAAAAATGATATACCTAGTGATCTTGATTTGCAACCTCCTGTGGCTCCTGCCCTACCTCAAGTTGTTAAACCCAATCAACTTCACTCCACTTCTATTGAAAGAGATCATGGGTTACGTATTCAAATACATGAATACCCGGTAAATCAAATGGATAAGCTTAGACGAGCTTACATCAATTTGGGGCCTTATCAACCTAAACTTTCCAATTATCCTAACTCTTCAGATGGAAAGCAGAATCGACAATTTAAGTATGAATGGTTCAAGCAATTTCCTTGGCTAGAGTATTCTCCTTCAAAAGATAAAGTATATTGTTTTCCATGCTTTCTCTTTGAAAATACGGTGGCGAGTCGTTCTTCACTTGTAGTTGGTGGATTTAGCGGTTGGAAGAGAGTTAATGATTGAAAAAATTGTGTATTCTTGAAACACATAGGACTTCAATCCTCACCACATACAAAATGTGCCATACTTTATGGGAATTTCAAGAAATCGGCACAACATATTAATAAAATGTTGAATGCCCAATCAAGAGAGCAGGTTTTGAAGAATCGAATGCGGCTTAAAGCAACTACTGAAATTGTTCGCTTGCTAGCATTGCAAGGAATTGGTTTTAGAGGCCATGATGAAAGTTCAAGTTCATTAAATCGAGGGAATTTTTATTGACGTGTTAAAGTGCAAAGCGGAAGGAAATGATGAACTTTCAAGTATTATCTTAGACAATGATCCACAAAATGCCCAATACATTGCTCTGTCAATTCAAAAAGAGGTTATTCATATTCTTGCAAACAGAGTGAGAAAACTGATTTGTGATGAAATTACGGGAGGTAAATATTGTATTCTTGTTGATGAAGCACAAGATGAGTCTAATACAGAGCAATTGGCTCTTGTTTTAAGATATGTAAAGCATGATGGCTTACAAATGGAACGTTTTTTTTGCCATTGTGGGAGTTGAAAACAGATCAGCAGTTACGCTTAAGGATACAATATGTGTTATTCTTGGTCGGTTTGATCTTTCAATTCAAAATTTGAGAGGTCAAGGGTACGATGGTGCTAGTAATATGCGCAGCGAATGGAATAGACTACAAACATTATTTCTTAAAGATTGCCCATTTGCTTATTATGTCCATTGTTTTACACATCGATTACAATTAGCATTAGTTGCAGCAGCAAAAGATGAGACGAATATTTGGCAATATTTCTCTCACCTAACTTGTATTGTCAATCTTGTTGCTTCCTCTCCTAAGCGTCTTGCTGAATTAAAATCTTTTCAAAGGGATGATATTGCATTTATGTTAAGCACAGGTGAACGTGAATCTGGTAAAGGTGCTAATCAGATTGGCACCTTGCATCGAGCTGGAGCTACTCGTTGGAGCTCACATTATGATTCTGTGAAGGATTTGATTGATATGTATATTGCATCCTGCAGAGTTGTTGAAAGTCTTAGAAATGGTGGACAAAGTCAATAAATATGTGGGCGAGCTTCAGGTGTTTACAAGGTAATGAGAAACTTTGAATTCATATTTATTTTACACCTAATGGATAACATTATGGGATTCATTGACACACTTTGCCAGGCCTTGCAATGCAATTCTCAAGATATTCTAAATGCTTTGAAATTAGTCTCATCAACTAAAAATCTCCTTCAAAAATTCAGAGAAGATTATTGGGATATTTTTCTTGCCAATGTGGTGTTATTTTGCAATCGATATAACATTGATATACCTGATTTGAGTTCTCGTTATGTAGAGGTATGGGTCGTTATTGTCAGCAACAAGATCATATTACAGTTGAGCACCATTATCACTTTGACATTTTCAACTCTGTAATAGATTTATAGTTGATGGAGTTAGAACATAGATTCAACAATGAAGTAGTGGAACTTCTTACTCTTAGCTCTGCTTTGGATCCTAGTGATTCTTTTAAATATTTTAACGTGGAAAAGATATGCAATCTTGCTGAGAAATTCTATCCTTGGGACTTCACTGTCCAAGATGTTAAAACATTGAAGTTTCAGTTGATGCATTATCAACTTGATGTATCTAGTGATCCCAAGTTTTAGAATATTTCTTCTCTTACTAATTGAAGTCGGGAACTAGTTGTAAGCAAGAAGTTTGAGTACTACCCTTTGGTTGATAGATTGATTCGTCTTGTATTGACTCTTCCTGTTTTTACAGCAATTACGGAAAGAGTATTTTCAAGCATGAAACGTGTTGAAACTGCGATGCGTAGCAGGATTGGAGATGCATTTCTCGCTGACTGCATGACCATCAATCTTGAACGGGAGCTTGTTTGGAAAATTGACTTGGAGCCTGTTATTGACGAATTCAAGTCTTTAAAGACTCGTCGAGCACAACTTAGATAAATATTTTGTAATCTTTGAATTTAAATATTTATCTATATTATGTTATAATATATATATATTTTTTTTGCTTAAGAAATTTTGTTATTAAATTTATGTTTAGTATTAGCCCACCCAAACGATAAATCCTGGATCCGCCCTTGCGAGCCATCAACCGGTTTTTTCTAGAAAAACACAAAGAAGAAAAACAGATTATGGGAATTGGATGATATCATTGTTCTAGGATTCGTCAAAACAAAAACAGATTATGGGAATTGGTTGTTGAAATCAATTAAGGAATTAAATGATGTAAGTCAAAATACTCACCTTGTTGTTGTTGAAATTGCTAAACAAAACCCTTAATTTAGGTGTTCAATTTAGCTGTTAACAGAAATCAATTTTTGGAAATAGAAATCAATTTTTGGAAATACATTCATAGCCCTCTAATCTTTTGATTCCTTACAAACACACAAAACAGAAAGTAATTTTTGGAAATAGAAATCAATTTTTGGAAACAATTGATTTGAAATTCAGCAATTAACATATCATTGTTATGGGATTTGTCAAAATAGAAATTGATTTTTGGAAATAGAAATTGATTTTTGGAAACAAATGATTTGAAATTCAGCAATTAACATATCATTGTTCTGGATTCGTCAGAACAGAAATAGATTATAGGAATTGGTTGTTGAAATCAATTGAGGAATTAAATGATGCAAGTCAAAATACTCACCTTGCTATCGTCAAAGTTGCTAAACAAAACCTTTAATTTAGGTGTTAATCCATAATCAACTCCGGTCACCACAATCAAAGCCTTATAATTTTTTTTCCCTCACAAACATACAAAACAGAAATCTATTTTTGGAAACAAAATTGTTTGGAAAACAAAAATCGTGCAGGAGATAAATTCGTTAATGGCAGAATTTGGGAAAGAATGACATTAATTTGGGAAATAATTTGGTTAATGGTGGGATTTGGGGTTTAGGGCTACTCTGGGTTTTGGAGGGAGCGCGAGAGAGGGCTTGTTTGTTATGCAACTATTGGTTCAAGGAAACAAACTCAAGCATAGACCATGGTTAAGGAGGACGACGTGGTAGAAGGAGGGCCAATGAAAAAATGAACTGCATGGACTGAAGGAATAGTGAATTGGACTGAATTCGAGTCCATCAGTATTCCATATCTTCAAACGTCAAGTTTTATGCTTATGTAATAACCCTAAACCAGAAAGAGCCTAAGAGCAACCGGTGTAGGGATTTTTTTGCCAGCTGGGAAGTCAGAGGAGCTAGTGTGTTGAATGCTATGAGGCTAGCAAATGGTGGGTCCCAGGTGAAGAATCGTAAAGCCAATCGCCATAGATAACATATCAATTGCGAGTGATGACTGGCCCCACAAACTGTAACGGCTCTTTATTTTTTTTTCTTTTGGTTTTTTTCTTTACTATTTCGTTTTATATGTAAGTTATTTTTATTGTAAAAAAAAAAAAACATTTATGATTTTGATTATTTTATTTTATTTTTTAATTTTCAAATAAATATGTATGATTTCTATTTCTGTCTTTTGGATTTTTTTTTTGGTAAGTTTGTCAGCAAATATATATGAAATTTTTTTTATAAAAAAATAATACTGTTAAAGACGGTTTTTTTGTTTACTATTTCCTTTTATATGTAATATAATTTTATTGTAAAAAAAATATTTATGATTTATGATTTTGATTTTCAAATAAATATATATGATTTCTATTTCTTTGTCTTTTGAAATTTCTTTCTTTGAAATTTGTCAACAAATATGCAAGAAAAAAAAATTAAAATAATACTTTATTAATCACAAACAAACAATATGAGGAAATACATTTTACTCAATATTATTGTTAAACTGCTTCATTGCCAAATTTATTCCACAAATGCTCCATCAGATCTCTCCTGAGATCCCCATTGTTTTCTTCATTGCGAATCTTGCTGAGGTGAGTGGAGATGTATGTTGCCAAAAATGATCGGTCTCGATTGTACTATGGAAGGTAGACCGACTTATTTGTTGGAGGTGTCCATTCCAAAATGTTAGTATTGCCCTCCTCTTCTATAATCATATTGTGCAATATGATGCATGTTCTCATTATCTTACTTAGGTCTTCTTTTTTCCAATAATTTATTGGTCCATGCATTATAATAGCCCACCTTATCTGCAACATACCAAATGCCCCGGATTCTTGTCTTTAACCAAACAATTTCTCTTTACTAGTAGTTGGGTGCGGGATGGTTTGCATCAAAGTTGCCCACTTAGGGTATATACCATTAGATAGGTAATACCCCAACGTACAGTGATGTCCATTCACCTTGTAATTAACTGGAGGCATTGTATCATTAATGATATGATTGAATATTGGGGAATGATCCAAAACATTCATGTCATTATGTGAACCAGCCATACCAAAGATAGCGTGCCAGATCCACAGATTTTTTTGTTGCAACCGTCTCCAATATGATGGTTGGCTTACTGCCTCTCCCCTTGTGGGTGTCATGCCACCCTTTAGGGCAATTCTTCTATTCCCAATGCATACAATCTATAGAGTCATGAGTTGTAATCAACAGCAATACATATACTTACACGGGGATCCTCTTTCTTCCCCATTTTGAAGTAAAGGTGTAATGTTGCTTTCGTTTGGCGAGCGTAGGTACTGCTCTGCATACAACGCAATTACAACATCACAAAATCTCTTCAAGCTTTCAATTGCGGTGCTGTGACGACCCTGGTTCTTTAAGCCAGTGCGTCTTGTGATGAATTGGAGATTGACCTGATAGCGGATTCAGATGTAGAAGCAAGAAACAAGACAACAGTCACCCAAGGCACAACATGCCTCTAAGACACTTTGACCTTCCATGAGGCCTGGAACTCAATGAGAACTGACGTTAAAACAAAAGATCAGAAAAGTAACAATTCAGCCTCTAGGGGCAAAATAGTCATTTCTAAAAATATGAATTCGGGTGCCACTGAGTACACTGCTGGAAATACAACAAAAAACTAATCAAGATGGACTCAAGAATCACTTGATTCGGAGTCCGGACAAAGGAGAAACGGCATGACGAAGAAAAACGAGCCGTTCAGGCTAAAAGGGTAAATTGGTAATTATCTAGGAATATTTGGGTGAAACCGAGCACACCATTGGAAAGACAATGAAAAATTAATCAAGTTCAAAAAATTTTTTACTCTATTTGGAGTCCGGACGAAGGAGAACGAGTGAAAACAAAAGTCGACGTCACGACGTCGAGACGAGCACCCCACGAGCACCCCGACAAGCACCGTGACATGCTAGGGGAAGAAAAGTTCTAGTTAGAACTGAGAGCTAAAATGAGATCCGAAACGAATTTTTCTGGAAAAACATGAAGAAGAGCCCCCCCCCCCCCCCCCCCCCCCCCCCAAATCAAGTTTTATACTCGACTGCGAGAAGGAAAACACAAAAAACTCATTGTGAAACACCCAAATTGCCCCTAGATCAGAAGAGGTCAAGAGGGTCAAAAAGCTGCTACAGGATCTGTCCGCGACTGAGAGAAAAAATGGGTCATCAAATGAATTTTTTTGGAAAAATACGAAGAAGAAACCACCCCCCCCCCCCCCCCCAAAATCAAGTTTTCTACTCGATAACATAGACTGAAACAAAGAAAATACACTGTAAAATGCTTAGAATACCCCCAAAAAAATCAAGTCAAGAAGTTTAAAATCTTTCCGAGCTGTTGCTAAAGGAAAGGAAATGGGGCTTCGGGATGTTTTTAAATCGTCTAAATTAAAAATGCAATCTTAAAATACACCCACAAGACCCCCGGAAGTTTTGGATCGATCGACACATTTTTCAAAAAAAAGTCGATGAATAATGATGCGACCCTGGCGTGTGTATAAAATAATGCACAACACTTTGGTTTTGGAAATGGTATCAAGCGGGCATCATAGTTTACATTTATAAACCGCTAGACACTTATACTATATAGTATGAATCGAGTAGGGATCGTCCCAAGGGATTGAACACGTGTTGGGATTAAACTTGGTTTTAAAGTTAATTAGATTGTGAAAGAGATAAATAGAGAGAGAGAGTTTGAGAGAAAAAGATTTTGGTGAATAATTAAACTAGAGTTCAATTGAAAGCATGGAATTGCAAATAAATTAAATTAAATTAAACTAAGAATTAAAGAGATAGGAAGAGAGTCTTAGGGTTAGAATTCACCACTAAGCTCATGCAATTAACCATATGCTTTCAATTAATGGGGAATTCATTAGTGTAATTATAGATGTGGTCACATTATCATCACAAATCACAGTTGTAAGCATAGATTATCAATATCAAGAATGAATTATCTACCTAATGACAATTAAACTAAAGTGTAGAACCCATTCAAAACTACGTCATAAGCCACCATACACATTCACAAATGTATCCGATAAGAGCACACATCATTCAAGAAGATAATACAAATTGTAATTAGAAGTATGGATTAACATAATCAAGTACAAATTGCCTACTTTACTACAGTTAACTAATGACAATAAGCTAATTTGTAGAACAACCTATCAAGATTAAGCCTTTATCCTAAATTAATTGACAATTATATCAACTAAGTATCATTCTATGACCATCACTAAACACAACTAAAAGAAGTATCTAGTGTAGAGTATAATTCTAAATCAATCACACATAGACATGCAATTTTCATATAGAATCAATGGAAGAATTAATTTTCAATCATCTAATGAAGACTAAAATACCTAATTAATCATATATAGACATACAATCAACTAGAGATTTTAATGGAAGAATTTATCAATACAAGCCCTAATTTATCAAATCAAGCATGTATATATAAAGAAATCACAAGGCCATATGGTTAATTATAACATATTAATTCCCCAAGAAAAGAAATACAAAGGTTTAGGTTATATGAACTTAGGGCTCATCCAAGCCCTAAGTGAAGAATTAGCTCATGGAGGAGATGATCATGGTGTCAACAAGCCCAATCCCCATCTTTTGACTCCTTCTTCTTCTTCCTTCAATTGTAGACAGAGCCTCCATAAAATGTTCTTCCAACCCTAGCTTTCTCCTTTTTCCAGAGAGAACGTAATATCACGGTATAGAAAATAAAACTTAATAATGATAAAAATAAAACTCTCTCCAAACTAATGAAAAATTAACTCAAAAAATAATGGGCTTGTTTCCCTTAAGTAACAAACTCTATTAAAGCCCATAAGTTACAAAAAATAAGCCCAAACAATAAAATCCGGTAGCCAAGTAAAAGATAAATCCCATAATGCTGCCAGGGGCATGGGGATCGATCCCCAGGGGGTATTTTTTTGCACCTTTCTGCCAATAGTTGGGGATCGATCCCCCAGTGCTAGAAATCTCTTTTAAGCCCCATTTAACTCCATTTGGCCCCCAGGCTAATCGATTTGCTTCTTGATCGTTAAGAACATCATCAAAGGCCCGGAAAAAGGTAGAATTGATCGCTTTTAAAGGATGAGCACACTATACGAACAATGAGCTGCGGCCGCTTTTTGACATTTTATAGGCTTTATCTAATTGTCTTTGCTCGATTCCAAAAAGGATTTAATGGACTGTTCTTAGCTCATTTTAACGTTATTGCCCTGAAATACACATAAACATAAATTAGGACTAAAACATGAAATTAAGATAGATGCAAAGACTGAAATACACTAGCTTAGGTGCTGAAATGTGCAACATTTAAGCACTTATCAAATAGTACCAAGTACTAAAATATCAAGTTTTAAAAAAAAAACATATTTGTAAACTTTAGAATTAATGGCCCTTGGCCTCATGTCATACATACAAAATAAGTATCCAAAAAGTGTACTTAGGTACACATTACATATTTGGAATCAAGGATACAAGTTTTAACATAGAACGTTACAAAATGAGATTTCATGCTAACATTTGCATGAAATGAAAACTTAAAAGGTATAAGTCATCCAAGGAATGATGAGCATAACAAACCAAGCCTTCATACCTAAAACAAATCCCTAGTAACTTCGGGGTGAGTGACATAAAGCTAGTCGTAGGAAATGAGCATGCATCGAATTAGCATTTTACAAAATTATCACCTTAAGGTGAAACATGTCATGGGGCTCATGCCACCTAACGTCTATGTCAAAATGAGACTCAGGAAGCATCCTAGGCTACCTTAGATCATTTCTAGTATAAATCACATCATTTATGCAATTTAACCATATAGAAGCATACTATACAACGCGACAAGATATAGGTTCTCAACAGTATCAATTTGCAATTTAAGATACAAAAACAATTAAAGTGGGTCATGCCACCTAGCGTCTATGTTCCAAATGAGTCTAAGGAATCATCCTCAGCTACATTAGAATAATAAAACATAAGTCACGATATCGATGTAATTTAACTAACATTGGAACTTCTAATACCATGCATAAAACATGATTTCTCAAGTTAACATCTTGAAACTCAAAATGAAAAATCAAATAAGGAATAACAAGTTACGATATCATCTAATTATCAACTTGAAATGAAATGCGAAATCAAACCAGGTGGATACTTGGACGTCACGCCGGATCAGATTGACACCATAGTTACTTTAGGGTAACTAGCCTATGGGTAACCTCCCTATGTGCGCACTAGACTTGTAGAGGGACAATCCCCCGTACTAGAACCATGTCCTAGCATTAATCAAATAACGACATCCCCAAGTTTCCAAAATCAACAAGTTGTACAACAACGTATATATCAACATGTATATAGAAGATAATCAATTATCTACCACGCACAACCAAAATTGGAAACACATATAATACATGCTTTAAGTCCATAATTACTATGGCATGAAAGATGTCAAATATAAAATGTGCAACTCATTACACAAGACAATGATATATTCAATAAGAAAAACATATTCTCATGAATATAAATGTAACAACTATGTTATCCAATGCTCAAAATGTAAGTCCAAGTCCATGGTTTAAACATAGAAACAACTTCCAAAACATAATTAAATCCATGGAGCAATTAGATAGAATTTAATTAAATAAAAACAATTAAATTCTCTAGATTCCAAATTAATTCCAAATAACCTCAAATTTATATATGTTGAAGGACATATCATGGTCATCACATACATAACATTAAATAACTAATCCAAAAACCAAAGGAAGTCTCCAAAAGACATCCTCAAAAGAGCATCGAGCTCACCTCACGAATCAAACAAATCCTCAATGATAAGGACACAAGTCCCCATAAAATGATCTCATATAAATCAACTCACTCTGAGCACCACAACTCCATCAATAACCACGGAAAAAACTCCCCAAGGGAAGACATGAAGGAAAAGAACCACCAGTCCTAAGAAGGACAACACCACGACTCCACCTCTGAAACAAAAGATAACAAGGTCAAAGACTTCACCCCCTACATGGGAGTAAGTCGACCAAAATTCACTAAGGACTCAAGACAACAATAGCGATCCTCACGGACCAACCAACCCCAAAACCGTGCACAAGGTGATGAAGAAAAGAGACTCACTCCTTGTGAAGTCCCAAACATGAACCAAGAAAAAGAGGAGAAACCTTATTCTCCCACAAGTGGCAACATATCAAATATAAAAAATGGAGCATTCTTCCCACCTTAGGGAAGTAGACATCTCAAGACAAAACAAATATGAAAACTCCTTTATAAGGAATCTCATAATGAAACCATTACAGAAACCAGCATACAAACTACGCGCGACCGAGGGAAACAAATAGGAAAACCAACATGGAAGTCATGCATATAACAAGGAAGGCAACTACCAAATAAGTAAATCTACTCACATAGATAAAGTCAAGAGTACACGCGGCACGTCTCCAAGTAAACACAAAAGCATGTCATTAAAGCACAACAACAATACTGCATCTCTAAGCATATAAATAAGGCATGCTAATATCACACAACAAGAAAACAAATGTGGATAGACCTCCACCTACTCATGCATCGCAATAACATAAATCATATTACTAACATGGTAGTAAACAAAACTGTAGAAGATAAAATGGTGCAACAATGAACCCTATGGACATCGTGTCCTAAAGTGTCTAGGTAAAAAGGAAACAAGTCCTAGCTATAATCTGACTCCAAAAACCAATGTGACAACAACCTGTCTCAAAACAAACGTGACCCCTCACCATAATGGTAAGACTCTTACAATCTATTTCCGAATCTAAAGGTGACACTACGAGTGACATTAACAATGCAATGCTCTCACTATCCCGAAACATTGATCAATCGACTCGACTACAAAAGCGTCATCACGCAAGGAGAACTCAAATGAAATGGCTACTCTAGCCGTACCAACGACAACCAAATCAATCACTACAATTGATCGCTAAAACAACCATCATTATCATCGATCAAAGGGAATATGCCTATCAGGACAAAACCAATGTTGATTCCATCTGAACTGCCCTCATAGCTAGCCACTACGGTAGAATGACAGTGCCATGCACCGGCCCACAAAAATTGCAATCTCAGAGGAACCTTCCAAAACAACCAAGGATCCTAAGAGGTCCATAACCTCATCATAGCTCAAAACCAACAAATCCAGTCCTACGGTTGTAGTCAATGACTCAACTCATGAGGGCCTAAACAAAAGGTGTCTCTCTACCTACCTCAAAACCGATGCTAGATCAATAACGACCTAAACTATAATGAAACTGTGACTACAATCACCATTAATCTCAACTCGTGCCTCAATGACCAATCCCGTGTCATGCCAAATATGCAAGACAGTTATGCATATACAAATTTAACCTAGCATACATCATATGTCATACTCTTTACAATGGAATACAATCGTACTAAACAAACGGCATACCACATGTAGCACGTAAGCATATAAACATGTTATCAAACCAAAACATGTTATCATGAAGTATATAAATACGTAAAATAAAGCAACAAAAACGTGAAATGCACCCAAAACCCGTCGTCCAAGGTATTCAAACCTAGGAGCTCTGATACCATCTATGACGACCCTAGTTCTTCAAACCAGTGCGTCCTGTGATAAACCAGAGATTGACCCAATAGCGGATCCAGATACGAAAGTAAGAAATAAGACAACGGTCTCCTAAGACACAACATGCCTCTAAGACACTTTGATGACCTTCCATGAGGTTTGGAACTCAATGAGAACTAACGTGGAAATAAAAGATCAGAAAAGTAACAATTTAGCTCCCAGGGGCAAAATAGTTATTTTTGAAAAAATGGATTCGGGGGTCACCGAGCACACCGCTGGAAAGACAACGAAAAACTAATTAAGATGGACTCAAGAATCACATGATTCGGAGTCTGGACAAAGGAGAAACAACATGACGAAGAAAAGTAAGCCCTTAAGGCTAAAAGGGTAAACTGATAATTATCTAGGAAGATCTGGGTACAACTGAGCACACCATTGGAAAGACAGCGAAAAATTAATCAAGTTCAAGAAAAAGTTCACTCGATTTGGAGTCCGGACGAAGGAGAACGAGCAAAAACAAAAGTTGACGTCATGACGACGAGACGAGCACCTCGAAAAGCACTATGACATGCTAGGGGAAGAAAAGTTCTAGCCACAACTGAGAGCCAAAACAAGGTCAGAAACGAATTTTTCTAGAAAAACACGAAGAAGAAACCTCCCCCAAAATCAAGTTTTCTACCTGACAATGTGGAAGAAAATACAAAAAAACTCACTGTGAAATACCCAAATTTCCCCTAGATCAAAAGAGTTCAAGAGGGTCAAAAAGTTGCTACAGGATCTGTCCGCAACTGAGAGCAGAAATGAGCCATCAAGGGCGGACCCAAGGCTAGGCAAGGGTGGGCTGTAGCCCACCCCAAAAAAAAAAATTTTTTTTTTTACTATACTAATATATTAGCCCAGCCCAAAGAAAAAAAAAATTTAATAGTATTAGCCCTCTTCAAATACTCAATAAAGTCCAACTTCAACTCAGCCACCATACTAAAAGAAAGGCCCAAACCAAATAATCCCATGATGGGCACCAGAAAAAAAATAAAAATAAAAAAATAATAAAAACTTAGGGCAAATCATTTCGCGCTTTACACTTTAGTCTTTACACTTTTTACTTTACACTTTTCAGCCTCCCAGAGTCCCAGCCACCACTGTCTCATGTTCGGCACTTCGGCTCCTTTAGATTTTAGGGCAAATCATTTCATATTTCAGGCTTTCCGTTTCAGCCTCCCACGGTCCTACCCAACAAATTGGAATTGCTTTCATGATTCATTACTGTGCATGATCAAATGATCAATTGATAATTTGATATTTAAGGTAACTCATAATTCATTTCTTCAATTATTAATTTCCATGTATATATATATATATATATATATATATATATATATATATATATATATATATATATATATATATTATTCCATATTTTTTCTTAACAAAATTACTTAATATAGGGTTTAGTTAATTGGTTGATATATTTTGATTTAGGTAAATTACTTAAAAGTCAACAAATTGAATTGAATCACACAATTTCTAATTGGATCTCCCTTTGCAGAAATTGTTGAAGGCCAACAAACTGGAATTGCTTTCAATCTTTCATCACTTTAGACTTTCAATTATTAATTTCCATGTATATATATATATATATATATATATATATATATATATATATATATTTTATTCCATTTTTTTTCTTAACAAAATTACTTAATATAGGGTTTAGTTAATTGGTTGATTTATTTTGATTTAGGTAAATTACTTAAAAGTCAACAAATTGAATTGAATCACACAATTTCTAATTGGATCTCCCTTTGCAGAAATTATTGAAGGCCAACAAATTGGAATTGCTTTCAATCTTTCATCACTTCAGACTCTAAGTATAAAGCACAAGTGCACAACAAATTGGATCAATTGATATTCAAGGTAAGTCATTTATTCAATTATTCAATATATATATATATATATATATATATATATATATATATATTTTTTTTTATTCCAGATTTTTTTCTTAACAAAATTACTTAATATAGGTTTCGGTTAATTGGTTGATATATTTTGATTTAGGTAAATTACTTAAAAATTTAAAATTACTTGTTTTGCAAACTAAAAATTCTAAAATAGAATTAAACAACATCGTTTATGTTAATTTGGAAAAAGTAGACAAGCAGTGATACTGTGATAGAATGTTAAAAAGTAGAAACTACAGTTTACAGCTGGTCTTAGCATGGTATTGGTTGATATATTTTGATTTAGGTATTTTTTATCTAACTCATTCTTAAATTTTATTAGGTTAAATAATAATGGCTCAATTTCAATCTCCAAATAAGAAAGTGAAAACTATGTCTATTCTCTTATTCTATCAAAAGAGAGGCAAAATGAGTGACGATGGTCAATCGAAAAAGGATATACCTAGTGGTAGTGCATCTAACGCTGACGATGATCAATTGAAAAATGATATACCTAGTGATCTTGATTTGCAACCTCCTGTGGCTCCTGCCCTACCTTAAGTTGTTAAACCCAATCAACTTCACTCCACTTCTATTGAAAGAGATCCTGGATTACGTATTCAAATATATAAATACCCAGTAAAGTAAATGGATGAGGTTAGACGAGCTTACTTCATTTTGGGGCCTTAAACTTTCCAATTATCCTAACTCTTCAGATGGAAAGCAGAATCGACAATTTAAGTATAAATGGTTTAAGTAATTTCCTTGGCTAGAGTATTTTCCTTTAAAAGATAAAGTATATTGTTTTCCATGCTTTCTCTTTGAAAATACGGTGGCAAGTCGTTCTTCACTTGTAGTTGGTGGATTTAGCGGTTAGAGGAGAGTTAATGATGGAAAAAATTGTGTATTCTTGAAACATATGGGACTTCATTCCTCACCACATACAAAATGTGCCATGCTTTATGGGAATTTCAAGAAATCGGCACAACATATTGATAAAATGTTGAATGCCCAATCAAGAGAGGAGGTTTTGAAGAATCGAATACGGCTTAAAACAACTATTGAAATTGTTTGCTTGCTAGCATTGCAAGGAATTGGTTTTAGAGGCCATGATGAAAGTTCAAGTTCATTAAATCGTGGGAATTTTATTGACGTGTTGAAGTGCAAAGCGGAAGGAAATGATGAACTTTCAAGTGTTATCTTAGACAATGCTCCATAAAATGCCCAATACATTGCTCCGTGAATTCAAAAAGAGGTTCTTCATATTCTTGCAAACAGAGTGAGAAAAATGATTTGTGATGAAATTGCGGGAGGTAAATATTGTATTCTTGTTGATGAAGCACAAGATGAGTCTAATACAGAGCAATTGGCTCTTGTTTTAAGATATGTCAAGCATGATGGCTTATTAATGGAACATTTTTTTTGCCATTGTGGGAGTTGAAAACACATCAGCAGTTACGCTTAAGGATACAATATGTGTTATTTTTGGTCGGTTTGATTTTTCAATTCAAAATTTGAGAGGTCAAGGGTATGATGGTGCTAGTAATATGCGCGGCGAATGGAATAGACTACAAACATTATTTCTTAAAGATTGCCCATTTGCTTATTATGTCCATTGTTTTGCTCATCAATTACAATTAGCATTAGTTGCAGCAGCAAAAGATGAGACGAATATTTGGCAATTTTTCTCTCACCTAACTTGTATTGTCAATCTTGTTGCTTCCTCTCCTAAGCGTCTTGCTGAATTAAAATCTTTTCAAAGGGATGATATTGCATATATGTTGAGCATAGGTGAACGTGAATCTGGTAAAGGGGCTAATTAGATTGGCACCTTGCATCGAGCTGGAGCTACTCGTTGGAGCTCACATTATGATTCTGTGAAGGATTTGATTGATATGTATACTGCATCCTGCAGAGTTGTTAAAAGTCTTAGAAATAGTGGACAAAGTCAACAAATATGTGGGCAAGCTTCAGGTGTTTACAAGATAATGAGAAACTTTGAATTCATATTTATTTTACACCTAATGGATAACATTATGGGATTCATTGACACACATTACCAGGCCTTGCAATGCAAATCTCAAGATATTCTAAATGCTTTGAAATTAGTCTCATCAACTAAAAATCTCCTTCAAATATTCAGAGAAGATTATTGGGATATTTTTCTTGCCAATGTGGTGTCATTTTGCAATCGATATAACATTGATATACCTGATTTGAGTTCTCGTTATGTAGAGGGTATGGGTCGTCATTGTCAGCAACAAGATCATATTACAGTTGAGCACCATTATCACTTTGACATTTTCAACTCTGCAATAGATTTACAGTTGATGGAGTTAGAACATAGATTCAACAATGAAGTAGTGGAACTTCTTACTCTTAGCTCATCTTTGGATCCTAGTGATTCTTTTAAATATTTTAACGTGGAAAAGATATGCAATCTTCTATCCTTGGGACTTCACTGGCCAAGATGTTAGAACATTGAAGTTTCAGTTGATGCATTATTAACTTGATGTATCTAGTGATCCCAAGTTTTAGAATATTTCTTCTCTTACTGATTTAAGTCGGGAACTAGTTGTAAGCAAGAAGTTTGATTACTACCCTTTGGTTGATAGATTGATTCGTCTTGTATTGATTCTTCCTGTTTCTACAGCAACTACGGAAAGAGTATTTTCAAGCATTAAACGTGTTGAAACTGCGATGCGTAGCAGGATTGTAGATGAATTTCTTGTTAACTGCATGACCATCAATCTTGAACGGGAGCTTGTTTGGAAAATTGACTTGGAGCCTGTTATTGACGAATTCAAGTGTTTAAAGACTCGTTGAGGACAACTTAGATAGATATTTTGTAATCTTTGAATTTAAATATTTATCTATATTATGTTATAATTTTTTTTTTTTTTTTTTTTTTTTTTTTTTTGCTTAAGAAATTTTGTTATTAAATTTATGTTTAATATTAGTCCACCCCAATGACAAATCCTAGATCCGCCCTTGTGAGCCATCAAACGATTTTTTCTGGAAAAACACAAAGAAGAACCCCCCCTTAAAAAAAAAATCAAGTTTTCTACTAGATAACATGGACGAAAACAAAGAAAATGCACTGTAAAATGTCTAGAATACCCCCAAGAAAATCAGGTCAAGAAGTTTAAAATCTTTCCGAGCTGCTGCTAAAGGAAATGAAATAGGGCTTCGGGAGGTTTTTAAATCGTCTAAATTGAAAATGCAATCTTAAAATACACTCACAAGACCCTAGGAAGTTTTAGATCGGTCGACACATTTTTCAAAAAAAAGTCGATGAATAGTACTAAGTATTAAAATCTCAAGTTTGAAAAAAAAATATATATTTGTAAACTTTAGAATTAATGGCTCTTGGCCTCATGTCATAAATACAAAATAAGCATTCAAAAAGTTTACTTAGGTACACATTACATATTTGGAATCAAGGATATAAGTTTTAACATATAAGGCTACAAAATAACATTTCATGCTAACATTTGCATGAAATGGAAACTTAAAAGTTACAAGTCATCCAAGAAATGATGTGCATCACGGACCAAGCCTTCATACCTGAAACAAATCACCAGTAATTTCGGGGTGAGTAACATAAAGCTACTCGTAGGAAATGAGCATACATCTACCTAGTAGTTTACAAAATTATCACCTTAAGGTGAAACATGTCAAGGGGCTTATGCCACCTAACGTCTATGTCAAAATGAGACTCAGGGAGCATCCTAAACTATCTTAGATCATTTCTAGCATAAATCACATCATTCATGCAATTTAACCATATAGAAGCACACTATATAACGTGACAAGATATAGGTTCTCAACAGTATCAATTTGCAATCTAAGATACGAAAACAATTAAAGTGGGTCATGCCACCTAGCGTGTATGTTCCAAATGAGTCTAAGGAATCATCCTAAACTATATTAGAACAATAAAACACAAGTCATGATATCAATGCAATTTAACCAATATTGGAACTTCCAATACCATGCATAAAGCATGATTTGTCAAGTTAACATCTTGAAACTCAAAATGGAAAATCAAATAAGGAACAACAAGTTACGATATCATTTAGTTATCAACTTGAAATGAAATGTGAAATCAAACCAGGTGGATACTTAGATGTCATGCTAGATCAGACCGACACTGTAGTTACTTTAGTGTTGCTAGCCCACGGGTAACCTCCTCATATGGGCACTAGACTTGTAGAGGGACAATCCCCAGTACTAGAACCATGTTCTAGCCTTAGTCAAACAACGACATTTCTAAGTTTCCAAAATCAACAAGTTATACAACAACGTATATGTTAATATGTATATAAAAGATAATCAACTATCTACCACGCACAACCAAATTTGGAAACACATACAATACATGCTATAAGTCCATAACTACTATGGCATGAAAGATGTTAAATACAAAATGTGCAACTCATTACACAAGACAACGATATATTCAATATGGAAAATATATTCTCCTGAATATAAATATAATAACTATGTTATCTAATGCTCAAAATGTAACCAAGTGAATATACAACAAGTCCAAGTTCATGATTTAAACATAGAAACAACTTCCAAAACACAATTAAATCCATGAGCAATTAGATAGAATTTAATTAAATAAAAATAATTAAATTCTCTGGATTCCAAATTAATTCCAAATAACCTCAAATTTATATATGTTGAAGGACATATCATGGTCATCACATACATAACATCAAATAACTAATTAAGTGATTAAAACACTTAAAATAAAATAAATTAAGCTAATTAATTAATTTCCTCTAGATTTTTAAACAATTCCAAATGCTCTCAAATTAACATATGTTTAAAAACTCACCAAGGCCTACTTTAATATCACATTACAAGTTTATTTCATGCTTGATACAACTATGTGAATTAAATTTTCACAAAAGATAAATATTAAATAAAAGTTGTAATTCTTATTCAAATAATCATAATTTAATATATATCAACCACCATACCAAGGCCTAAATTTCTAGCATGCCACAATTTAATTCTAAGTTGAATATCATCATAAGAAAAATTTTACACAAAGAAAATAATTAAATTAAATTCTAGATTATGAACAAAAGCATGCATACAAGTTATATAAGCATCATTAGCATGCAAGGCAACAAAAATATGAAACTATAACACCCCCTACCTCCAATTGAGATGAAAATCTCAAATCCCCACTGAAAGAGAAGTGCTTCGAATCCGACGATACTCCTAGGTTATGTCAGGGACAACACGGTGAACATTAAATTCCAAAGAGGACATACCAAAATCTAAACTTGACCTTAAACCCGAACTCAAAAAATGGTCAAAAACGGATTCTAATATGGGGAAAGATGCGCGTAGTCAAGACAAGCATAAAACACGAAGGTACTACGACTTTTTAACAAAGGGAAGGAGGTTTAATTGAGAGAAGAAGAGTGGCAGCCCCCCTTAGGCTACTATGGCAGCTTCTGGTCATGCATGAAGAGAGGGGAAGATCACTTTTTAATTTTATAACCCCCTATTTATAGGAAAACCCTAAAATTTCCCTGAAAGGGCCCCGCCGGGTCCGGAAAAGTGAAATTTGAGCAGACGCGCTCAAACGGCACTACTCCATGACCAAAAAAGAACTGAAATGAGAAAATATGAACAATGGAAGAAACAACGTCGAAAATCGAGTCTCGAACAAAGGATATGCCCCAAACAAGTTCAGCAGCAACTAGATCCAAAAACCTTGAAACTGGGGAAAAATGACCAGAAGACAATTCTAAGAGTAAACGACTCGACGAAAAGTGAAAATAAATCCCATACGAGGATCCAGGCTCAAAATGAGACATTTTTGCAATAATTTTCATTAATTGCACAATGGCCTCTCCTAAAAGTGAAAATTGCACTGATGACTCAGAATGGAAATATCTTCCATAAATATTTTCTTAAAAATCCCTGAAATAAAATATCTTCAAAAGATATTTATGAAAAACACCCCAAGAAAAGAAAAAGATTCTGAAAAACTATGCATCCATGCCTCTATGGACATCGGGAGCAACTAGAGTACTTTACTGTAAAAGTAAAGATACGTATTTTGTGGAAACCACTTAAAATGAATATACGTGAAGTCAAAAACCAACTCCGAGCACGAAAAGTGAGGTTGTGCCAAAAAGTGACAAACAGGGAAAAGACAAAATGGGGAAAAGGACGAAAAGTGAATAATATCGATAACGAAAAATGTGGAAATGACTCGGTCCTTAAAGGAAGTTGTCAATCTAAAGGAAAAAGTCTCAGAAATCATTTTTGAAAAACCAAACACAGAATAGGAAAGACAATGGAAAAAATTTATCCGCAAAATTTGAGGAAAAAGGAAAGGAAGAAAATAACTGGGTCATTACAAGTGCTCTCTCCAATCTTTATGTACTTATCACAAAGATCCGTTGAAATTCCGTATGTGAGTAGTCGTATTTCTGTTGTCATCTTTTACATAGGGGTGCACCCCATACGACTAGTAGCATTTGAAGAAGTTGTCATGAGTTGTAATATCGTTCACAATGTGAAAAAAAAAACAACTGTCGTCGAATCTGGAACCGTCTATGAAAGTATTTAGGTGGAAACATGTGATTTTTAGTGAAGTAATCTTTCCAAAGTTATTATGCTACATCTTCCCGATCACGCTTAATATATCATTTTTTCTTTGGTTTAAATAATGTTTTTAGATTCTTAGGAGTAAAAATACCCAGAATCATTTTGATCATTTTATGATAGAATTGATAAACAGTCTCCCGATCAGAATTTGACGAATTTTCTGAAGAATCAGATTCGGTGATTTGAAAAAATTGTAATGATGATGCCATTTTTTTTTTTTGTTGTAAAGATGTTGAGAATTTAAAGAAGAGAAAAAGTGCTAGAGGAATCAAAGAAGAGAAAAATGGATTTGAGGAATGAAGGAAGAGAAAATGGACTTGAGTAATTACAGAAAAGTAAATTAGTGGTTTATATAGCCATTGGGGATATAGCCGTTGGGTGTACAACAATCTCGAAAAATACTACACTCATTTCACTCAATACTCATCCTTCAACAGTCATTTCACTAAATCATCATCCTTCGATACTCAATGGATCAGCGATCTCCATCTAATAACCCTCACATTAACTAATATGAAAACTTTGAAATACCATCTTAATTCAATTTTGGGTGGCACTCTCAAGATCCAACCCATTCTGAATATACATCTCAACCCCAATTTCAAAACCAATTTTATCCGTAATACACACCTCAATTTCAAAATCCATTTTGTCCCCCTTACACATCTCAATTCCAAAATCCATCTCAACTACCCCCATACACACCTTAATTCCAAAATTCATCTCAACCTTTTCAATCACAGCCACCCTCAAGGAAAAGGGTGGGAATTGGTCCGAAGAAGAAGATATAGCATTGAGCAAAGCATGGATCATAATTGGTGAAGATCCAATTATGGGTACAGATCAAAGTAAGACTATATTATGGCAACGAATTCACGCTCACTAGGTTAGGCAATTAGGAGACATGATGATGGAAAAAAGAACACATGGTGCTCTGATAAACCATTTTACAAACTTTCAGTGTGAAGGAAACAAATTTTCTGGATATTACAAAAATGTCCACGACAATCTAATGAGTGGCTACAATAAGAATGATTTGGTAAGTTTTTACTTTATACAATATTTTTTTATTCTTAATTTAATCCAACTTATTAATTTCAATGATTTTTTTATTTTTTATAGATGAATACTGTTAGAGATGTATATGAATTTCAATAGGAAAAAAAATTTAAATACAAGTATTGTTGGAATGTTCTGTGATGAGCGTTGAAAAGTGCGCATTTAAACCCCTTAAGATTAGGTATTCTAGAACCTTTATCTATCTTATTTTCCCACTTTAGATTGATTTCGTGTTATTTTCATTTTCAGGTACTTATCCCTAAAATAAGCTAACTCAGCCAAATAAGAGCAGAAATGAAGCAATTCTGGGATGAATCAAAGAAAGGAGCAAAGCAGAGCAAAAGGAAGCAAAAGGTGAATTTTCAGCAACTTCGATCGATCTCAAGAAAAGTTCAATCGATCCAACTTTCATTGATCTCATCACTTCCAGATGGATCTGAGCTATGTTTATCCCTATTCAAAGATCTCAAACTTCGATTGATCCAACTTCATTCTCTGATCAATTAAACCATCTTGTCCTTATCCAAATGATTGATCTTATCCAGCTGTACCACCCTACCAACCACTTTTGTCCTTTTCCTAAAAATATCTTCAAAATATTTCAGATTTGTTTTTATCCAAAAAGGCGCCACTATTGAGGATCGATCCAGCTTCAATTCAACAGATCTCAGCCATGTTCGATCGATCTCACTACAAGTTCGATCGATCGAACTTTCCAAATCTTGAGAAAATCCAAATTCCAGATCATTAGAAGTTGTCTCATATCCAATCATTGGAGGAATTTTTGGTGTACGAGCCTAGCTCATTTTAGGTGATATTTGACCTACCTATATAAGGAATATGAGCCACTTTTTGATATACATAGAGACTTAGAGGGGAGATTTGGAGAGAATTCTTAGTGAGGAAACAAAGGAAAAGAGGAGGCTAGAGACACCATTGGAGGCTCTTCATCAACCAAGGAGCAGATTTCTTCCATGGAGCTTGCCCTTGAGGGTTGGAAGACATCATCCATGAGTGGCTAGACATCCTCTCGGGGCTAGAGTTAGCCCTAATCATGCTTTCTACATCTTGATTTATGTATTTTTCAGGGTATTTGTATTGTGATACATGTTTTGACATTTTTATATATATAGATCTTGTTTATTCAATGATTTGTATAGTTTAATGCTTTCAATTGATCATTTCAATCTATCCATATGTCTATGTATGCTAGAATAGATGTTCATGTGTTGTCTCTATTTCTTGTGTTGTTGATGCATGTCTATGTGTATTAATGTTATAGATCTAAAGATTGTCAAGACATAGTGCTTAATGGAATGTTCTTGTTGTTTATTTGATGGTTCATACTCATTTTTTGATGGATTGTACCTCTTCCTTAGTTTAATTAGTTTAATTTCATATCATTAGCTTAATTGTAGTGTAGTTGTAGTTTAGATGTTAAATGGGAGGACAATCCATGCTTGCTGTTGATGTTCCATACTAATGAAAGCAAGTAACATATAGCTCTAACCTTGTGATGTGTTTGGATTGTGAGCTTAAAGAAAGGATTAATGGCTTAATTTGATATGTTATGCTATCCACCATGTTGTTTAGACAATATATGCTTAATTTGTCATCTATGCTTGTTGAAACAACCACACACATACACACTTTGTTGCAATACATGTTTTTTTCCCTCATTAATCATTCATTAAGGGTGTAGAAAAGCTATGCTTAGTGGTGATCTCTAAATCCGAAGATCTCTCTGTCTCTTTTATTCTCTTTATTGCATTATTGTTTACTTTAGTTTAAATTGCATCTTAGTGTAATTCAACCACCAACCAATCTTTTGATCACTCGACTTACTAACCCTAATCTTTATTCCTCAACCTAGTATGACTCATTAATCCCTTGGGACGATCCCTACTTGCCCTAGCTATATTTTTAATGAAAGGTAGTAGTGGCATTTCTAAATGTAAAACTTGGCCACATTCATCATAGCTCTACACCACTATCTTTTAGTGCAAACTTTGGGTCGGTGTACGACAAAGCACCAAGTTTTTGGCGCCATTGCCGGGGATTGATTGATTGGCAACGTCGTATTTATGGAATTAATTAGGAATTAGTACTCTTTTGATCATGTCTTTACTTTATTTTCATTTCAATTTTTGTTACTTATTCTGTTGGTTCTTGTTTGACTAGGTGCATTGAGCTAAGAAGGTGAGCAAAGGAGCATCCAAGCAAAGGAGTTAAGCAAGTAAGGAAAAAATGCTAAAATCATAAAAAAATTGCTAAGCTAAATGCTAAAAAAATTTGGAGTTGAAGTGCTAAAGGACCTTTGTGAGCTTTTTTAAAAAATTTGGAGGCTTGTATTTCAATTTTAGATAAATCGTGAGCCCGCGTGGAGGCAATTTACTTTTCTTGCATATTGTTGATATCATGGGAGTATGGGAACATTGTATGTGGAGGAAGTTTGTTGATTGTTGATTTGTTGTGAAGTTGAAGTGTTTGTCATTATTACTTGTTGTGTTGCATTGTGCATGCATGGTCGTAAATCATTGAGACCCACTCTTGTCCCTTTAAATTTTCATCTTGAATCCATTGTTTGAAACCCTAGGGGAAGAGGTAGTTTTAGTCAATCCATTTCATCACCCCAATGTGCATCATGATAACATGCAAGTTCCATTAGGCATGCTAAGGCCATTTGTTCATCCATCACAACAACAAGGCTAAGTTCCACTGGGAATGCCAAGGCCAATCTATGCTCCACCACCTCCTATTATTCAAGGCAATCAAGGTGCCCATGTTACACCTCCAATTGCTAATCCTCCCTTTGCTTTAAGAGATCACTATGTGCCTAATGAATATAATGGACCCACATGCATTCAATTGCCACCATTTAGAGCACACCACTATGAGATCAAACCATAAACCATTCAAATGCTTCCTAACTATCATGGACTTCCAAGTGAAGAACCTTACAAGCATTTGGATGAGTTTCTTGAAGTATGTTCCACCGTAAGATACACAGACATGCCGGAAGAGGTCTTAAGGCTTAAACTTTTTCCATTCACCCTTAAAGACAAGACAAAATATTGGTTTAACAATCTTAGGCCTTTTTCAATAACTTCTTGGGCAGAAATGCAACAAGAGTTCTTGAAGAACTATTATCCAGTTTCTAAGACCAATGCCATGAGAACTTCAATTAGGGAATTTTCACATGGGGATGGGGAAACGTTCCATGAGGCATGGGAATGCTTTAATGAATTGCTTAGGAAGTGTTCACATCATGACATGCCCAAATGGAAATTAGTTTAATATTTCTTTGAGAGCTTATCGGATAATTACAAAGGCATGGTTGATGCTTCCATGGGTGTCTCTTACATTGATAAGAATGAGGATGACTTGTGGTGTCTTTATGAGAGCATGAGTGCAAATTCTTTGCATCGAACTTTATCTTCGAAGAATGGTTAAAATTTAAGTGGAAGGAAGAGTGTTGGCTTACATCAAGTCCACCACTTTAATGAAATAGCCGCCGAGATGAAATCATTATCTCAAAGGTTTGATCAATTTTTGATCAACCAAAACTCGGCAAATCGAGTATCTTCCTTCCCTACCTATTCCCATCATGCATCCAATGAGACATGTATGACTTGTTCAAGTGTTTTACATTCTACTTCCAATTGTCCCCATGGATATGTGCAAAGTGAGCATCATGAAAAAGTCAATTCAACTTTTGTTAATCAAGGGAACAATCCTTATGGCAATCACTATAATCCTAGTTGGAGGAATCAACCGAATTTCTCTTGGAAAAACCAAGGGGAAGGCTCAAACCCTCCCCAAGGCGGCTTCCAAGGTAAATACATTCCACCTCCACTACAAAGCCAAGGTTCCCAAGGTTTTAGATCATCATATCAATCACAAGGAAACCAATTCTCAAATTCTCATTTTCCCAATCAATCATATTCCCAAGGAAATGCTAGGATTCCCACTTTTGAAGAGAAAGTTTTGACCACTCTAGGCACTCTAGAGGCTAACACTCAATTGCTTCATTTTCATTCTCAATCCATTGCTAGCTAGAAACCCAAGTATGGTAAATAGCTAGTACTTTGAATGCTAGAGAGAAAGGAAAAATGCTTTTGAATGCCCCACAAAAGCAACAATGTGTTGTGGAGACTCATTTCTCATCGGAAGGTCACACAATAGAGTATGTCAATGCGGTGACTACCTTGAGAAGTGGAAAGATTGTGGACAACCAAGTGGGTATGTCCAATGAAGAGAGTGAACCGGTGCAACCACAAGTTGACACCCGTCCCATTTCTCATCCTATTCCTCCTTCATTGCATATGCACGATTTTTCAAATGAGAATGTGTTGAAAAATGATTTGAAAAGTGATTTTGAAAAGAGAAATTTGCAAAATGATTTGAAAACTTCTTGTATTGAAGAGACTTCAAAGAAAAATTCTGAAAAGGTTTTTGAGCCAAAAGTTCCATTTCCAGATGCCTTAAAAGGATCCATTTCAATTGACAAGCAAAAGGCCAAAGCAAATGAAATCATGGATGTGTTTAGGCAAGTGAAAGTTAATTTTCTGCTTTTAGATGCAATCAAGCAAATTCTGGCTTATGCCAAGTTCTTAAAAGACTTATGCACTCAAAAGAGTAAGTAAGCTCAATTTTGCAGTATAACACTTTTCTAAAGTTTAATCGAGCTCTTCTTGACCTAGGAGCAAGTGTTAATCTCCTTCCATACTCGGTATATGTCAAATTAGGCTTAGGAGACTTGAAACCAACGTCGGTGGTTTTGCAACTTGTCGACCGATCCATCAAAAAGCCTAGGGGTATCATTGAGGACGTATTGATTAAGATTGATAAATTCTTCTTTCCCATTGATTTCGTTGTCATTGACACAGAACCGGTCCCAAATCCTAAGAGCCAAATTCCCATTATCCTTGGCCGTCCTTTCTTGGCAACCGCGAATGCCAACATTAATTGTAGGACGGGGATAATGAAGATCTCATTTGGCCACATGAAGGTAAAGTTGAATATTTTTAACCCAACCCCCAATTCATTTGACAAGCATGAAGAAGTTAATGTTATGGAGAAATGTCATGACTTTAAAAGTGAAGGAATTGAGTTTTTGTGTGAGACCAAAGTTTCAAAAAGTCCATCTTCAACCATGCATTCAAAGAAAATTGTTTCAAAGGCTTGTTTTGAAAGGGCATGGAAGCCCAAAGATTGTTTTGACCAAGGACCGAAAACGTCTTTTGAGCTTAATCCAACAAGTTCTCTAGGGAACCATTTGTTGGGTGGAGTTCAAAGCACTTATCACCCTATCCAGGAGGGGATGCACTATAAGATGTTTGATCCGGGCTAAAAGAGCCCAACGTCTTGCTAGAGACGTTAAAGACTAGCAAGGCATTTCGTAGGGTGTCAAAACACTATTCCTCCCTCATTTCTATCTTTAATTCCATTTCTTACGAAGTCTAGATATTGGCTTTGGGTTCAAATGCATTGTTAGGAACTTTGATTAGGATTGCATGCACTTTTATGTTGAAATTGAGCATTTTGCATAAGTTCGATCGATCTCAAAATGAGTTCAATCGATCGAACTTCCCACCTGCATCAAACTTGCATCCAAATCACTCTCTGTCCAATCATTCGAACAAAACCTGCATATTTTAGCTCTTTATCCCATCGTTCAAACTTGCTCCTAGATCGATATTTAGTTCTTCGATCGACCCAACTTTATCTTGGATCGATCTACAGTTCCAACACTTAGAAAAATTTTGAACCTGTATCCACCTGCATCCAAAAGCCTCTCTGTCCCATTAATCAAACATTTCTTTAATTCTTTGCATTCTCAATCAATTAAAGGTATTCTGAGATCGATCTTGGAGAGATCGATCTTTGTTTTTTTATTTTATTTTTATTTTTTTTATTTTGACTTTGTTTTAATTTCTTAATTTCAAAAATTCCAATGTGTGTGTGTGTGTGTGTATATATATATATATATATATATATATATATATATATATATAGATAAATAAATATTTTTCAAAAAAAAAAAATCCTAAAAATATTTTTCCGTTTTATTTTATTTATTTTTACTTTTTATT
This sequence comes from Cornus florida, assembly GCF_030987335.1. Lineage (NCBI taxonomy): Eukaryota > Viridiplantae > Streptophyta > Magnoliopsida > Cornales > Cornaceae > Cornus > Cornus florida. Next base: position 85,429,377 of record NW_026775572.1, on the reverse strand, counting down.
TTTCAAAAATCCCAAAAATACTTTGTCACTTAAGAGGAGAGATCAATGTCAGTTTGATCGATCTGAGGATTTAGTTCAATTGATCGAACTGGCAAGGGAATGTTTTTAAAAATCGATTTGTGGTCATTTGATCAATTCCACAAGAATCGATCTCAAACCTTCATTCCCCCTTCGCCGCTGCATCCCAACTCTTCTCCGTCTCCGGCGAGCATCCCAAGTGTCGAATCTTTCTCTCTCTTCTCGGATCTAGGACCTCATCTTCATCTCACCTTCTCTCTAGATTTCGGTAAGATTCGATTTCATGAACACATGCTTTAAATTTTAGATCTCAGTTGTTATGATGATAATTAACTCCATTGATGAAGTTTGGAGCTCTTTGTATATATGTGTATATATATGTATATATGTTTTATATTTTCTTGATTTTGATTTGATTTTCAGAGTTATAGGACGAATCCAGTGACTAGGATTGATGTTTGTTGTGTTGATGGACCCACGACCATGTTCGCGAAGGCCCCGTGCCATCCACGTCACAGATCTGTGACTTTTCAAGTTTCACTTCACAGTTCGATCGATCGAACTTTTTATTCGATCGATTTGTAACACATCGATCTCACTTATTCTTGATCGATCAAACTTGCATCGATATCATATTTTTGTGATCGATCGAACTTCACAGATTTATTTCACACATTTCACACACCATCTCTTGTGTTTCATGCTATCTCATACATGCCAATGCTTGTGTTTTCCACATTGGATGCATTCCATATTTACTGTCTAGCATGTTTCACATCATGTCACTTATTCCTTATCACTTGCATAGATTCATGTTCCTTATCTATTTTGTCTATCCTATTTGACATACATGATTCTATAAATTGTGTTTTAATTCTTTATGCTGGCACTGACTCCTATTTTGCAAGTTTTCCTATTATTTTGTAGGCTATGGCTAGGTCAAGACTGTAGCTCACGGACACTATCACTGTAGGGGCAGGCAGAGTTTGGACGACGAGGCAGGTCTATCTCATGCCCAGGACCCCATTCAGGAGGAGCCAGCGGAGCCCACTCCACCTCAGTCTCCCTTATCCGATAGCAGACTACAGTCTTTAGCTGAGGCATCTTCTTCCCAGGCTGACGTTGAGGTTGAGCACATACCATCTCCATCACCACTGCCAGCTCAGCCAGCCCAGTAATTAGACCGACCATTACATAGATACTCACGCCTTCGAGTGGCGCATGAGTCGGTCTTTGACACAGACTTCTTTTCCCGATCGGTACTTACTCGATCAGCATATGATGATATATTCCGGAGGGGTATCTCAGCCATACTAGCCCCTGTCTCATTCCCAGTGTACCCGAGGTTGGTCCGGATGTTCTTCCAGAACCTCCGGCCTGCCCTGAGTAACCTGGTGGAGCTGCAGACCACCATTGATAGCTACCCGATCCGTATCACTGTGGACACATTGTCCAGATTGTGCCACTGTCCACATGTCTGCCCTCCAGAGCTACAGGACACATATCCCACTCTCTACAGGCCATCATATGCAGACATGCCCATTTTACTTATAGGTCACTATGCCAGTGGCGAGACCTTCGCTACCCGGACCTATCTTCCAGATGACCTGTGGTTTTTTGACTCTGTCTTGTTCTGTAACATCTTCATGGCCGGCTATAAGACACAGAGGCGCGGCGACTATCTGACAGCTCTATACGCATTCTATACAGGGCATTGGCTATCCATCCCAGTATCATGATGAAGCTTTATGTCGACCACATCAACAACGCCAAGCCCAAAAGGGCTAAGTATCTCCCATTCGGCCATCTCATTATACAGATTCTTAGAGACCAGCGCTATCCCTTTCAGCCACGGGAATAGACTGAGTCTAGGGCTTGCTCATTTAAGAAGAAGGACTGGGATAAGAGCAATAGCGCTTTTATCAAGAGTCTCTGGGATGATGCTGCCGAGGCAGTTGAGGAGCTAGAGAGAGAGGAGATGGAGCAGGCAGCAGCAACAGCAGCGCAGGCGGCGGACGATATACCAGTCGATCCGGCTGCCATACACATGGACATTGATTTAGAGCATCCTGCAGAGGACCCATAGCATCACTCTCCAGTTGGGTCATCCGTTCACGATCCGAAGCAGGCTCAGGATTATCATTCTCCCACTCCAGCAGCACCTGAGGCTCCTGTTCCTATACCCGAACTTTGGAGAATGACTTCAGACCTTGGAGGATGCCATGGTATCTATCTACGTAGAGACTATCTCCATTAGAGCTGATATTGCTTCCCTTGACACGGATGTCATGACCGCATTCAGAGATCTATCCAGAGATATCCGCGGAGCACGACCTGCCCATCCTACCTCCTCCACTTGATCTTTCCATTCTTCTTTCTCCTCTTATATATCTGTGATATCTGCATATTTTTGATACTGTTATATTATTTTTGCAGCCGTGTCTGTCGGCTTTGATACTGGATGTATTGTACTTTATTTTTGGTTTATATATGTTTTCTTTATGGATGTCCTATTTTCAAATTCTTATATCTATCTGTTTGATTCCATCAGGTGCATCCCAGTGACTTCAGTGAGAGAGAGTACTTCTCAATTTTCAGGACCACCTTTATCCCACTTTCACTACTTTATTTGACTATCCCATTTACACTTGCATGTCCACTGTGCACTGTTATTATCCCTTTTTGTTATCTGATGAGTTTTATCCAAGTGCCAAATTTTCAAGACCACAGTTAATCCCAAGTTTGGGGGGGCTATGCCACCCACTTTGGATACTTTTGTCCTAGCCATTCTTTGCCTTAGTTGCACTGGCATACTCTTTCCCTTTTATTCTCTTTGAACATTGAGGACACTGTGCCATTTAAGTTTGGAGGTAATGGTGTTTTGCAGTGTTTATTTTTAAAATTCAAAATTTTGAGTATGACTTGTGTATTTGAGGAATTTTCTATAATTGGTCCATAACTAGCTATGATTTTGATCTTTTGAGGACTATATTACTTAAAATTTAAAAATTGCTTGACTTGAGAGTCCAATACTCCTTGTATGCCTTGTGAATGCCATTTAGGGGTATTTTTTTTGAAAGATTGATATCATGCTTGCACTTGTGGTCCATATCATCCTGATTTTGTGATTATTTTGAAATTCACTCTAGTATTCTACACTAGCACAGACGCACACTAGCATTCATTTGTAGGGTACATGCTTTGTTGATTATTGAATTGGTTATATCCTAATTAGGCTAGTAGTGCATTGAAAACTTTCATTCTTGATAAAGGTGGATAACAACTCATTTTCACTAAGTAGCCGGGATTCTAGCCTCATCAAGCACCGAAAGGTGAGGGCCCAAACTCTAGGTTAATAATTGAACTTGCTAAAAAAAAAAAAAGAAAAAAAAAAGTTGCAAAAAATAATAAAAAAAGTAAGGACTTGTCCAAAAAGGTGAGAAGTGGGAAATGATTAGAAGGAGGTTGTTTTGATTTGTAGCCTAGTTGATTTGAGCTTGTAAGTCCTTAGGGGTGTTTCAACACCTAGTGCCCTAAAGCCGTCTGGTTTGGGAGTCATTGACGTAACGCTCGACCTCATGGATCGCTAGAAAGCTTAATAGATCAACACATTGCACCATGCTTCCATCTTTGATCCTATAAAAAAAAAAAAAAATCGAGTGAAAAGAATAAGCGCACCTAGAACAATAAAGCTTTAAAAAAAGGTTCACTTTTTGTCTTGATGATCGGTACTAGATTTGTGTGCTAGTTTGAGGGTAAGGATGTGATTAATTCTTTAGTTAGATAAGATACCAACATACTTGATGCCGGTCCACTCAAAAAGAATTCTAGAGTTGATTTGATTTTCATAATCATTTTCTTCATGTATGGAGGACCATATTTGCTTACCTGATGTTGAGATTTTGGGAGATTGCTTGGAAATGTTTGAAAAATTGCGTACTTGAGGTAGTTTTCTCCCAATGCTTGTTTGCAATATTGGTGCCTCTTTTGAAAAAATGAGCTTAATGTTTGTGGGTATTATTTCTGGAAACCCTCACAAGACTTCACTCGTCCACTAGAGGTAACCTAGGGGTTTAAAAGGCTTATTGCATATGCTAAATGCAATCATGTTCCCTACGAAAGTGGCGTTACCCATTTATTGCTTTCTAGTTCATAGTTTTATAGTTGTTCATTTCATTCCTTTACTTTTTAGTTCATTGCTAGGGACTAGTAATATTTAACTTTGGGGGTGTGATGAGCGCTGAAAAGTGCGCATTTAAACTCCTTAAGCTTAGGTATTCTAGAACCTTTATCTATCTTATTTTCCCACTTTAGATTGATTTCGTGTTATTTCCATTTTCAGGTACTTATCCTTAAAATAAGCTAACTCAGCTAAATAAGAGCAGAAATGAAGCAATTCTGGGATGAATCAAAGAAAGGAGCAAAGTAGAGCAAAAGGAAGCAAAAGGTGGAATTTCAGCAACTTCGATCGATCTCAAAAAAAGTTCGATCGATCCAACTTTCATCGATCTCAGCACTTCTAGATGGATCTAAGCCATATTTTTCCCTATTCAAAGATCTCAAAGCTCAATTGATCCAACTTCATTATCTGATTGATCGAACCATCTTGTCCTTATCCAAATGATTGATCTTATCTAGCTGTACCACCCTACCAACCACTTTTGTCCTTTTCCCAAAAATATCTTCAAAATATCTCAGATTTGTTTTTATCCAAAAAGGCGCCGCGATTGAGGATCGATCCAGCTTTAATTCGATAAGTCTCAGCCATGTTCGATCGATCTCACTATAAGTTAGATCAATTAAACTTCCCAAATCCCGAGAAAATCTAAATTCCAGCTTATTAAAAGTTGTCTCATATCCAATCATTGGAGGAAGTTTTGGCGTATGAGCCCAGCTCATTTTGGGTGACATTTGACCTACCTATATAACGAATATGACCCACTTTTTGATATACATAGAGACTTAGAAAGGAGATTTGGAGAGAATTCTTAGTAAGGAAGTAAAGGAAAAGAGGAGGCTAAAGACACCATTGAAGGCTCTTCATCAACCAAGGAGCAGATTTCTTCCATAGAGCTTGCCCTTGAGGATTGGAAGACATCATCCATGAGTGGCTAGACATCCTCTTGGGGCTAGAGTTAGCCCAAAGCATGCTTTCTGCATCTTGATTTATGTATTTTTGAGGGGATTTGTATTGTGATACATGTTTTGACACTTATATATATATAGATTTTGTTTATTCAATGATTTGTATAGTTTAATGCTTCCAATTGATCATTTTATTCTATCCATATATCTATGTATGCTAGAATAGATGTTCATGTGTTTGTCTCTATTTCTTGTGTTGTTGATGCATGTCTATGTGTATTAATGCTATAGATCTAGAGATTGTTAAGACATAGTGCTTAATGGAATATTCTTGTGGTTTATTTGATGGTTCATACTCATTTCTTGATGGATTGTACCTCTCCTTTTGTTTAATTTCATATCATTAGCTTAATTGTAGTGTAGTTTTAGTTTAGATGTTAAATGGCAGGATAATCCATGCTTGTTGTTGATGTTCCATACTTATGAAAACAAGTAACATATATCTTTAACCTTGTGATGTGTTTGGATTGTGAGCTTAAAGAAAGGATTAATGGCTTAATTTGATATGTTGTGCTATCCACCATGTTGTTTAGACAATATATGCTTAATTTTTCATTCATGCTTGTTGAAACAACCACACACACACACTTTGTTGCAATACATGTTTTTCCCCTCATTAATCATTCATTAAGGGTGTAGAAAAGCTATGCTTAGTGGTGATCTCTAAATCTCAAGAGATCTCTCTCTCTCTTTTATTCTCTTTATTGCATTATTATTTACTCTAATTTAAATTGCATCTTAGTGTAATTCAACCACCAACCAATCTTTTCATCACTCGACCTACTAACCCTAATCTTGATTCCTCAACCTAGTACGACTGATTAATCCCTTGGGATGATCCCTACTTGCCCTAGCTATATTTTTAGTGAAAGGTAGTAGTGGTAATTTCTAAATGTAAAACTTGGCCACATTCATCATAGCTCTACACCACTATCTTTTAATGCAAACTTTGGGTCGGTGTGCGACAAAGCACCATTCTACGGGATTCAAAAAAATGGCAGATGCATTACAATACTAAAGACAATCCAACTAGACAACTAATGAAAAGAGGTGTTGATTTAGATATTAATGAGCCTATAAATTGGTCTGAATCAACTCCTACAACACCAGGTTCATCAACTCCTGCAGTGTCAACTCCAGCTTCGGTAAATCTTAGTGATGACGATACACCAGTCGATACCAAAGGTTCAAGTATCTCACGCCTCGAGGGACAAAAAGCAAGGAAGTTTCATATATATATATATATATATATATATATATAAAATAAAAAAATAAAAATAAAAAACGCGATTTCTTGAAACAAGAAGTATTCTTAAACAATTGGAAGTTATAACAGCATAATGCGTCATATTTGGTGAAGTAGGTGTGGAAGGAGAGCGAATGAGACTTTAACTTTCCATTGAGAGACAACGAACTAAGCAGCTGGAGATAGAATCAAATTTGGAGAAAGAACGGACTAAACAATTAGAAATAAAAATGAGAGAAAAGATGGCTGAAATGGAGTTTGAAAGAAATATATATAATACATAAGATCCATCGAAGGTTCCAACAGAAGCATCAAAGGCATGGATCATTTGACAACAAAATCGAATCTTAAATAAACTAAATCAAGGGGGTGGTCATATGTAATTTATTTATATTTGTGAGAAAATATGCAATGTCTTTTTATTTTATTTATTTAATTGTGAGAAAATATGTAATGTCTTTTTTATTTTATTTATGTAATTGTGAGAATATATGAAATGTCTTGTTTTATTTTATTTATTTAATTGTGAGAAAATATATTAATTTAAATGAATTCAAGTGGTTGAAAAAGTAACCGTTTAAAAAATTACAAACAAACAAAAAAATAAATATCTTTTTAATTTTTTTACTCAAAATATTAAATATATTTAAAAAAATATAAAAAAATAATAAATAATAAATAGCGATTAACCCGTAACCTAGCAATACAATGTAGGTAGCCATATAAGTATTTCTAGCCGGTATAGCAATTGTCTGCCCTAAGAGCAACTCCAATGCTGTGACGACCCTGGATTTTTTAACCCAGTGTGTCCTGTGATGACCTGAACCGGATCCAAGATGCGGAAGTAAAAGAAGCAAAACGGCCTCAAGAGATGTACGCCATCCCTAAGCACCACGATAACTCCCTATGAAGCCACGGAATTCAAATGAATGAAGTGCGGAAGCAAAACAAAGACGAGTCCTTAGAGATGCACGTCATCCCTATGGCACAAGAATGGACTCTCAAAGAGTTTTGAGACTCAACGGAAACAAAATGAAGAGAAGGGCATCAAAACCCTACAAGAGAAAAGCCAGGGGTAAAATGGTCATTTTACCTAAGAGGGAGGAATTTAACTTTAACAAGTCAAATTAGATCTAAAACATCCTAAAACATCCTTTGGTATCTTCACATGAAGTCCCAAGGCTAAAAGAAGAGAAATCCCAGATGAACCCTATCCCAGTTCAAACCAAATCCGACCCCCACTCACTAAAACAAGGATATCCTGAGCTAAGAGAAAAATTTGAAGCTCAAACTAGTACCATTGGAAATAAAACGAAAAATTAATGAAGTTAGACTCAAGAATCACCTGATTCGGAGTCGGACGGAAAAGATATTAAGTCCCGAAGTCGAAGGAAGGAAAACCCTATCCCAGTTAGAACAAAATCCCAACACTACCTTACTAAAACATGAATAACTTAAGTTTAAAATGGAATATGAAGCTCTAATTGGTACCATTGGAAAGCTTATTTCGACGTGGTCAGTTTAGACTCAAGAATGGACCATTTTGGAGTTAAAACAAGTGAGATATGGCGCGTTGAAAAAAAATGTCTGGAGCAGGAACAATACCTGCGGGCGCAGACCCAAAGCTGTGGGGGCCCACCAAATGCGGTAGAAATCCATGGGTGCCCGCCAAATGCAGCAGTGGGGTGGACTGGAACCTCCAAAAATGCAGAAAATGGTAGAAAATGCAGAAAATGGGTTTGCAACGCGGTTTCCAACACCAAGACTAAATTTTTTGGAAAAATGTCTCGAAGAAACTCCCCTCGAAATCACATTTTCTATGTAGCAGAGTTGAGAATGGAATTTATTTCCCAAAGTAAATCCCCAAAATGCCCTTAAGCAAGATTTTTCAACAAATGGTTGAAATGAGTGTATAGGAGGTTCAAAATACAAACGAAGGGGTTTTTCCCAGAAACGATCATGCACGCAGATATAACTTATCTATTTGGACGCACTGCAATGATCCATGGCTTGAAAATACCGCCGATGCAAAATCCGACCCCCCAACGGCCAAAATGACAAAAATGAAACTTGGAATGAAAACTCGGAATTCAAAATTATGAAATGGTTACTTGGCCACACTTCATACATGGTTAATGAGACCCTAAGGAATAATCAAAATGGAATTCCCACACCCGATGCACCCATGGTGAAACAGTAACTTGACATTTTTCAACATTTTCACAAAATTTCATGAAGTCAAAAATTTCATAGGATACAAAATACATGTTATTGGCCTCCGGCCTTATCTCATACATGTCAAATACATTGTAAAGGGTCTACTTACATACACATTACACATATCGAATAAAAAATAACATTTTAACAATTAAGGCTACAAATGGCATTTCAAGCCAACCTTTACAAGGACTAAAGCCTTCAAGTCAACTAGCATCCAAGCAATGATGAACATCACGCACCAAGTCTTCATACCTGAAACAGCCTCCCACTAACTTTGGGGTGAGTAAACAAGTTTACTCGTAGAGAATGCGTATGCATGACTCGATTTCTTTAGAGATTTTTACATTAACTTGAAATAATTCAAAAGGGGCCATGCCACCTAACGTCTATGTCAAGATGAGACTCAGGGAGCATCTTAAGCTACTCATGCAATTGAAATGAACAGCGGCATACAAGTATATACGCTCAAGTATACTAAACGATGTTAAAACATGGTATACGACATATAGGCATACATTTCCAAGTATACTAAACCATATTAAGATACAATTATACAATTAATATGCAATGTCTAAGCATACCTACACAAGTATACAATTAATATGGAAAGCTCATGAATCAAGTATACATACACAAGTATACTAAACAAGATGAGTTGTACATGAAATAAGTATACATAACACAAATATACTAAATGAAACCTACGCACGCGGAATAAGTATACTAGCTCAAGTACACTAAAAAAAGCTCGAATACATAAACAAGTACACTAGTCCAAGTATACTAAATGAGGTCAAATTACACGAAGAAAGTATACAGTTTCAAGTATACTAAACAAGATCCATATACACAAGGTAATCACCAATTCATAAGCTACAAGTAATCCGTGATTAACAACTTGGAATGGAATGCGAAATCAAGAATGGAAAGACTAGGACATGCGGTCGCTAGACCAAGCAAGTGTTTCCGGGTAATTATGACCTACAAGGCACTACCTAGTGCGCACATGCATAAGTTATTCTAGGAAATTACGACCCACAAGGTACCACCTAATGTGCAATTATGACTTAGAAGACTCTTGTCTCTGTATTAGAGCCAAACCCTAGCCATCACGTGAAATATGTCCTTACAAGCTTTCTAAAATCAACAAGTTCAAAACTTATACCCCAAAATCAATAAGTTAAACCAAACTTATACGTCTCAAACAATATCTAGGAATCAATTTACATGAACATGCAAGGTTGAATCCACACAAACTATGTCCTAGAGTTCAAGCCTACAATGATATTCACAATGTCGAATCTTTAATGTGCGATTCGTTACACGCTGTGACAATTTCATTTCAATATAAATAATATAATCTCATCCAAATGATCCATAATTCATATATGTTAAATAACATAATATGGTCACTACACAAACCAACCCAAAACTAAATTGGATCATTGAGACAACAAAATAGAGTTTAATTGAAACATGGTAATTAAATCTCTAGATTTTCTAAACCAACCCCAAATGGCACCAACTGATATAAACAAGTGAACAAGCCCAAGTCACTACCATTATCAAGTTAAAAATTCAATCAAACTAGTGGAACCATTAATTAGATTTTAATTAATTCATTTAATTCAAAATCTCTAGATTTCTAAACTTATCCAAATGCTCTCAATTTAACATAGGTTAGAGAACATGCCAAGGCCTATTTTAATACACATTACGAGTTAATTTCATGCTTGTTTCAACTATGTGAATTAAACTTTCGTATAAGATAAATATTAAATAAAATTCGCAATTCACATTTAAATTCCCCCAATTTAATATATGTTACACAATATCTCAAGGCCTAATTTCCTAGCATGCCACAATTCAATTCTAAGCCATATACTTCAATTAGAATTAAATCCTATACAAGAAAATAATCAAATTAAATTCTAGGATTTGTACAAAGCATGCATACAAGTTGTATAAGTTCATAAAACAATCAATACAACTAAAATATATATTATAACATCCCGTACCTCGCTAGAGAAGAGTCTCTCTAGAATCCAAAGCAAATCAACACAAAATGGGAAACCCTTCAAGGGTTATGTAGAGGAGGATGAGGGGAACAACAAGTGTTCCAAGCTTCATAGTCTAAGGTGAGTGGAAGGCCATCAAAAATCAAGGTCAAGGCCAAAGGTTTCAAGCTCCATCCATGGAGGCTAGGGTTTTCTTTATAAGAGAGGGAAGAGATATAAATTAAGTGTGAAAGAATGTGAGTGGAGGAAATAAAAATCCTCCACTCACTATGTGGTCTTATACCAAAGTCAACACACACAAGTCTTGGTCAATTGCACAAAAACCCTCCTTAACAACATTATTTCAAAGTGGCCCAAAAAATAATTGCAAGACTAAATTGTGAGCCTACACTTGTCACAAATCAATGGCTCCTTCCTAGGCTTAATCTTAAACCTATACTTGTCAACCATCCAAGCCAACAAGTGCACCAATCCTTAGCCAACAAGTGGGTGAATCTCCATCCTCCACATGTCATCATCCAAGGCATCAAATTGTTTCCACACAAATGTCAACAAGTGGACTAATGAAAGTGTGACACTTGTCACACTTTTTGAAAATTGCAAAAAGGTCCTTTTTGAAAATATCTTCCAAATTAAATAGCAAAATGGTCCCTAAGACAAAAAATAATTACTTTACAGTAATTACACAAATGACCCCAAAAGAAAGAAAAATTCCAAAAAAATTGTGCATCCACACCCCTAAGGAAGAAAGTACACAACTAGCATGCTTTTCTACAAAAGTAAAAATGCACATAGCATGGAATTTAAATATTGTGGATGCATGCAAAACCGGAATCAAATCCGAACCTGAAAAGTGAGGTTATGCCAACAAAGTGACAACCGAAAAAAAGACGAAAGGTGAATAGTGTCACAAAAGTGAAAATGTGAAAATGACTCGGTCCTCAAAGGAAGTTGTCAATCCAAGGAAAAGAGTCTCGGAAACCATCCCTGAGTACTCAAGATGACATTAAGTGGCGAGAAACCGACCTCAGAAAGGAAAAGATCAACGAGAAAAAAAAAAATATCCATGAAAATCTAAAAAAAGGAAAGGAAAGAAAATGACCAGGTCATTACAAATGCCCTTTCATTTTAGTTCTCAAACTCAAAATATAAGAGGTAGGTAAAAAATGGGCTCTCCAATGAGCTCTAAAATTTTGAGATTCTTAAATCTCCTCTCAAAGATAGCAGCTGCCAAATTTTTTTGGCAGGTATCTTATTTCTCTATACGGTGCCATTTCCCTTAATCATATCCATCTCTCTTTCCCTCAATCCTATCTATCTCTCTCCCTTTTGTTGCATTCTCTCTCTCTCTCTCTCTCTCTCTTTTGTTACCGCCAATGAAGCACAGACACGCGTGATAGGGGTCATGTACTAGTGTCGGACACGTGTCCGACACCCTTCTACTGGTGTCCTATTTTTTATTCATTTTTTCAGGTCGGACACGCTATAAGATACGGCCGGGACACTCTGGAGGACACGACTGGTACACCGGAGATTGGAGGGGATGAGAGAGAAACTGGAAGACAGGGGAAATCAACAAAGAGATGATGAAGAACATGATGATTATGCTTAGTTGGTATGGATCAATCGAAGGCAAAATGAAAGAAGAAATCTCTTTTAATTGTTTGAGTGAAAATTTGTTTGCAAATTCTCTAAAAATAAATCAATAGACGGAGGAGAAGGAAGATAGAAAGTTAAGAGACGGAGGAGATGGCATTTAGCCAAGAGTTAAAGTTCTAGCTGTCTCATCTTGGTGCGAAAAGATCTCAACCAAAGGCTTAATCACCTTTTTCTTCCTTTGTCAATGATTAATAAAAGAGGAATTTCAACTTGAGGAGAGAGAATATGGTCGGTCAAACGTGGGAAGACTGATCTCCTTTTCAATGTGTTTGGTTACAAAGTTAAAGCTATTCTAGTATTATACAAATTCTAGTATTAGATATAAAGATATACTACATATTTATTATTTGAATTTTAATACAATTTGGATTGGACTTAATTTAAATGGATCATGTCTATTTATGTAAATTAAAAATTAAGAGAAATTAAAATTTATATATAATAAAAATATATAATATTATTTTATTATCATATCCTTGTCGTGTCCGTGTCCTATTTTTTTGAAATTTGTTATATCGCCGTATCCGTGTCGTATCGTACCTGTGTCCCGTGTCGATGTCTATGCTTCATAGGTTGCCGCTCATCACATCACCAGTTCCAAGTGCATCGACTCCAAGTTCATCAGTTCCAAGTGCATCTCTCTCTCTCTCTCTCTCTCTCTCACACACACACACACACACACACACACATTGAGATCTATGGTATCTAATAGGTTGATAATTGTTTAACTGAATTGAAACCCTGGATGGTAGATATGAAAATAACCTGGATTGAGAGGAAATTTCAGATAATTATTTGTATTTCAAAGACTAAATTTTCTGTATACTTTAATTAATGGAAATTATATAGTTACAATACTCTCAGCATTTAAGCTACAGCGGATGGTAAAGGCAGTATTATTTTGGGTCCCTTATTTTATTTTCGGATCATTCTATGTTGATACTAGTTTGTTTATATACTCCTCTCACTGTTGTTTATGTAATTTTTGAAGATCTAGGTTTGTCTTATTTTTTATTGGGTGTTTAATTGAGGAACTATCCTTTTGTTTTATCCCTCAGTTGTCCATCTAACTAATGATTTCATGTTTTTGAAGTTAAGGTGTTTGATACTTCGATTATACTAGTAGTATTGTTTAATCACTGAATTATTTTTGCAAATTTATTTATTTATTTTTTCTTATGGTGCTCAAGCAAATATAAGAGACAATCGGAAGGAGATATGAGTTTACCCATGTCCATGAACTCTTAGCCGAACTCAAGTAATCATCCCTTGTAGGATACACTAAAGTTGAAAATAACTAGCAAAGTTCAATACAGAAACATTTATGTACAATTATAGGAATTGTTAAAAAATACATATATAAAGAGAAAGATATATAATGAATAGAAAACAATGGAACCATTACCAAGCAGAGAAGACAATAAACCATTAGCTATCCAGACCTTTATTCAAGTACAAAAATAGGAAGTGTATAAATTAAATTAATATGAAACTTCTCAATTACTAATGCAAGAGGTATAACTATTGTCAGCCTTGGTAATTTATCCACAGTGGGCCTGATGTCGCTTTGATTTGGCATATTGATAACTATCAATGGAAGTCCCTCAACAATCAACAAGGTAGGGAAAGACATTCACGCCAGATCAAGATGTAGCAATTTGCAATGCTTGGTTGAGCATCACCCAAGATCCAATTGTTGGTAACTCACAATCACAAACTAATTTTTGGAGTCAAATATTCCAAAATTATCTTGATCACAGCAATGACGAAAATGTACGAACATAAGGTTCTATCCAATCTCGTTAGGGTATAATTATGAAGTGTTATGGTAAATATAGTGGGTGCCTTAGACAAATTGAAAATAAGCAACAAAGTGGAATCAATGAAATAGATAAGGTGAGATTTCTACTTTTCTTGTTAGTTATAAGTTTAATTTTTATACATCTTAGTTTGTTTCATATCATTTTCTAGGTTTTTCAAATAGAAAGTATGTATTATGAAAATGAGAAGAAACATTTTTCTTTGGATCACTATTGGGCGATCTTGGAATATGGCATTAAGTGGGAAGATTGGGCATCCTCTAAAAAGCCAAAGTCTCATGTAATGACCCTATATTCCTCTTCCCCATCCCATTCCTTAGACATCCATTTCTCTCGATTCTGATCAAGATCTGACCGGAATTGGTGTTGACTCCCCAAGAACCAAAAGGCCTAGTGGAAGGAAAGCTGCAAAAGAAGCACATAGGAAAAGCAAAATAACAAATACTTCAGACACTCCTTTTTATGATTTGATGGAAACATTTTAACAAGAATGCAACCGATGCAAGTGAGAGTAGAATGACGAAGTTTGAAATAGAATAAAAAAAAGTTAAAGTAATAGAGTAAATAAATCAAAGGGAGCAAGAAGAGAAAGAAGCCAAGGAAAAAGAGAGAGATGATAAGATTATGATGATGGACCTTTCCAACATGGACCCTTAGGTAAAAGTTTATTACCAGCTGTACAAGATTGAGATTCTTGCCAAAGTATAAGCACGCTCAACAAACTTTAATTATTATATTCCTCTTCCCCCATGTCCATGATTATCTACCTTTTTTTTTTTTTTTTTTTTTGTTATGCTTATGTATTTATTTTGGATCATTGTTATGGATTTTATTGAATTGTAGTATTGAAATGCCAAACATGGATTTGATGATTCAATTTTATTTATTTATTATTAACAAGACAAACAAGCTAAATAAAATACAAACACTAAAAAAAAAAAAAAAAAAAATTACAAACTCACTTGTGTACAATCTAGTGTACAAAACACACATACTAATAAATTAAGGATTCAAACAAAGGACATCTGAAACACACTTCTTCAAGTCTCTCCTTGTCATGACCACATATATTTAATAAGATCATTGCGGAATGTGTGATGGATTGCAGAAGATCGAATCATATGATGACAAGCGAGGAATTCAGAAAACAAGGGTGTCAGCTCCCGCGACACTTCAACTAGATGCACCATTTCGGGTGCATCATACTCGTTATCTAAAGAGTCGTCACGCTCATCTTCAATGATCATGTTGTGTAAAATTATGCATGCCTTCACGATATAACAAAGATCTTCATGGCTCCAAAATCTTGCCGGCCCACGCACAATAGTAAAATGTGCTTGCAGTGCACCAAATACCCTTTCCACATCCTTCCGGTATGACTCTTGCATTGTTGCAAATAGTTACCTCTTGGTGAGTGCTGAAAAGTGTGCATTTAAACCCCTTAAGCTTAGGTATTCTAGAACCTTTATCTATCTTATTTTCCCGCTTTAGATTGATTTTGTATTATTTCCATTTTTAGGTACTTATCCTCAAAATAAGTTAACTCAGCTAAATAAGAGCATAATTGAAGCAATCTTGAGATGAATCAAAGAGAGGAGCAAAGTAGGAGCAAAAAGGAAGCAAGTGGTGGAAATTCAGCAAGTTCGATCGATCCTAGAAAATATTCAATCGATCGAAAGTTCATCTATCTTAGAATTTCAAGATGGATCCAAGCTCTCTTGTCCTTATCCACAAATCCCACAAAGTTCGATCAATCCAACTTTCTTCCGATCAATCGAAAAGATTCCATCTTATCCACTTGTACCACCCTACCTACCACATTTGTCTCTTTCCCAAGAATATTTTCAAAATATCTCAGATTTGTTTTTATCCAAAAAGGCGCCGCCATAGAGGATCAATCCAGCTTAAATTCGATAGATCTCAGCTATGTTCGATCGATCTCACCACAAGTTTGATTGATCGAACTTTCCAAATCCTGAGAAAATCTAAATTCCAGCTCATTAAAAGTTGTCTCATATCCAATCATTGGAAGGAATATTGGTGTATGAGCCCAGCTCATTTGGGGTGATATTTAACCTACCTATATAAAAACTATGAGCCACTTTTTGAGAGATACACTTGATAGTAGATAGACACAATTTTCTATATTCTTAGGGAGGAAGAAAAGAAAGGAGAAGGCTAGAGACACAAGTTTGGAGTTCTTCCACCAACCAAGAAGAGGAGCAATCTCTACCATGGAGTTAGCCCTTGAGGGTTAGAGGACACCATCTATAAGTGGCTAGACATCATCTTGGGGCTAGAGTTAGCCCTCAGCATGCTTTCTATATCTTGATTTATGTATTTTTGAAGGGATTTGTATTGTGATACATGTTTTGACACTTGTATATATATAGATCTTGTTTATTCAATGATATGTGTGATTTAATGCTTCTAATTGATCATTTCATTCTATTTATATGTCTATGTATGCTAGAATAGATGTTCATGTGTTTGTCTCTATTTCTTATGTTATTGATGCATGTCTATGTGTATTAATGCTATAGATCTAGAGATTGTCAAGACATAATGCTTAATGGAATGCTCTTGTGGTTTATTTGATGGTTCATACTCATTTCTTGATGGATTGTGCATCTCCCTTAGTTTAATTAGTTTAATTTCATGTCATTAACTTAATTGTAGTGTAGTTGTAGTTTAGATGTTAAATGGGAGGACAATCCATGCTTGTTGTTTGATGTTCCATACTTATGAAAGCAAGTAGCACATATCTCTAACATTGTGATGTGTTTGGATTGTGAGCTTAAAGAAAGGATTAATGGCTTAGTTTGATATATTGTGCTATTCACCATGTTGCTTAGACAATATATACATAATTTGTCATCTATACTTGTTAAAACAACCACACACACACTATCTAAACCCCGAGATCTCTCTCTTATTTTCTCTCCATTACATTTAATTGTTTACTTTAGTTTAAATTGCATCTTAGTGTAATTCAATCACCAACCAATCTTTTAATCACTCGACTTACTAACCCTAATCTTGATTCCACAACCTAATACGACCCACCAATCCCTTAGGACGATCCCTACTTGCCCTAACTATATTTTTAGTGAAAGGTAGTAGTGGCAATTTCTAAATATAAAACTTAGCAACATTCATCATAGCTCTACACCATTATCTTTTGGTGCACAAACTTTGGGTTTGGGTGTGACACCACCAAGTTTTTAGCGCCGTTGCCAGGGATTGATTGAAGGCAACGTCGTATTTGTGGAATTAATTAGGAATTAGTACTCTTTTGATCGTGTCTTTACTTTGTTTTCATTTTGGTTACTTATTGTGTTGGTTCTTGTTTGACTAGGTGCATTGAGTAAAAAGGTGAGCAAAGGAGTATTCCAAGCAAGGAGCTAAGCAAAAGCACAGAAAAAGCTAAAATCTAAAAATTTTGTAAGGCTAAAATTGAAAATTGAATTGAAGTGCTAAAGGACCCTTTGTGAGCTCTTTCTTAACTCAATCTCTAGTTAAATCGTTGACCCACGTGGAGGCTTGTATTTCAATTCTTAGATTAATCGTGAGCCCATATGGAGGCAATTTACTTTTCTTTGCATATTGTTGATAGCATGGGAGTATGGGATCATTGTATATGGAGGAAGTTTATTGATTGTTAATTTGTTGTGAAGGTGAAATGATTATTCATTATTTGTTACTTGTTGTGTTTTGTTGTGCATGCATGGTCGTAGATCATTGAAACCTACTCT
This sequence comes from Cornus florida, assembly GCF_030987335.1. Classification (NCBI taxonomy): domain Eukaryota; kingdom Viridiplantae; phylum Streptophyta; class Magnoliopsida; order Cornales; family Cornaceae; genus Cornus; species Cornus florida. The sequence continues at coordinate 85,411,496 of NW_026775572.1, read as the reverse complement.
TGTCCCTCTAAATTTTCATCTTGAATCCGTTGTTTGAAAGCCTAGAGGAAGAGGAAGTTCTAATCAATCCATTTCATCAATGGAAGGACATAATGAGGACCATGTGGAGGACCTTGATCACATAGACCAACAAGGTATCCTCCACCCCAATGTACATCATGATAACAAGCAAGTACCATTAGGCATGCTGAGGCCATTCATTCACTCACTACAACAATAAGGACAAGTTCCATTGGGAATGCCAAGGTCAATCTATGCTTCACCACCTCCCATAATTCAAGGCAATCAAGGTGCCCATGTTGCACCTCTAATTACTAATCCTCCCTTTACTTTAAGAGATCACTATGTGCCTAATGAATACAACACACCCACATGCATTCAATTGCCATCATTTAGAGCATACCACTATGAGATCAAACCACAAACCATTCAAATGCTTCCTAACTATCATAGACTTCCAAGTGAAGAACCTTTCAAGCATTTGGATGAGTTTCTTGAAGTATGTTCCACCGTGAGATACACAGACATGGCGGAAGAGGTCTTAAGGCTTAAACTTTTTTCATTCACCCTTAAAGACAAGATAAAATATTGGTTTAACAATCTTAGACCTTTTTCAATAATTTCTTGGGCAGAAATGCAACAAGAGTTCTTAAAGAAGTACTATCCGGTTTCTAAGACCAATGCCATGAGAACCTCAATTCGAGAGTTTTCACATAGGGATGGGGAAACGTTCCATGAGGCATGGGAAAGATTCAATGAATTGCTTAGGAAGTGTCCACATCATGACATGCCTAAATTACGTTTTTAATTGCTGAAGTGCTTATGTATTAATTTAATTGATTTATTTGTTATTTTAATTTACTGTTGTTTTGTTTAATTGAATATTTGATTAATTGGTTTATTAGTTGTAGTTAATTTATTTGATTATTTTTGTTTTCATTAGTTGTTTTAAATATTGATTATGGTATGCGTTTATTTAATTAAATTTTGTTAGGTTTTACGTGACTGTTATATAGTTCCATTAGGTATACACAGTTCATAAGTAGCTGACATTGATTAACCTAGATTTTGCTATGGGCCGAGTAATCTGATTAGGGTTTAACTAAGCCTAGGGTTATTGAGGCTTATAAATACTCACCTAAGATGTCTGCCTAGGGTTTTAGAAGAAGATTACGACATAGTAAAGCTGTGTGAAGTTTTAGAGTTGGCTGGGAAGAAAACAGAGAACAAACAAAGAATTCGCCGAAGAATTGAGACGGACATCGGTGTAAGGCAAGTTCTATCCTTACTCTCTCCCTTAGGCTTTATGTTCTTTGCATTCCTAAATAATTCAAGGATTGATTTAATCAATAAAAACGTTATCTGTTTATGCTAAAAAATTGGATTATCACAGTATGTTTGCTTGCTTGCTAAACCTGTTAAACCGTGTTACTTGCTTGCTTATTTCTCTATTTAAACCTATGTATGGAATGTGTTAATGACTTAAACATGGACTAGGAACCTACTGGGGTTGATCTACAACTTTTGGAAAGCATAGCATAGGGCAGAGAAGCTGCAGAAGTCATCTGAAGAAGAGGGAAGACAAAGAGAAGGGGCAGAGAGGGAGAGAGCCTGTGATGGCCTTGGTTTTTCAAGCCAGTGCGTCTTGTGATAAACCGAAGATTGACCCGATAACGGATCCGAATGCAGAAGCAAAAATAGAAAGCAAGACTCTAAGAAGTCAAAGTGACCTTCCATGAGGTCGTGGAACTCAATGAGAACTGATGCGGGAATGAATGATCAGAAAAGGACCGAACAGGCCCCCAAGGGCAAAATGGTCATTTCTGAAAATATAAAATCGGGTGCTACCAAGCACACCACTAGAAAGACAGCAAAAATTTAATCAAATTAGACCCAAGAATCACTTGATTCGGAGTCCGGATGAAGAAGATATGAAACTCCAAAGTTTCATAAAATCACATTTTTGGGTTTGAAATTAATGCAGCAAGGGTACTTCGCAAGGGGTAAAATGGACTTTTCAGATAAAACTGGATTCAACTGAGCATACCATTAGATAGACCAGGAAAAATTAATGAATCTAGACTCAAGATTCACTTGATTCAGAGTCTGGACGAAGAAGATATGAAACGTTAAAGTTTCATAAAAACCAACTTTTGGGTTTAAAATCAGTGCGGCAAGGGTATTTTACAAGGGGTAAAATGGTCTTTTCATATATAATTTGATGCAACCGTGCATACCGTTATATAGACCAGCAAAAACCAATAAACTTAGACTAAAAAATCACTTGATTTGGAGTCCGGATGATAAAGATATGAAGCCTCAAAGTTTCAAAAAAATCAACTTATTTTCCGGGTAAGAAATCTGGGCAGGAATAGTGTTTTTATAGCAAGCAACATTTGATTTTTTTCTCGGAACTGAGGCGAAAAACGGACCCTTAAATGAGTTTTTTTGGAAAAACACGAAGAAGAAACACCCCTTAAAATCACGTATTCTACTCGGTATCGTGCAAGGAACGGAGAAAAACACGTTGTAAGATCCCTAAAATGCCTCTAGATCAGCCTAGGTCAAAAGGGACCCAAAAAGCTCCTATAAGATTTGTTTTCAGAATCTGCCCGCAACTGAGAGCAAAAACGGGCTAGAAGATGAATTTTTCTGGATTAAAAAAAAAAAAAAAAAAAACCTCCCGAAATTGAGTTTTCTACGTGAATGGTGAGAGAATTAAAAAAAAAAAAAGTCAATGTAGAATGCCCAAAATGCCCCTCCACGAAATCTGGTCATAAGGGTCATAAAGCTGCTAAATGTAAAATTGGAAGCTGAACTTTGCAATGGATTTCCGGTATCAAGACGACATTTTCTTGAAAAACATAAAGAAGAAACCCCCCCGAAAATCACATTTTCTAAGCGACCATGTCAAAAGAAGAAAATAAAACTGATGTGAAATGTCTAGAATGCCCCTAGATCAGATTATGCAACAAAGTTTCAAAATGAGTCCATAGAAGGCTCATTTCACCAAGGAAGAAGGTTTTCCAGGAAACAACCAAGCAGGCAAACGTAACTTACCTATTAGGACGTGCTACAATGGTCCATGGCTTAAAAATACCACCGATACAAAATCTGACCCCCCAAAGGGCAAAAAGGCAAAGATGAACAAAAAAAGGGAAATTTGAAAACCAAAATTAACAAATGATTTCAAATTACCGTTTGGCCCTTCGCCACACTTCATACAGGATTAATGAGACCCTATGAAAGAATGAAAATGGAATTCCCACACCTGATGCAAGCATAGTGAAGCAATGACTCGGCATTTTTCAATATTTTCATAATATTTCATGAAGTTAAAAGTTACATAGGATACAAATTAGATGTCATTGGCCTATGGACTCATCTCATACATGTCAAATACATTGTAAAGAGTGTACTTATGTACACATTACAAAAATAGAATCAAATTTACACATTTTGACATATAAAGCTATAAATGGCATTTCAAGCCAACATTTACATGAAATGAGAACTTCAAGTCTACAAATCATCCAAGCTTGATGTGAATCCGAAATCTTGATCCCGGTACCTGAAAAATGTCCCCATTACGTGGGTGAGTAACATAAAGCTACTCGTAGGAGATGAGCATGCATCGACCTAGCATTTTACATTTATATCACCTTAAGGTGAAACATGTCAAAGAGGCTCATGCCACCTAACGTCTATATCAAAATGAGACTCAGGGAGCATCCTAAGCTACTCATGCAATTTAAAGTGAACAACGGCATACAAGTATACATGGTCAAGTATACTAAACAATGTTAAATACGTTATAAAACATACAAGCATACATTTCCAAATATACTAAACCACATTAAGACAAGTCATGCAATGTCTAAGCATATTTACACAAGTATGCATTTTATACGAAAATATCGAAAATTAAGTATACCGACACAAGTATACTAAGCTAAGAGAGATACGCCTAAGTCAAGTATACACGACACAAGCATACTAAATTAAATCTAAACTCACAGAGCAAGCATACAAGTTCAAGTACACTATATGAGATCTAAATGCACAAAACAATTATACAGTTTCAAGTATACTAAATAAGATTCAAATATCCAAAGCAAGCATTAATTCTCAAGCTACAAGTAATCCATGATTAACAACTTGAAATTAAATGTGAAATCAAATAGTGGAAAGACTAGGATCCTTGGCTGTAGACCAATCGAGTTATTCCGGGTTACTAGCCCGCAAGGTACTACCTAGTGTGGACGTGTATACGTTATTTCGGGTAATTTCGACCAACAAGGTACTACCTATTGCGTACTTCATATGACTTAGGAGACTCACGAATCCGTACTAGGGCCAAACCCTAGCCATAACATGAGTATGATCCTTACAAGCCTCCAAAAACAATAAGTTCAAAACTTATGCAAAATCAATAAGTTAAACCAAACTTATACATCTCAAATAATGTCTAGGAATCAATTTACATGCACAAGCAAGGTTGAATTCACACAAACCATGTCCTAGAGTTCAAGTCTAAATAGCATATGACATGTCATTTTCTCAATATGCAATTTACATACAAAGCAAGAATATTTTACAACAATTGAGTCACATTACTATCCTAAGCCACAAGTACTAAATAAGCTTCAATTTAGTAACAAGCTTTCAAGGTAAACAATTGTAGTATTCTAACAAGTTATATACCTACACAAGATATATTTAAACAAGTTTTACAAGTCTATGATATTCTATATCATACTAAGTCCAATTACCATTTTAAGAGGCCCCAAGTACGAATTTTACATCCAATTAGTAATATGCTCACAAGGTAATTAATTTCACTACATTAAAAAGGATTTTCAACCTAACATGAAAAGTCTCTAGATTTCATATTAATCTAAATAAACTCAAATTAATATATGTTAAGGGACATAACATAGTCTTCACATATATTATACCCAAAATCAATTTAAGTGACTACAACACTTAAAAATAAAATTAATTACGCTAATTAATCAATTTTCTTTAGATTTTCAAACATATCTAAATGTCCTCAATTTAATATATGTTAAAGAACTCACCAAGGCCTACTTTAATATTACATTACAAGTTGATTTCATGCTTGATACAACTAGGTGAATTAAACTTTCACAAAAGATAAATATTAAATAAAATTTACAATTCTTATTCAAATAACCCCAATTTAATATATATCAACCACCATACCAAGGCCTAAATTTCTAGCATGCCACAATATAATTCTAAGTTGCCTAGCATCATGAGAATTAAATCTTAAACAAAGAAAATAATTAAATTAAATTCTATAACTTGAACAAGGCATGCTCACAAGTTGTATATGCTCATATAACAAACAATACAACATTAATATAACTCTAAAACATCCCCTACCTCAATTTGAGATGAAAATTTCAAAAGGCCACAAAAAAAACAAGTGCTCCGAATCCGACGATACTGAAGGGTTTTGTCGAGGACAACACGATTTACATGAACCCACAAGAAGCCCCATCAAAATCACAACTTGACTTCCACCCGAACTCAAAATTTGGCCAAAAATGGATTCTAATAAGGTGAAAGATGCGTGTGGTCAAGACAAACACAAAACGTGAAGGCACTTCGACTTTTTAACAAAGGGAAGAAGGTTCAAATGAAAGAAGAAGGGTGGCAGCCCCCTTGGGTTGCCATAGCAGGTTCTGGTCAGGCATGGAGAGGGGAGAAGATGATTTTTAAATTTTAAGTCCCCAATTTATAGAAAATCTCAAAAAGTGCCCAGAACGAGTCCCGCGGGGTCCGGAAAAGTGGATTTTGAGCAAACGGGCTCAAATGGCCAAACTCCGTGAATGAAAAAGGTTCAAAATGAGAAAATATGAACAACGGAAGAAATAGCGTCGAAAACTGAGTCCCGAGCAGAGAGATATGACCCGAACAAGTTCAGCGACAACCGTAACCAAAAACCCTGAAACTGGAGAAAAACGACCAGAAGGAATTTCTAGGAGTTCATGACTCGACGAAATGTGAAAATGAATCTTGTACAAGGATCCAAGCTCCAGACGAGGTATTTTGCAATAACTTTCATTAATTGCACAATGGCCCCTCCAAAAAGTGAAAACTGCACTAATGACCCAGAATGAAAATATCTTCCAAAATATTTTATTAAAAACCCCTGAAATAAAATATCTTCAAAAGATATTTACGAAAAACACTCCAAGAAATGAAAAGATTCTGAAAAACTATGCATCCATGTCCCTATGGACACCGGGAGCAACCAAAGTACTTTTCTGCAAAAGTAAAGATACGTATTTCGTGAAAACCACTAAGAATGAAAATACAGGAAGTCAAAAACCAACTCCGAACACAAGGAGTGAGGTTTTGCCAATAAAGTGACAAACTAGGAAACGACAAAATAGGGAAAAGGACAAAACAGGGAAAAAGACGAAAAGTGAATAGTGTCAAAAAATTGAAAAATGTAGAAATGACTCGGTCATCAAAGGAAGTTGTTAATCCAAAGGAAAGAGTCTCAGAAACCATTTATGAGCACTCGAGATGACTCTAAACGACGAGAAACTGAATTAGAAAAGGAATTTCAACGAAAAAATTTCATCCGTAAAATTCTAAGGAAAAAGGAAAGGAAGGAAATGACCGGGTCATTACAACCTACCCTCCTTAAAGAGATTTCGTCCCCGAAATCAGGAACATTCCCAGAAGAACCGAAGAAGGACCGTACACAAGGTCACACCAAGGAATAGATCATAAAGTACCCAAGGACAACTCCAAAGGTCTCGAGATCAACAAAGAGATACGAAACCGTGAATAGTGAGACACCTCTCCAATGAATTAACATACTAACCCAATGCCAACCACCGAAAGGAGATCAAGGAAACTACACATCGAAATAAGGAACACAATCAGAAGCAACATGGCAGCACGAATACTGACTAGAACCCGCCCATAACGTACCCAAGGTGTGGTAGCATCCATAGTGTCAAGTGCCTGCCCACCTCACATTACTAGCTAGGTAATGCAAGGTACCATCAATGGCAACTAGTACTCGCTCACACACAACTTGTACGGTGGCATGACAGTATAAAGCCCTAATTCGTCACTTGCCCCCAACAAGCTCACTCGTGAAACCTATCGATACAAATGACATCAATGTCAAACAATCATTACCAAAAGCACCACGGAAACCAAGCATTCTGTGAGAGTTGCAATATGGTCCAAAATGTCCGGTCGGACCATTCTGGCCAATCCAAAACCCTGATAATAATATCATAGGCACCGCTATGCTTAAGGCCTTAAATCCCCAATACTGGAAAAACTAACAACCCCAAGTCTCAAAACACCACTGTCAATAACACCAGTCATGAATCCAAAGCCTGACAAGTCTGTACCCTCAAGCCAATGGATCAGACTTTACAAATCAAACAACTTCATCATTGCTCTAGTCACAACGACTTCCAACCAGACAATGCACCCAAAATCCTCTACGTCATCCTAACGCTGACCTACTACAAGGCTACGCCTAGGAATCAAGACATCGGATCAAGCTCACACACACAATCCCGACAACCAAGGTCACACAACCCCAAGCAAAGTGTGGAATGATAAAAGAAATGAACTAATAAAGTAACTAGTCATACAACATACACATATATATACACAAGTATACATTCACAAGTATACTAAATAGTACTAAATCCATGGTGAACAAGTATACAGGCTCAAGTATACTAAATTAAAGTGGAATGAAATAAACAACGCGCAAGTATACTAGGTACAAGTATACTAAACGTAAATGAAATTCTACGAATAATTTCACAGAAACAATATCACACCATACAACTAAACACATAGTGTACAAGGGTAATCAAATATGCTACATATCACATAGGGGTCAAGCATCAGAGACATACTACACATCACCTATGACGCTAGCATAACAAACAGATATAGTAAATGGAAAACACACCATCTATACTAGCACATAGCCATCAAATAATCACATACCCTAACATGTTTCTAAGGCATGCTCAAAATGACAAGGCATATAAACATCTAAGAATGACTGTGCAAATAACAATCCCATAAAATCAAAAGCAAGAAGGGATGAAATGCCTCTCGGAAGGACAAACTCACTGAAAGTGAATCCCAAAAACCCGGATGAGTCCAATCCCTCACCGCAAGGAAGTGAATCATCTCCTAGAATGAACACTAGGGTTCCCAAAACAAAGAGTCTACAAGTCTTTCCCAAGACTGGCTCAAACACAAGGTGGAATCCTAATGCCACACAAGATAAAACCACCACTTTAAGAAGAAAGGGCACGGGAACCTCGCCGTTAAGGCCTACAAAGACAAAACTTCCAATCCCCAAGGAAGGAGTCGAGTCAATCCAACTCGTCGTCCCATGACATTAAAAACACGACTCCAATGACGTCACCACATCAAGGTTACCACGAAATCCCAAGAGATGATGCCCTAGCATCAATCTCAACCAACCAAGCTGAAATAACCCACAATGCCTAAACATGACATAAAAGTAAGCAGTTGACATGTAACATAGCAATAGACTACATACTCACACAAGTAGTAAGGTCATATAAGGCATGTCAATGTATGCATTATACTATCATACTAAGAATAACAAGTGCATGCAATACGCTAAAGTAGACAAGCATAACCAACATGCTAAGCAGATAAGCGTAAGTCAATATACTAAAACAAACAAGCATATACAATGTACAGAAGCTGACAAACATATACCGTATGCTAAGGCAGACAAACATATACAACATGCTGAGATCTACAAGTATATACAATGTACTAAAGTAAACAAGCATATGTATCATGATGTGATAGTTAAGGTAAACTTCTAAACATACGTCCACATAAGCACGTAAACAAGTTATCAAGAAGCAACTAAACACATAGAGCATGGTAACACAAGTATGATATGCACCTAAAACCCGTCATCCTAAGGTTTTCAAACCTAGGAGCTCTGATACCACCTGTGACGGCCCTGGTTTTTCAAGCCAGTGTGTCCAGTGATGAACCGAAGATTGACCCGATAACGGATCCGAATACGGAAGCGAAAATAAAAAGCAAGACTCTAACAAGTCAAAGTGACCTTCTATGAGTTCGTGGAACTCAATGAGAACTGATGCAGGAACGAATGATCAGAAAAAGACCGAACAGGCCCCCAAGGGTAAAATGGTCATTTCTGAAAATATAAAATCGGGTGCTACCGAGCATACCACTAGAAAGACAGCAAAAATTTAATCAAATTAGACCCAAAAATCACATGATTCGGAGTCCGGATGAAGAAGATATGAAAATCCAAAGTTTCATAAAAATCACATTTTTGGGTTTGAAATCAATACAGCAAGGGTACTTCGCAAGGGGTAAAATGCTCTTTTTAGACAAAACTATGCAACTGAGCATACCATTAGATAGGCCAGGAAAAATTAATGAATCTAGACTCAAGAATCACTTGATTCGGAGTCCGGACGAAGAAGATATGAAATGTCAAAGTTTCATAAAAACCAACTTTTGGGTTTAAAATTAGTACGGCAAGGGTACATTACAAGGGGTAAAATGGTCTTTTCATATATAATTTGATGCAACCGTGCATACCGTTATATAGACCTGCAAAAACCAATAAACTTAGACTCAAAAATCACTTGATTTGGAATCCGGATGATAAAGATATGAAGCCTCAAAGTTTCAAAAAAATCAACTTATTTTCCGGGTAAGAAATCTGGGCAGGAATAGTGTTTTTACAGCAAGCAACATTTGATTTTTTTTCTCGGAACTGAGGCGAAAAACGGACCCTTAAACGAGTTTTTCTGGAAAAACACGAAGAAGAAACCTCCCTTAAAATCACGTTTTCTACCCGGTATATGAAAGGTACGGAGAAAAACACGCTGTAAGATCCCTAAAATGCCTCTAGATCAGCCTATGTCAAAAGGGACCCAAAAAGCTGCTACAAGATTTGTTTTCAGAATATGCCCGCAAGTGAGAGCAAAAACGGGCTAGAAGATGAATTTTTTTGGAAAAACACAAAAAAGAAACCCCTCCCAAAATTGAGTTTTCTATTTGACATACACGAGAATTAAAAAAAAAAATCAATGTAGAATGCCAAAATGCCCCTCCATGAAATCTGGTCATGAGGGTCAAAAAGCTGCTAAATGTAAAATTGGAAGCTGAACTTTGCAATGGATTTCCGGTATCAAGATGACATTTTATGAAAAAACACAAAGAAGAAACCCTCCCTAAAATCACATTTTTTAAGCAACCATGTTGAAAGAAGAAAATAAAACTGATGTGAAAGGTCTAGAAAACCCCTAACTCAGATTATGCAACAAAGTTTCAAAATTAGTCCATGGAAGGCTCATTTCACCAAGGAAGAAGGTTTTCCCAGAAACGACCATGCACACAAACGTAACTTACCTATTAAGACGTACTTCAATGGTCCATGGCTTAAAAATACCACCGATGAAAAATCGGACCCCCCAAAGGGCAAAAAGGCAAAGATGAACAAAAAAAGGGAAATTTGAAAACCAAAATTAACAAATGATTTCAAATTACCGTGTGGCCCTTGGCCACACTTCATACATGATTAATGAGACCCTATGAAAGAATAAAAATAGAATTCCCACACCCGATACAAGCATAGTGAAGCAATAACTTGGCATTTTTCAATATTTTCATAATATTTCATGAAGTTAAAAGTTCCATAGGATACAAATTAGATGTCATTGGCCTATGGCCTCATCTCATACATGTCAAATACATTATAAAGAGTGTACTTATGTACACATTACAAAAATAGAATCAAATTTATACATTTTGACATATAAAGCTATAAATGGCATTTCAAGCCAACATTTACATGAAATGAGAACTTCAAGTCTACAAATCATCCAAGCTTGATGTGAATCCGAAATCTTGATCCCGGTACCTGAAAAATGTCCCCACTACGTGGGTGAGTAACATAAAGCTACTCGTAGGAGATGAGCATGCATCGACCTAGCATTTTACATTTATATCACCTTAAGGTGAAACATGTCAAAGGGGCTCATGCCACCTAACGTCTATATCAAAATGAGACTCAGGGAGCATCCTAAGCTACTCATGCAATTTAAAGTGAACAACGACATACAAGTGTACATACTCAAGTATACTAAACAATGTTAAATACGTTATATAACATACAAGCATACATTTCCAAATATACTAAACCACATTAAGACAAGTCATGTAAGGTCTAAGCATATTTACACAAGTATGCATTTTATATGAAAATCTCGTAAATCAAGTATACCGACACAAGTATACTAAGCTAAGAGAGATATGCTTAAGACAAGTATACACGGCACAAGCATTGTAAATGAAATCTAAACTCACAGAGCAAGCATACAAGTTCAAGTACACTATATAAGATCTAAATGCACAAAGCAAGTATACAGTTGCAAGTATATTAAATAAGATTTAAATATCCAAAGCAAGCATTAATTCTCAAGCTACAAGTAATCCATGATTAACAACTTGAAATTAAATGTGAAATCAAATAGTGGAAAGACTAGGATCCTTGGCTGCAGACCAATCGAGTTATTCCGGGTTACTAGCCCGCAAGGGACTACCTAGTGCACACGTGTATAAGTTATTCCGGGTAATTACGACCCACAAAGTACTACCTATTGCGCACTTTATATGACTTAGGAGACTCACGAATCCGTACTAGGGCCAAACCCTAGCCATCACATGAGTATGATCCTTACAAGCCTCCAAAAACAATAAGTTCAAAACTTATGCAAAATCAATAAGTTAAACCTAACTTATACATCTCAAATAATGTCTAGGAATCAATTTACATGGACAAGTAAAGTTGAATTCACACAAACCATGTCCTAGAGTTCAAGTCTAAATAGCATATGACATGTCATGTTCTCAATATGCAATTTACATACAAAACAAGAATATTTTACAACAATTGAGTCACATTACTATCCTAAGCCACAAGTACTAAATAAGCTTCAATTTAGTAACAAGCTTTCAAGGTAAACAATTGTTGTATTCTAACATGTTATATACCTACACAAGATATATTTAAACAAGCTTTACAAGTCAATGATATTCTATATCATGTTAAGTCCAATTACCATTTTAAGAGGCCCCAAGTACGAATTTTACATCCAATTAGTAATATGCTCACAAGGTAATTAATTTCACTACATTAAAAGGGATTTTCAACCTAACATGAAAAGTCTCTAGATTTCATATTAATCCCAAATAAACTCAAATTAATATATATTAAGGGACATAGCATAGTCTTCACATATATTATACCTAAAATTAATTTAAGTGGCTACAACACTTAAAAATAAAATTAATTAAGCTAATTAATTAATTTTCTCTAGATTTTCGAACATATCTAAATGTCCTCAATTTAATATATGTTAAAGAACTCACCAAGGCCTACTTTAATATTACATTACAAGTTGATTCCATGTTTGATACAACTAGGTGAATTAAACTTTCACAAAAGATAAATATTAAATAAAATTTGCAATTCTTATTCAAATAACTCCAATTTAATATATATCAACCACCATACCAAGGCCTAAATTTCTAGCATGCCATAATTTAATTCTAAGTTGCCTTGCATCATGAGATTTAAATCTTAAACAAAAAAAATAATTAAATTAAATTCTATAACTTGAACAAGGCATGCTCACAAGTTGTATATGCTCATATAACAAATAATACAACATTAATATAACCCTAAAACATCCCCTACCTCAATTTGAGTTGAAAATTTCAAAAGCCCACCGGAAAAAAGTGCTCCGAATCCGACGATACCGAAGGGTTTTGTCGGGGACAACACGATCTACATGAACCCACAAGAAGCCCCATCAAAATCACAACTTGACTTCAACCCAAACTCAAAATTTGGCCAAACACGGGTTCTAATAAGGGGTAAAGATGCACGTGGTTAAGACAAACACAAAACGTGAAGGCACTTCGACTTTTTAACAAAAGGAAGAAGGTTGAAATGAAAGAAGAAGGGTGGCAGCCCCCTTGGGCTACCATAGCAGGTTCTGGTCGTGCATGGAGAGGGGAGAAGATGACTTTTAAATTTTAAGTTCCCTATTTATAGAAAATCTCAAAAAGTGCCCCGAACGAGTCCCGCCAAGTCCGGAAAAGTGGATTTTGAGCAAACGCGCTCAAACAGTCAGTTTTAGTTGCATGGGTTGGTTTTCTGTGTTTCTAGGTCTTATACTTAATAACACTCATAGTGCCCAGATAAAGACCCGTGAACTGTATCCTCATCTCCCGCCTCATAGCCCTAGGAAAGAAGTAGTCGAAGAACAATGTCCTGAACTCCTCCCAAGTCATCACCTCCACATCGTGGATATTGGTCATGGACCTCCACCAGATATCGGCATCTCCCATGAACATAGAGGCTGTCAAAGAGATCCTCAATCGGTCTGTAGGCCCTGCCATGCTATCGAGTTTACGTACCATGAGATCAAACCATGCCTCCGAAGCAAACGGATCCATACTCCCTGTAAATTGGTCGATCTTAACCCTCTGTAACTTTATGAAGTAATCTAATGCCTCATTAACAACTCGTGCCGGTGCTGGTGCCGGTACCAAAATTTGCATCCCTACAATATGCTGACGAAACATCTGTTGAATGGACTCTGACATCCCTAGAGCCACTCCCTGTGCAATCTGCTCCTCATAAGTTGGAGCTCGTGGTGGATTATGACCCATGCCACGAGCTAGAATCCTAGGCCTTCCCGGACCCCTCGTAAACTTAGTGTAGTTAACCTATTCCTCAACGCCCTGACGTGAAGACTCCCCATGCGTGACTACCATGATGCTAAACGTAGGCAAGGGAAGAGGTCAACAGTAACACAAGCTATTATGACTGAATGCAACTCACACTATGAAAGCATGAAACACGAAGCAAGTCAATGTATACAACATACGGTTATGCTAAAACAATCAAAGAAAGCTATTTAAAGGGCTAAGTACTTAAGCAAATAAGCATACGTGTTAGACAAGGATGCTTTTTAAACACATAAGCATATAAGTACATGGGACATGTCATCCTACCGAGCATGTTATCAAAAGGCACGTAAACATGTTATCAAAAAGTATGCGAATACATCAAGGTAGATCAACAAAAGCATGATATGCACCCAAAACTCGTCGTCCTAAGGTTTTCGAACCTAGGAGCTCTGATACCACTTGTAACAACCCAGGTTTTATTCAACCTGGTACGTCAGCGGTGACCCAGAAGTAAATCCAACAATGAATTAGAATGTGGATGCAAAAGGTAAAACAATGGTCTCTAGAGATACTACATGTCTATAAGACACCAATGTGATCCTCAATGAGGTCATGGAACTCAAAGAAAACAATTACAGAAGCGACGTTTAAAAAACGGACAAGAATGAGCCTAGGCGCAAAACGATCTTTTCCAAAATGGAAGTGGTTAATATCAAGCATACCATTGGAAATAAAATGAAAAATTAATGAAGTTAGACTTAAGAATCACCTGATTCAGAGTCCGGACGGAAAAGCTATGAATTTAGGACAAAATGGCCTTCTCCGTTTAGGAGTTACCACAACCCTATCTCACTAAAACTGCAATAACTCTCACTATGGTTGGATTTTTCATGCATGGTTGGTACCATTGGAAATCTAACTTCAAGCTCTTGGGTTTAGGCTCAATAATGACCTGATTTGAATTATACATGAAGGAGTTATGGCTCTCTGAAGTTGTTACTACAATGCTGTCCAAGAAAAATCAAAAGAGGAAAGTTCCAGGGAAGATCAGCCGGCTGAACCCCCATCATCAGCCAACCAAAAGCCAATCATCAGCCAGCCGAACCCCAATCATCAGCCGGCCGAAACACAAAAATCCCAAAAAGGCTACTGGAATGCAAACTCGATATGTGTCAGCCGGCTGATCTATGTTATCAGCAGGCCGATGCATCCTGTTGCAGTAGAAAAGCTGTTACAACTCATGGGGAAGATGTTTGGCTTAATCCTAAGGCTATGCATGCTTCCCATTTGATCCAAAAAAGTTTCAAAACATCTTTAACCCTCACATGAACATCTATAACATGCTAAATCGAAAGAAAACTTTGAATGATGCCCAATGCATGAATTTTTCATGAAAATTGATAAAATCCTCCAAAAATAATTCAAAAGTTGAAATCCATGTATTCCTTGAGATGTAATCATGCTCGCATGTGTAAAATTATGAATTAGACGTGCTAGAATGGCCTATGGCCTCATGGCATGTCATATGCAAAATATGACCCTTCAATGCATGAAATCCCATGTATCCCTTAAACAAACTATGAAAATAAAGTAGCATACATGGCATATGAGTGTCTTTGGCCCTTGGCCTCATTACATACACATCTAAAGAGTGTCAAAAGGTGCACTTAAGTGCACATTACATAGCTTAGACAATAAATACAAGTTTTGATACAATACACCAAAAAGATCATGATATGCTAACAAGTGCATATTCAATGTCACCAAAAGTACTCCAAGAAATCTAGCAAGTCTAAGAGTGTTGCACATCCCACAATAAAGCTTCTTTACTTAAAAAACACCGGGTAACTTTGGGGTATGTAAACAAGTTTACTCGTAGGGAATGAGCATGCATAAGTTTAACTCATTACAAGATTTGCAATTCAATATAAATTAGTCCATGCTATTAAAATGACATTGGAACTTTTAACATAGCACAATGAGATGTAAATATCACAAGGTTATCAAGTTGGAAATTAAATGTGAAATCATGTGAAATCAACTAAGGTGGATACTTAGATATTGCCCGGATTAAAACCGTACTTTTGAGATCACTTTAGGGCTATTAACCCATGGGTACCTTCCCCTATTGCGCACTATAGTGTAGAGAGCTCTTTATCTCCCGTACTAGAGCCAAGTCCTAACCATGTCAAGTTCTTGATTATATCCCAAGTTTCTAAAATCAACAAGTTAAGCAACAAGTCATGATATGTGATAAAACACAATAAGTTCCATGAATTACATGACTAAATCATTAAATCAATATGATAGAAATTAAGCAGACCAACTAGGTAATTTCTCTAGATTTCAAGAGTTGTCCAAATGATTCCAATTTAATATATAACAAGGAGTAAATTATGGCCATGCCATATATCAAGTCTAAAATGAAATATAAGCATAGTACAATTAAGTAGAATTTAAATCAACTTAAATTAATTAGTTCTCTAGATTTAAAAGCTCATTTAAACCATGCCAAATTAAGATACAACAAAGATCAAGTCATGGCCATGCCATATATCAAGATTAAAGTGAGTAATATATAAGCTACAATTAATCATTAATTTCTCATTTCAATACAAGATATGCATACAACTTGGATATCACTACAAAAACAATTAAATCACTTAGATAATAAACTATAACACCCCCTACCTCAATAGAGAATTGAATCTCTATAATCCAAGGCAACCAAGCTTAAAAATGGAAAACTAAACAAGGGTTTTATAGAGGAGAGTGAGAGAAAACTAAAGTATTCCAAGCTTCAAGGTCTTAGGTGAGTGGAAGGGCACCAAAATGAAGCTTAAAGCTTTAAACCAAGCTTAGTCTTCAATGGTGGCTAGGTTAGGGTTCTTGAGAGGAAAGAGATGAATGAAATAAATGTGCAAACCCTAAGTTAAATGTGATGGGATTCTCCACTCACTAGGTGTTCTTGCACTACCTCTCACACACACACTTGCAAGACTAAAGGTGAGTCCTACACTTGTCATGAATCTAAGTAAACTTCTAAGATTAAATATCAAGCCTACACTTATCAACCATCCATGCCAACAAGTGCTCCTATCCTAGGGCAAAAAATGGGTGAATCTCCACCCTCCTTGTGTCAAGAGATTAAGCTTCCAAATGGTTCCACTACAAGATCAACAAGTGGCATTATGAGAGTGTGACACTTGTCACATTTTCTGAAAATTGCATAAAAGTCCTTTTTGAAAATATCTTCTAATTTAAATTATAAAATGGTCCCTAAGATGAAAAATAATTACTTTGCATAATTACACTAAAACCCCTCAAGTTTAGAATAATTACCAAAAAGTTATGCTTTCATGTCCTTTATAAGAAAAGTAAATATTTAATATGCTTTTCTACAGAAGTAAAAATGCAAATATTATGGAAATGAAATATCATGGACGCATGCAAAGCCGGAATCAAATCCGAGCACAAAAAGTGAGGTTATGCAAGTAAAAATGAAAAATGAGAAAAGGACGAAATAGGGAAAAAGACGAAAAAAGAAATTATCGAAAAAAAGAAAGGAAGGAAAATGACCGGGTCATTACATTTACCAAAGTGGGAGGGTTCCTTGAGACATTCAGGATAAGGCATTTTTGGCTCATAAGCTATCTCAGGGTTAGGAGTAGATGAAGAAGTGACTCCATCTTCAACTCCTTTTGTGGATTGTGGAATAGCACTTGAGAAAACATCCTTGGAATGTGGATTTTGAACGATAGGAATTATGGGAATCCTACGCCTTTCTTTTTCCTCCTGCCCTTTCTCAACTTGGTTATCAACCACTCTACCACTCCTCAATGTAGTGATAGTCTAAACTTGCTCATGATGAATACCTAAGGAATTGGTGTTGCCCAAGAATTGACTCTAGAGGGGGGTGAATAAAGTCCATGCCAAACAATGGATAATTTTCACAATATATAGAAATACAATTTCTATTCAACAATTTAAGTAATTATGCAATAATCAAGATATGAGATCAAGATATGGAATAATCAATTAAAGCATAATTATAAGAGAGATAAGGGAAGAGAAATTGCAAACTATAACACGGCGATTTTTGCGAGGTTTTGAAACTCTTACTCCTCGGCTGAAGATCCCTCTTAAGACTTCCCAATCCAATATAGCTTCTCGTTGTGGGTGGAGAGCAAACCTTTACATGAAGCAAGACCTTGCTTCTTTTCCTTGCTAGGAGAACACCCTTTTCCTAGGCTTCTTTTGGGTCACACCAACCTTTACAAGTTTATAGAAAAGATTGTAATTGAAATATAAGATTGAATCTCTCTCAAGATAGATATACAAGTGCAAGCTCACAAGAAATATCTCTCAAAGATTGATGTACAAACTTTAGCTCTCAACTAGAGTATATATGAATATAAGTGAAGCTCAAACTCTATAAATGATATGAATGAGAGAAGATGATATAAGTGAAAAACAAAAGCTCTAATGAACTCAATAGGATCTCTCAAGTGTAGAATAGAGCAAAAACTCTATGAAGATTAAAACAAGAGCAAAAACCCTTTTAATCTTTACTAGAATCTCTCAAGATAGAATAAGAGTGAATGAGAGAGATGAAGAGAAGATTGGAGAACAAAAGCTCTCTTTAATGCAATATGATGTCTTTCAAATGATGTCTCTTAATTATTAAGACATTCCCCACTCTATTTATAGAGTTTCCAAGCTCAATATAGCTGTTGGGAGTTGAATGCACATAGGTCGAGAAGAATAGAGCCGTTATAGTTTGAAATCTGCAGATCCGACAAGAACCGGTCGATGTATGGCATAAACCGGTCGACGTATCCTTATACAAACCGGTCGACGTATGCTACTTACCGGTCAACGTATATGTTGAGTTCCTGAGATTTCAGTACTGCCTAGATACCGGTCGGCGTATGTGCAAACCGGTCAATGTATATGAGCACTTCATGAATTTTGCTATTGCATAGATACCGGTCGACGTATGTATCAAACCGGTCGACGTATGCTTCAAACCGGTCGACGTATATGAGTTGATCTTTGAATTTCACCTCTTAATACATACCGATCGACGTATGATATGAACCGGTCGATGTTTTCTGGTGCATTGACAGTTTTGACATTTTCTGGTGCATTGACAGATGATAGCTTATGCATAGGACTTTTAGTACAGGACATCTACACAGCTTATTTCCATTGAAAACATTTAAGTAAATGTGTCTGTACTTTAATTTATATGTACATTTACTTTAAGTTTACAATGTAAATAAGGAAGTACCCCCCATTTGGATTCAATAAAAAATACTAGAAAATTGAAATCCAACTAAATCAAAATGTAGAAATTCAGTTTTAGTACAAATTTGGATTTCGGACAGTTTTGGCAAAAATGAATCCTTATGTAGACCAATGTAGACTTGGTCAAAAATTCTGATAAAATCAGTTTAGGCTAGTTGAAGTATAAAGAGTTATTACCGGGAAAAATTATTTTGAAATAATCATTATTTTAAAAATCCATTTTTCACACTTAGCCAAAAACATAGTTTTTCATGACGCGCATTCAGGGGTCCTAATGTCCGTTGCCAACTCATGGTAATAAAGGCTTCTCATGCCTTAGTTGTTGACCAATATGAATTTTATGATTGATGTGCATGGTCTTAACATTTCTAGCACAAATGATGAGTTCTTTCAAAGCTTATGCAAGCTTGAACTAACTCACTCTATAGCAAAGACTCCATATGTCAATTGTATATAAATGAAGTGCATAGTCTATTGCTAATGGATATAGGAGCATATGAATGATGATATGATATGCATGGTCCTATAGAGATGAGCTTCAAATGGATTCATAAATACTTTGACATTGAATCCTAAACACTCACCATCCTATCTACCCTTTTCTTCACGCTTTGTCCATGATCGTGTAAGCTTTTAGGTAGACTTGCTTACTTCCTTTCTTTGAGTTGTTTTCTTGCTCGTTGTAGTTCAAACCATCTTTCCTTGCAACTTTAAGTCTTTGTTTTCTTTGCCTTCCATAAATGTGATCTTGAGTAATAGAGCACTTGGAATGGTCTTTATGATCTTCATTGAGGTTCTTCATTGAATATAAGTCATCTATAACACTCAATGTAAACATTAGTCCTTAAACACTATTAATGATTTGTTATCATCAAACCAACTAGATTGTCATTGGATGAAATCCTTAAGGTCAACAATTAGTTCCATCAATCATGTAAGTCTGCCTAGGTAGCTTTCCATCCTCTCTTCGAGATAGAGTACTCACTATTTGCCCAACTTGTGCCTCTAGCTTTGCTATAGCTTGAGAATGAGAGTTAAGAAGTTGGGTGTTGGTTTTAATTTCACCAAGAGCATTGAGTACTTATTCCTCAAAAGCAGATGAATACTTAGGAGGAGGTGGAATATTAGGAGCTTGAGTGGGTTGATTCCTAAACTGAGGTGGACGGTAAACACTAGATTGGTTGAAAGAATTATTTTGTGGCATATGATTGGATGAATTTTGATACTGCCCCTGAGATTGGGGAGCAGTATTTCCTTGATTTGGATTTCGCCATGACAGATTGGGATGATCTCTCCAGTCAAGATTATATGTAGAAGAATATGGATTATAAGCTGGTCTAGAGAATGCAGCATTCACTTACTCCTGTGGGATCTCAGATGATTGTCCCAACATAGGGCAAGTGTTAGCAAAATGGTTAGAATTAACACAGATGGAACAAACTTCCTTTGGTAAGGCAGTTTGTGGATTAGCAACAGGAGCAAAGCTAGATGATAAGATTTGATCGAACCTATAGTTCAAGGCTTCTATTTGAGCGGCTAACTCACTAGATTTATCTACCTGAAAAACTTTTCAAGTTTATGCATTCCAGGTGAAGACTTAGACCTAGAGGAAGAAGCATGTTGTACTAAGTTTTCATTTAGGTCCTCAAACAGTTCCCAAGCATTAGCCGGACTCTTATGCAGAAAAGCTCCATTGCTGGAAGCATCAACTATATTTCTATAAGAATCTATAAGACTATCATAGAAGATCTATATTAAGTGCCATTGAGCAATATCATGGTGTGGACACTTTCTCAGAAGATCATTATATCTCTCCCATCCATCATGAAACTGTTCTCCCGGGATTTGGGAAAATGCCATGATTTCTCTTCTCATTTGTGTGGTTTTACCCACAGAGTAATATTTCTTCAAGAACTCCTGTTGTAACATGTCCCATAAAGATATGGAATTTGTTTGAAGGGACTGCAACCAAGTTCTTGCTTTATCTTTGAGAGAGAACTGGAAAAGACGCATTCTGAATGAATCAATGGATAGAGTGGTCAACTTGGTAGTTGAACACAATTCTAAAAACACATCCAAGTGCTTATAAGGATCCTCTGTTGCATACCCATGGAAAGTAGGAAGCATTTGGATCATAGCAGGCTTGATCTCAAAATGGGTTCCATCAGCATCCCGAAAAACAAAGCATGAAGGGGAAGTATATGTGGTAGGAATGAAATGATCCCTCAATTGTGGTTGTTGTGGAGGAACAAGTGGAACCCGTTCTCCACTACCATTACCACCCGGTGCATTACGTTGCTCAGCCATACTTTCAGAAGAACTATCAATATTATTCAAGTGTTTTTTAAGCTTTCTTAATTGACTTAAAGTTCTCTCTATTTCAGAATCATGCACTAAAGTTTTTGACCTAGTTTGGCGAGTTAACATGCACTGGTTCCACTAATCCTAGCAGTAGCAGAAATAAAAGATTTTAAGTTACAGAAAAATAGAAAGAACTTACAAAAGGTTTAATAAACCGAAGCTTTTTGTCCCTTAAGCGTCTTTGTCCTCACCGCTAATTTGTATCTGAAAAGAAAAAGAAATAAGGTGAGATATCAGAAAGTCCGAAGATTGGTAAACCAAAATAACTAATTAAAAACTAAACAAAAATAATCTCCCCAGCAACAGTGCCAAAAATTGATGTATCTCTCGCAATCGTACGCTATCGTGTAGGATATAGCTCTATGCAAAGAGGATGTCGAACCCACAGAGAGATGGAATTTGTATTAGCCTTTATATTAGGTTCATGGTTTATAGAAAACTTGGTTATGGAGTTTGTTGGTTGTCACTATTTAACAAACTTGATTTAAACAAAATATTAAATTAAAGCGAATTAAACTAAAGTGAATGATCAGAGAGGGAAAATCTTAGGGCTTTGACTTCACCACAATCGTTATACTATGGTCAATTGAATCAACTCTGGGATTTTAACTAATTCTGTTTTCAAATGAACTGAACTCAATAACATTCGTTCAGTTCGGAGTTTAAAGAGAGAGGTTTCACAAATTTAGCTAACTATAACCTATCTGCGGTTAGCGTGAACTATTCGCCTACCAACTCTACATACTTTAACTACTGTGCGACTGAACCACCTTTCCTAAGCATAGATTATGAAAACGTTCTTTTGCAAAATATATTAGAACACCATTATATGACCTCTAGTCTTGTGTCCGGCAGGGCTCCGCCAGATACCATACAACAAGGTAGGTTGAGAATAGAACATAAATTATTATATCTAAGACAAGGTAATAATAATTTATATTCTACTAAAGCCTAAAAAACCACTTGAGTTGTCTCAAGTGCTCATTGTCTTATAATCAAGAAAACTTTATATATTAAAATAAACCCAGAGTTAAGACAATCAAACCATCATATAACGTTGGGTTTTACATCAGTGCCCTAAGAAAGGGATTAGCTACTCATGACAAGGTTGGATAGTTCGTCACGGACGACATCTCTCTTCTCAGGATCTGCACTTTCAAAGTTGTAGGAACCCTAAAAGCTACCACACCTTCAGCCTTCTTAATAACACCGTAAAAGAGATTAAAATTTCGGACCTCTTCTATCAAGGCTCACGCCTTCTTTTATAGAAAAAAATATGTATTTGGTGGGCTTTTAGGTCTTCTGGCCTAACTAGGATGAGATACCGCATGTAAAGAGAGAAATCCCGCAGCTTTTAGTCTGACATGTCAGGCAATGCTCGAGCTTCAGGAACGGATGCTCGAGCTTTAGGACTCATGCTCGAGCTTCAGGAACAAATGCTCGAGCAATACTGGATGGATGCTCGAGCTTTAGTGAATGGTGCTCGATCACCACATTGACACTTAGCCAATTTTATTGGATTATTTTTCCAAAGCATCTTTTTTCTTTAACATTGCACGATCCAAGCTTCATAGGCTCGAGCACTAGGTACCATGCTCGAGCATCTGGGGCTCATTGCTCGAGCTTCAAAGGATGATGTTAGATCATGGAGGTAATGCACGAGACCTGGGAGCACAGCCTTTAATTCAAAATTAACTCATTACTTAGGGTCAAGGCTCGAGCACCTTTGGTTAAGGTTCGAGCACCCTTGTGGTAAGGCTCGAGCATCTTTGTAGTATGGCTCGAGCATCAAGGTACCGATGCTCGAGCATTTGGCCTTATTTACTTTTCTTCTTTTCTTTGTTGTAATGCTCAAACCTCAATACTTGGGCTCCGGCTCTAAGGATTCAATTGCTTCAAACTTTACCAATTTAGCCCTCGGCTTGCTCTGAATGACCGGCAACGACTTTGTAAGCTTCGATATCAGCATAAAGTTCCAGTTTTAATCATTTATCTAGGAAAGTACCTGAAAACACACATTAAGCATAAATTAGTCTAATAGTGGATAGAAGTATTACTTTAGGCCCTAACATATACGTACTTAGGGGCTTGAAAATGCATATATTCAGCGCTCATCAATACACTCAAGTACAATGCATAAAACAACCTACCAAGCACAAGTAGGGTGAAACCACACAAACCATGTCCTATGGATTCAAGTCTACTATGGCATACATCATATCGAATCTTCAATGTGCGATTCGTTACACATGCAAATGTATATAATGTCGAATCTTCAATGAGCGATTCGTTACATGTTATAATGACAATATAATTAAGCTAAATCAAATTACCATCAAGCAAGCTACAAGTACTAAATATTCTACAACTTAGTAATAAGCTTCCAAGGTAATTATAGTAGTACACAACAAGGTATATTTCTAGAAATTTAACAAGTTATTGAATCAAATAACCTTCTACACAATATTCATAAGCTACACATGCTTTGAATTCTAAATATTAATTAAACCAAGATACTATCATGCAAGCAACATCAAATACATGATTAAAGCATTAATACCACAAAGTGGAAATTAATGACATAAATATTTAATTTCACTAGATTTCAAATCTTATCCAAATAATCCCTAAATAATATATGTCAAAGATTATAGCATAGTCAGTACATATATCATATCAATACTTACTTAAAGCCATGGAATAATTAAATAGAAATTAATTAAACAAAATAATTAATTTCTCTAGATTTCAATACTCATCCAAAAATCCCCAATGTAATATATATTAAGGAACATGTCAAGATCATCATTAATATCAAGTTAAAAATTTAATTACATCATTGGAATAGTTGAATAGAATTTAATTAACTTAAAAATAATTAAATCCCTAAATTTCAAAACAACTCCAAATGATTCCAAACTAATATATGCTAAGGAACATGGTGCGCGCCTAGCACGAAGCACAAAATGGATTGTAGTGTGTCCAAGTTTAAATTTAGAGATTGCCACTACCACTTCTAACTATAAATATAGCTAGGTTGAGTAGGGATCGTCCCAAGGGAAATGGAGTGTATTATGCTTGGAAATCAAGGTCAGATTAGTAGGTCGAGTGATCAAAGATGATTTGATTGGTTAATTAAACTACAATGTCAACTAAATGGATGCAAGGTAAATCAATTGAAGTAGAGTAAAATGTAAAGAATATAAGAGAGGGATCTTGGGACTTAGAGGTCAACACTAAACATCACCTTCCGAGACACTCAATGTGTAATGAATGAGGGGGATTATATGTTACAATATTAGTGTGTGCCATTGATTGAATCAACAAGCATGGATGACTAATTAAGTATACATTGTCTAGACAAACTAGTGAATAGCATAACATATCAAATTAAGCCATTATTCCTTCCTTTAAGTCCACAATCAATGCACATAATCAAATTAGAGAAATATACTACTTGCATTCATAAGCATGGAACATTAAACAACAAGCATGGATTGTCCTCCCATATAAGAAAGTAATGCTACTACACTACAACTAAGCTAGGGACATGAAAATTAAATTAATTAAACTAAGGAGGAGGCACAATCCATCAAAAAATGAGTATGGACCATCAATCAAACCACAAGAGTATTCCATTAAAGCACCATGCCTTGACAATCACTAGATTCATTGCATCAATACACATAGACATGCATTAATATCACAAAACCTAGAGATAAACACATGAACATCTATTCTAGTATACATAGACATATGAATAGAATGAAATGATCAATTGGAAGTATTAAACTA
This sequence comes from Cornus florida, assembly GCF_030987335.1. NCBI lineage: Eukaryota > Viridiplantae > Streptophyta > Magnoliopsida > Cornales > Cornaceae > Cornus > Cornus florida. Next base: position 85,386,215 of record NW_026775572.1, on the reverse strand, counting down.
CACAAATCATTGTGAAAACAAGATTCATATATAAATCAAATGTCAAGACAAGAATTACAACACAAATCCCCTCAAAATATGATGAGCACCGAAAAGTGCGCATTTTAACCCGTTAAGCTTGGGTATTCTAGAACCTTTATCTATCTTACTTTACCGTTTTAGATTGATTTCGTGTTATTTCCATTTTCAGGCACTTATCCCGAAAATAAGCTAACTCAGCCAAATAAGAGATTAAATGAAGCAATTCTGGGATTAATCAAAGAAAGGAGCAAAGTGGAGCAAAAGAGGAGCAAAAAGGAAGAAAGGTGGAATTCAACATTTTGATCTATCCAACTTCAGAGTTCGATCGATCCAACATTCATCGATCTCAGCACTTCAACATGGATCGAAACCATGATGTTCACATTCAGAAATCCAAAAGTTCGATCGATCCAACATCATTAGTCGATCGATCGAACCCTCTTGTCCTCATTCAAATGATTGATCTTATCCACAGTTGTACCACCCACTAACCACTTTTGTCATTTTCTCAAACTATCTCCAAAAATATCTCGGATTTGTCTTTTCCCAAAAAGCTCAGCCAGTTGGATCGATCCAGCCTTAGTTTGATAGATCTCAGCTAAGTTCGATCGATCCAAGTCCAAGGTTCGATCGATTGAACTTCCTCCAGAGCAAAAAAGTTAAAAAGCCAGCTTATTCATTCCGTCCTCTATCCAATCGTTGGGGAATATGCCTTGCACGACCCTAGCTCATTTGGTGTGTCACTTGACCTACCTATAAAAGGAATATGATGCACTTTTTGAAGAAGGGGGGATAGAATTCTAGAGAGGCTATTCTTAGTGAGGAAGAAAATGAGGAGGAAGCTAGAGACGCCATTTGAGGCCTTTCATCTTCCAAGGAGCAGATTTCATCCATGGAGCTTGCCCTTGAGGGTTGGAGGAGCATCACCATGAGTGGCTAGACATCCTCTTGGGGCTAGAGTTAGCCCCAAGCATGCTTTCTTTACCTTAAACTTGTGTATTATTGAGGGATTAGTGTTGTAATACATGTTTTGACACTTTGATTTATATAGATCTTGTTTATTCAATGATTTATATGGTTTAATGCTTTCAATTGATCATTTCATTCTATCCATATGTCTATGTATGCAAGAATAGATGTTCATATGATTATCTCTATTTCCTGTGTTATTGATGCATGTCTATGTGTATTAATGTTATAGATCTAGAGATTGTCAAGACATAATGCTTAATAAAATGCTCTTGTTATTTTCTTAATGGTTCATACTTATTCCTTGATGGATTGTGCCTCTTCCTTAGTTTATTTTCATGCTAGTAGTGTAGATGTAGTGTAGTTGTAGTGTAATGTTAAATGGGAGGACAATCCATGCTTGTTGTTTGATGTTCCATGCTTTTGAATACAAGTAGCATATGTCTCTAACCTTGTGGTGTATTTGGATTGTGAGCTTAATGAAAGGATTAATGACTTATTTTGATCTATTGTGCCTTTCACATGTTGTTTAGACAATATATGCTTCATTGCTTGATATATTGTGCCTTTCACATGATGTTTAGACAATACTTGCTTAATTGGTCATCCTTGCTAATTGAACCAACCAATTACACACACACACACACACTAATATTGTAACACACCTTACCCTCATTTGTCACTTATTAATGGTATAGAAATGCGTTGCTTGGTGGTGATCTCTAAACCCCAAGATCTCTCTTTCTCTTTTACTTACTCTTTATTGCTTTCATACTTAGTTTAATTTAGTTGCTCTCTAGTTAAACAACCAACCAACCAACAATCGTTTGATCACTCGACCTACTAACCCTAATCTCGATTCCACAACCTAGTTCAACCTAGCATCATCCACAATCCCTTGGGATGATCCCTACCGCCCTAGCTATATTTTTAGTGAAGGTAGTAGAGGCTTTTATAAATGTAAAACTTGGCCCTCGCCTTAATGCACACTCTCTAAACTTGACGGTAGGGCGACGCACCGGCCAGTTTTTAGCGCTGTTGCTAGGGATTGATTGATTTGATTTGGCAACGTTGAATTTGTGGAATTCAATTAGGATTAGTACTCTTTTAATCGTGTCTTTACTTTATTTATTTATTTTTTTTGATTACTCATTATGTTTGTTCTTGATTGACTAGGTATATTGAGTTGAAGAGAAGCCAAGCAAAGGAGCAATCCAAAAAAAAAAAAAAATTGAAAAATTGCTAAGCTAAGCTTAAAATTTGGAGTTGAAGTACTATAGGACCTTTGTGAGACTTTCTTGACTTAATCTCTTAGTTAAATCGTGAGCCCGCGTGGAGGTATTGCATTACATTTATAGATAAATCGTGAGCCCGCATGAAGGCATTTTATTTTTCTTGTCATTGCATCATTGTTGTTTTAAACATGGGAATTGTGTTTGTGGAAGTAGTTTAATTTCATTGTTATGAAGGTGAAGTGTTTATTCATTTGTTTTGCTTGCTTGTTTGTTATTGTGCATGCATGGTCGTCGTTCATTGAGACCCACTCTTATCCCTTTAGATTTGCATCTTGAATCCATCGTTAGAAATCCTAGGGGAAGAGGAAGTTCAAATAGAACCAATCTATCAATGGATGACCATAATGATGATCATGTTGAGGACCTTGGTCACATAGACCAACAAGGCATTCTTCATCCTAATGTGCATCATGATAACATGCAAGTATCACTAGGCATCCCTAGGCCATACATTCACCAACGTTAACAACAAGGCCAAGTTCCATTGGGAATGCCAAAGCCAATGTATGCTCCACAACCTCCCATCATTAATCAAGGAATTCAAAATCAAGGTGTTCATGTTGCACCTTAAGTAGCTAACCCACCACTTACTTTAAGAGACCATTATGTGCCAAATGAGTATAATTCACCTACATACATCCAATTGCCACCATTTAGAGCACATCATTATGAAATCAAAGCACAAACCATTCCAATGCTTACTAACTTTCATGGATTTCCTAGTGAAGAACCTTACAAGCATTTGGATGAGTTCCTTGAAGTTTGTTCTACCGTAAAATATACGGACATGCCGGAAGATGTCTTAAGGCTTAAACTTTTTCCATTCACTCTTAAAGACAAGGCAAAATATTGGTTCAACAATCTTAGGCCTTTTTCAATCACTTCTTGGGCAGAAATGCAACAAGAGTTTTTGAAGAAGTACTATCTAGTTTTAAAGACCAATGCCATGAGAACGTCCATTAGAGAGTTTACACATGGGGATGGGGAAATGTTTCATGAGGCATGGGAACGCTTCAATGAATTTCTTAGGAAGTGTCCACATCATGACATGCCCAAATGGCAATTAGTTCAATATTTCTTTGAGAGCTTATCGGACAATTCCAAGGGTATGGTTGATGCTTCCATGGGTGGTTCTTATATTAATAGGCATGAGGATGATGTGTGGTGTCTTTATGAGAGCATGAGTGAGAATTCATTACATAGAACATTGTATTCAAAGAATGGTAAAAATACCCAAGGTAGGAAGAGTGTTGGCTTACATCAAGTCGACCATTCAAATGAGATAGCCACTGAGATGAAATCTCTATCTCAAAGGTTTGATCAATTTTTGATTATCCAAGACTCGGTGAACCAAGTATCTTCCTACACTAACCATTCTCATCGTGCATCAAATGAATCTTGCATGACTTGTTCTACTATTCTTCATTCTACTTCTCATTGTCCTCATGGACAAGCGCAAAATGAACCTAATGAGCAAGTCAATGCAACCTTTGTGAATCACGGGGGAAATCCTTATGGTATTCATTATAATCCAAGTTGGAGAAATCATCCAAATTTCTCTTGGAAAAACCAAGGGGTAGGCTCAAACCTTCCCCAAGGCGGTTTTCAAGGGAAGTACATACCTCCACTTCAAAACCAAGGATCCCAAAGTTATAGGCCATATCAATCACAAGGGAATCAATTTTCTAATTCTTATTTTCCCAACTAATCTTATTCCCAAGGTAATGCTAGAAGTCCTGCTTTTGAAGAGAAAGTTTTAAATGCTTTGGGCACTTTAGAGGCAAACACACAATTGCTTCATTCTCACTCTCAATCTATTGCAAAGCTAGAAACCCAAGTAGGGCAAATAGCTAGCACTCTTAATGCTAGAGAGAAGGGAAAGATGCCTATGAATGCCCCAATCAAGTAATAATGTGTTGTAGAAACCCAATCCTCATCGGAAGGGTGTACCATATAACATGTCAATGCGGTGACCACCTTGCGGAGTGGTAGAGTTGTGGACAATCAAGTTGAAATGTCCAATGAAGAGAGTGAACCGGTGCAACCACAAGTTGTCACCCGTCCCGTTTCACATTTTATTCCTCCTTCATTGCATGTTCATGATCTTATGAATGAGAAATCTTCAAAATGTGATTTAAAAAATGATCTTGAAAATGATTCATTGAAAAAAGTTTTAAAAAATGTGTTTAGAAAAGAAGTTTTGAAAAATGATGTTGAAAATGTTTTGTTGAAAAGTGAATTGAAACATGATTCGAAAAATTCTTGTGTTGAAGAGGCTTTGAAAGAAAATTCTGAAAAAGTGTTTGAAAAAGCTCCATTTCCGGACGCCTTGAAAGGGTTCATTTCAAAAGAGAAGCAAAAAGTTAAGACCAATGAAATTTTGGAAATGTTTAGGCAAGTGAAAGTTAATCTTCCACTTTTGGATGCAATCAAGCAAATACTGGCCTATGCCAAGTTTTTAAAAGATCTTTGCACCCAAAAGAGGAAGAACAAAAGCCAAGCACCAAGAAAAGTGGTTTTGACCGAGCAAGTGAGCTCAATTTTGCAACACAACACTCTCCCACTACATCATTGGTGAGCATCATTAATCGGGCGCTTCTTGACTTAGGAGCAAGTGTTAACCTTCTTCCATACTCGGTTTATGTCAAACTAGGCTTAGGTGAATTAAAACCAACGTCGGTAGTTTTGCAACTTGCCGACCGATCCATTAAGAAGCCTAGGGGTATCATTAAAGATGTTTTGATTAAAATTGATAAATTTTTCTTCCTGGTTGATTTCGTTGTCATAGACACGGAACCGGTTTCAAATCCTAAGAGCCAAATTCCCGTTATCCTTGGCCGTCCCTTCTTGGCAACCTCAAATGCCAACATCAATTGTAGGATGGGGGTAATGAAGATCTCTTTTGGCCACATGAAAGTGAAGTTGAATATATTCAATCCAACCCCTAACTCATTTGACAAGTATGAAGGAGAAGTTAATGTTGTAGAAAAATGTCTTGATCAACCATGTGAAGAAAGTGAGCTTTTAAGTAAGACAAAAGTTTCAAAGGGACCATCTTCAACCTTGCATTCTCATAGCATTGTTTCAAATTCTTGTTTTGAAAGGGCATGGAAGCCCAATGATTGTTTGGACAAAAGGACCAAATCCTTCTTTTGAGTTTGATCCAACAAGTTCTTCCAAGAACCATTTGTTGGGTGGAGCTCAAAGCATCTATCACCCCATTAAGGAGGAGATGCACAATAAGATCTTTGATCCGGGCTAAAAGAGCCTAAAGTCTTGCTAGAGACGTTAAAGACTAGCAAAAACATTCGTAGGGTGTCAAAACCCTATTCCTCCCTCATTTCTATCTTTCATTTTGTTCCTTACGATATCTAGATATTTGTTTTTGGTTCTCATATGCATTGAAAGGAACTTTGGTAAGGATTGCATGAGCTTTCATGTCATTTTTGAGCATTCTGCACGAGTTAGATCGATCCAACTCTGGATTTCGATTGATTGAACTCCCAATTGCAGCCAACACTTAGAAATTTTTTTGGCCTGCATCCAAACCACTCTCTGTCAGATCGATCGAAAACATTTCAAGATCGATCAGAAGACCTTCGATCGATCCAAACTTCAAGTTCAATCGATCTCGAGCCTTAACACTTAGAATATTTTTGAGCCTGCAGAACCTGCATATTTTAGCTCTCTATCAGATCGATCTAAAACATTTCAAGATCGATCTAAAGTTCTTCGATCGATCCAACTTTGCAGTTCGATCGATCTCAAGTTCCAACACTTAGCCAAATTTTCTGAACCAAAAACCTGCATATTCTTACTCTCTGTCTGATCGTTTGAACTCTTTTTCCAATCGATCTCAGTTTTCCATTTCATTGTCTGGCTTTGTTTTGAATTTTTCAATTTTTAAAATCTAAACATATTTTTATTTTCCAAAAATACCAAAAAGATTTTATTTTTATCTTTATTTTTCAAAAATCCCAAAAATATTTTCTATTTTTCAATTTTAATTTTTAATTTTTAAAAGTTAATTTTAGTTTTTAATGTTTATTAAAAAAAAGAAAAAAAAAAAGAGAAAGTTCGATAGATCTCAGTTGAAGTTCGATCAATCGAACTAATCGGGGACTGTTTTTTAAAAAATATAACTGAGGGTTTCAAGATCGATTACATAGATCGATCCAACCCTCTCTTAAAACCCAAACCCCCCTTCTCTCTCTCGTCGCCACCGCTGCACCTACTCATATCTTCCATCTCCGGCGAGATCCAGTGAGCATCACTCTCTCTTTCTTCTTGGTTTCACCCCCTTCGCATCTCATCTTTTCTCTCTTCGTTTTGAGGTGAGATCCAAGATCCACTTTGTGATTTAACCTTCGATTTCATGCATACATGTTTTATAGCTTGAATTCATGCTTTATATATGATGAATCTCCATTATTAATGAGCTTTGAAGCATGTTACACATATGTATATAGATATGTATATATGTGTATAAATATTTGGATATTTTGATTTGATTTGGGAGTATGGGCCATGTTTGGGTGTTGATTGTTGTTGATTTGACGTGTAGATGGGCCCACGAACACGTTCGTGTGGGCCCCGTGCTTCCACAGTCGCAGATCTGTGACCTCTCAGTTTTCATCGTCGCACAGTTCGATCGATCGAACTACTATCTCAGATCGATCTTAAGAGATCGATCGAACTCATCCTTTTTAATTTCTCAGATCGATTGAAGTTGTGAGATCGATCTCACTTACTTTCAATCGATCCAACTTTTATGATCGATCTCACTTCTTTTTATGATCGATCAAATTTCAAAAATCTCACATACACACTTCAATCATTATGTATTGTGTTCATGCTATCTTATTTATGCCCAATGCCTGTGATATTCCACATTTGATGCATTTCATACTTATATTGCTTAGCATGCTTTACATTCTATCACTTGCTTAGATTCATGTCATTTTTGTTGTGTCTATCTTATTTGACATGCATGTGTCTATATTGTGCTTTCAATTCTTTATTCTGGCACTAACTTCCATTGCAAGTGTTTCTTTTCCTTTTTACCGGCCATGGTTAAAAGGAAGACTGTTGCCAACAGGCAACACAGACCTCCGAGATCACAGAGACGTATCCGGCATAAGACAGCCAAGCCAGCAGAGCCCTCTTATATTCAGGAGCCAGCACAGTTTACTCCACCTCAGTCACCCTCTCATACCGCTGAGGATGAGCATATTGCTTCTACATCTCAGGCTCAAACTGAATTTACACCGTTTCCATCTTCGAATCAGGCCGAGGCTAAGCGCACCCTATCACCATCTCCACCACCTCAGCCACCTCAGCCAGCTCACCAGCTTAACCGGCCATTGCCAAGATATACAAAGATGACCGTAGCCCACGAGTCATTCTTTGACATAGCTTTCTTTTCCCAATCGGTGCTGACCCGATCAAGGTATGATGATATTGTTCGGAGGGGCCTTTCAGCTATTCTTGCCCCAGTTATTGAGCCCATCTATCCAAGGCTTGTCCGAGTGTTCTTCCAGAACCTCCGACCGTCCCCGCGTACTAAAGCAGATATGGTCACTTCTATTGATGGCCACCAGATTACTATCACTGTGGACACACTTTCCAGATCATGCTATTGTCCACACAGATGCCCTCCAGAGCTTCAGGAGCTCTATCTGAGGCTATACAGGCCTTCTTATGCCGACATGGTAGTTGCTTTGACAGGTCACCATGCCGCTGGCGAGACTTTCGCCACACGCACATATCTTCCAGACGAACTGTGGTTTGTTGATTCCGTTCTCTTTCGGAACATTTATATGGCCAGCCACAAGATTCAGCGGCGAGGAGATTATTTGATAGCCTTCTACGCATTCTACATAGGGTGTTGGGTGTCCATTCCCATGCTCATCTGGACCGTGATGAGGCAGTTGTATGATACCTATATTAGCAAGGAGCGGACCAAGCACATGCCTCCAAATACGCAAGGCAAAAACCACTGCTGCCAACTCCAAATCATGTGTTGGATAATTAAGCTCATGAGGCTTAAGTTTCCGAGATCCATAAGAAATCGGTCGCTCCTCCTGCATCAATACACATCCAAGACCCTGCAATGAAGCATCCGTGTAAACAAGATACTCTATCCCGCTCTGCGGAGTAGCCAGAACCGGTGCAGAAGTCAGCTTCCTTTTCAGCTCATCAAAAGTTCGCTGACAGTGTTCATCCCACACGAACTGTACACCCTTCTTGGTCAGATGAGTGAGTGGTCCTGCTATCTTGGAGAACCCCTGGATGAATCTCCTGTAATATCCGGCCAGACCGAGAAAACTCCGAATCTCAGTAGGTGATGTAGGCTGTCCCCACTTAACCACCGCTGAAACCTTGGCCGGATCCACTGCTATCCCCTTTTCTGGCACCACGTGACCCAGAAATTTCACCTCCCGCTGCCAAAACTCACACTTCTCGAACTTGGCATATAACTGGTGTTCACGAAGCGTCTGCAAGACTATGCAAAGATGTCTAGCATAATCGTCCTCCGACCGAGAATAGATCAAGATGTCATCAATAAAGACAATAACAAACTGATCCAAATAAGCCCGGAAGACTCTATTCATTAAGTCCATGAACACTGCAGGTGCATTAGTCGTCCCAAACGCTGTCTTAGGAACATCCTGCTCCCTAACCCTCAGTTGATGATACCCAGAACGCAGATTAATCTTGGAGAAGTATGTGACTCCCCTTAACTGATCAAACAAGTCATCAATCCTGGGCAAAGGATACTTGTTACGAATCGTAACCTTGTTCAACTCCCTGTAATCTATACACAGACGAAGCGAACCATCCTTCTTCTTCACAAACAGAACCGGTGCTCCCCAAGGTGATGTACTCCTACGAATAAAACCCTGGCTGAGTAATTGCTGAATCTGATCCCTCAGCTCTCTCATCTCTACCAGTGCCATCTTATAGGGTGCCCTAGCAATAGGCGCAGTGCCTGGAGCTAAGTCTATCACAAAATCAATCTCGCGACTAGGTGGCAACCCTAGAATCTCCTAAAATACATCCGGGAAATCCTGTACAATTGGTATGTTATCCAATGATACAGTAATCCCCTCATCCTTTTCCTCCTCCACATGGAACAAATAGGTGCTACCGCCTCCTTTAGAACGTGGCATAGCTACTACATACATATCCTGACTAGGTATGGTAAAAGTAATAGATCTATCAAAACAATTAACTTGGGCATGGTAGTGAGACAACCAATCCATCCCAAGTATCACATCATAAGTGTGCATGTCCAGGACCAGTAGATTGGCTAGAAACCTGAGTCTGCCAACATCTAGTGTCACAGGCCCATCACTCTCATGTATAATAGCTGTATCACCCAATGGTGTAGAAATACCCTGAGGTCTAGTGCATACCCTCGTCCTCATCCCAGATAAAGCAACAAAAGTCCTAGCTACAAATGAGTGTGTAGCACCCGTATCAAATAAAACACGTTCAGGTAAACCATGAATAGGAAACTTACCCTCAATAGTCTGAGGTGCCTGAACATCCTGTGGCTTGGGGTTATACACCCTGCCATAATGCAATTGCTGTGGTGCCTGTCCCTGAGTCTGCGGCGGTGCCGGTAAAGCCAGATGTGTCTGTCCCTGAATCCGTGGAACCTGTGGAGCTGGTAGAGGCACTGACGCCCTCTGTCCCTGCTGCACATACTGTCCCTGTCCCTGTCCTGCTTTAGGACAATGCCTGGTGGTATGACCATACTCTCCACAAGTGTAACAACTACCCTGGAAAGTACCAAATGGCCTCCTCTGTCGGTTAGCCTGTGGATGACCCTGTCCTGCCTGTGGTCCTCCATTCTGTTGCCTCTGAATAGGTGCCCCATTCCGGTGAGCATCTGAACCACCCTTGTGCTTCTTCCAAGGCTGTTGTCCTTGGAACTTGCCTTTGTCATTCTGCCGATGACCATTGCCATTCCCCTTTTCAGCTGACTGATTAGCAGAGTCTTTATCACCCCGCTTCTCACCACGAGCCTGTCTTATGTCCACAGTCAACTGATACTGTTGTAGCGCGGCGTCTACCACCTGAGCATAGGTAGTATAGGCTGGACTACCTGTAATAGCTCTCTTGATAGACTACATCAGTCCCTTGACGAAACTGTTATGCTTCTTCTCTTCTGTATCCACCTCCTCCGGTGCAAAAAGAGACAAGCGTGTAAACTGCTGCTCATACTCTGCCACTGTCATGTTTCCCTGCTGCAGACTTAGAAACTCGGTCTTCATAGCTGCCCTGACTGCATAGGGAAAATATTTCTCGTCAAAGCGAACACTGAACTCATCATAAGACAATGTCATCCTCTCCTCTGGGGTGGTAACTGACTCCCACCACTGTAGTGCATCCCCAACTAGCTTGAAAGTAGCAAGCATTTGCTTTTGAACCTCCGTGCACTGAACCAAACGAAGATGACGCTCAATGTCTTGTTTCCACTGGTGAGCTGCTCTCGCATCGGTGGTGCCTGAGAACACAGGTGGACTCCCTTTTGTGAAAGAGCTCCTTGCCTTTCCCCAAGAATCCGTCTGAACCACTGGTGCTGGTACAGGTGCCTGCTGAACCTGTGGTTGGTTCCGGAGTGCAGCTGTTACCCCAGCCTCTATAGCCCGAGCAACAAGGTCATTGAGGTGTGGAGGAATCTCTGAATCTCTGTCCTAACCCTGAGTCTGTTGAACTTCCTCCAGCTCCTCCTGAAACCCTGGCATTTGCTGCTCTTCTTCCATTTGTCGACGTTGTAGACGTTCCTACTGTCTATGTGCCGCTCTCCTTTGTCGACTATTCATGTTCTGTCCTCTTCCAGTGTTAACCATGCTGTTAACATAGAAAGACAAACATCAGTACGAGTTTAAACAAACCGTAAAAGAATTCAACGAATCCTAAACATAAGCTCTATATAAACAAAACGCTACACGGAAGTCTTAATACGAAACGTCCTAGAGACACTTGAACCTGGAGTGCTCTGATACCAACTGTGATACCCCTCGGATCCGAGACACGGGTTGATCAGGCCCAGGCCCAAACCCGAGGGCATATCAAATAATTAAAGTATTTTAAAGCGAACACAGATGACAAAATGAAACAAAAGTGATGGAATAAAACTGAAAGAAACATTAATTATAAAATCCTCCATGGACAACTGAAAAATGAAACTCCAATCCTCCAAAACTTCAAGGTTACAACTTGGGAATCCACAGATGGACCCCTAACCAAAAGTTCAACTGAAACTGAAAACTGAAAATAGATAATGCTAGAAATATCGAGAGAAGTCCTACGCAATCAGATGAAGGTGAGACTGTCCTCGACAAGCACGATCAAGCTCTAAAGCTGGAACCGTCCTGTACCTGAAAAGAATAATAAAGGAGTGGGTCAGACCCACGAGCAAGTTCTAATCTAACTGCAATCCATACAGTGACCCGATACGCAGATACACCGTAGACACCTCACAATATCTATCTAGTCCATACATATAAATATATCCACACTAAGAGACATTCACTAGTCTATAATAGGGGTCTCAACCTGAACAGAAGGCAACATGCGAATACGCACCCAAAGGTGGGCATGAGTACCTAGACCTAACAGGGTACACCTCAACCTATTATAACCAGCTACGCATCCACTGCATATACGCACCCTAACCAACGAGTCTGAGACTCAAGCTCAACTCGTGGTGCCATAAACATATATATAAAGTCCGTCCAAATCCAGGGTAAGCAGTTCAACTATTTATTAAACTGACCTACAATAAACCAACTAGTTAGTCACTCCACTTATTCAGTTGATATGACTTAACTACCATCCGTTAATCCAGGAAGTCATCCAACTTGGTTACAGCTGATTTGACTTAGCCACAATTAGGATTCGATATCTTTCAATCCATTCCATTAATCAATTAGGTTAGGTTTATGCGTTTTGAGCTAAACCGTCCCTAGTATGTCACCGTCCCATACCGGTACATACCATCCTCCATATCCATGTAAATTACAACATATATAACAGTTCAATAATTTACAGACCAAAAACTACCATCCAAACAATTACAGAAAACTATTTAAAGCTTCAGCAATTTAAATCCAAGCATTTAACCATATAGTTGCAGGAGACGATTTTAACAAATCAACAACTAACATCCAGAGCATGCATAGACCAAATTTAATATGTCAGGGACTCCATCATGCATGTGAATAGGTTAAATAATCCTATTATTAACCAATAAATTGCTAAAACAATTCAGAAGATTGTTTAAATATTTCGGCAGTTTAAATCCAAGCATTAGCCATATAGTTGCAGTAAACAATTTAATAATTCCGCAACAAGCCTCCTAAGCATGCATAGATCAAAATTAATAATTAAATGACCCTATCATGCACTTGAATGCATTCTAAAACAAGTTTTATAAACACATTATGTTCCATCAAATTGCTGAATTTTAATTCAACAATTAATTCAATTCCATTTGTTAAGTGCCTTAATTTTTACACTGTTTGTCCCGACAATTTAGAATTAAACTTTACTCAATTTAGGGTCTTACTAACACTCAAAATTCATTCCTTGATCCCTCTGTAAAGTTCCAAATTCATTCAAACAGTCTCCATGCTCCAACAGTGAACATAGTATGTAGAAAATTAAAAAAAAACGTAAAATAAATCAAAAATACCAAGGGAGCCTGCTCCAGAATTTGGAGCAGGCTCTTTTCCAGCCTAGAGCCAGCTCTAGGACTCCCTAGAGCCGGCTCCACTTTGTTGTGGGAGCCGGCTCCCACTTCCATGGAGTAGGCTCTCACTTCCTCTGAGAGCCTTCGTCCCCGGTGAGTCGTTTCAGCTCTTGTGCTCCTTCTCCGGCTTATTCCTAGCCCCCTGTTAGTCTCTGAACTAATCTTAAGACTCGTAATTTAGTCTAGAAGTATTCCCCAAGATTGTTTACAATAGTTTTGAAAGCAATTACAGAGTTTACTCAGGCCATTTAAACTAGCGTTGTTGAAGAACGGCACTGAAACTAAATTGCAAGATCAGTTTTATCCCAACCCCTCTGTTCTTTCTCCAATTTAAATTTGAAGTCTTAATTTACATCTAGTATCCAGTCAGACCTTGATTGATTTCAGTAAGGTTCAAAATAAAAATTAGAACAGTGGGACGTTATGCCAAAACAGAGTCAAGAAAACATACGCGCTATAATTATTTTGTAAATAAATTTTGCACAGATAAAACGATCAAGCAAATCATATATCAAACATGCATGGTTCAGTTTAAGGCCAATTAATCTCCTAGAGACTGTCTAGGTGCACAGAACACAAGCCAAATGGAAGGAGAAAGAGAAGAACTTGCCTGTACAGTTTTATAAACAGAACCTTGACGCCGTTGTTCTAAGCTTTCCGGCAACCACTGACTACCTTCTAGCCTCCTCTGGTTCTGATCTAATCCACCAAACACCTCCCTTGGTCCTCTCTGTTATTCTCCTTGACAGACCGTTACGACGCTCTGTTCTCTCAACTTCTCTCTTTACTGTATACGGGAATATGGTGAATAGGGTTTTAGAAACCCTCGGCAGACGTATACCCATATATTTATAGAGTTATACCAAAACCCTAAATTAATTAGAGCCCTAACTAAATCCTAACCGGCCCATAGAACTTAATTAAATCCTGTATCGGCTAAAGAAACTAAACCCTCAATTATGAAAATAAAATAGTTAATTAAAATACTTCCTAAATTACTTCCTAAATTAAAACCTTTAATAATCAATTAAATAAAATAAAATGCAATTTAAACAAATAAATAGATACCAATTAAATACACGTCACACAGGTAAATAATTAAATAAAATAATTAAACCAAATAATCATGCAAAAATTCAACAAAAATAATAAATAAATGCCGAGACTATCCTTTTAAATTAGGGGTATTACACCACTCCCAGTGCAAGTTCCCCCAAAACAGATTACTCCTCCAACAAAGTAAGTAATTCAAAAATAGTCTTTCCCTACTGGTTCTACTACCTCTACCAAGTCCCGCAAACATGATCCCAAGTCAGAAATAGAAGAGCTCAAGAAGATGGTAGCCTCACTAACTGATCGCATCCACGAGCTGTCCCAAGAAGAAGAAGAAGAAGCAGATGATGCTTCCTCTGTTGCTGAATCAAGTCACCCAGTAGTTAATTTGTATGACGACTCTGTGTTCAAGGATAATTAGAATCCATACCAAGATCCATTCAATTGAAAATTGATATGGAGAGAAAAAGTCAAAATTTCTACAGTAATTGTCAGCAGAATCACTATTTCTACAATACCCCAACAAGATACTATTCATGTACAGTAACCTACTGTTCATCTACAGTAAAAAGGACAAACAACCAGTGAAATCTACAAAACCAGTTTCCTTAAGTCAACCTTCATTAGTGATTACACAGTCAAAACTGTAGAGCAAATCTATTCTTTATCTCAAGAACATGAAAAATGTCAGTTACTCACAGCTAAAGCAATCAAGAGTCACAGAGATCGTGGTTATAACTTCATTCACATAGGTCTAGTCCAAGTTGCAGTCAACCCGTTCACCAATACTGGTCTTAATGCCTCAGTACTCTTAGCTCTTAGAGATGCAAGATTCCTAGATTATAATGATAGTCTTCTAGGAATAGTTGAAACTAGTCTTTGTAATGGTCCAGTTCATTTCAATTGTTATCCCGACCTTACCCTTAGTCTCACTGACCCTCACCTTTTAAAAGCCGTAACTCTTAATATTAAGACTTCTGGTTATCGGATGCTCCTCGGATCACAACCTCTAGGTCTTATTTATAGAATTTATTATAAAACAAGAGCAACTAATCTCAATATTAAAGTAGTTAAAAAAGATGCTAAAGGTCAAACTCTTTCAATTGAAAGTAGTTCTTCTGATGCTAATACTCAGCTCAAGAAAACAATTGCTTGGAAATACATTTCCTTGCCTAATGAATGGTTTCTTGAAAACGAAAACGAACCAGTTAAAATACAAAATGACATTGGTAATCTTGATAGGGTACAAGAATTTCTTAACGGAACAGTCAGAATCAGCTTTGATATACAACTCCTTCTGACTCGCTCACGTCATTCTATTTCCTATGATAGACCAGATAGCAGTCTATTAGACAAGGAAAGTGAAGATAAGGAAAGTGAAACCCCTTCTCTAGATAGGAAAAATTCCTGTTTATACCCTTAACCTAAAGATACTAAGTTAAAAGGTATTCAAATTGAAGAGCAAGTTACTCACCCTTGTTATGTTACCCCAAAATCACCAAAATCTGACAAACATTGGTCTTTGCCTACCTCTCCTACACCCTCTGATTTTGTTGCAACTTTTAATGCTATCAATCCTTAATTAAATACCATTAGTAAACCTTTTAGGTATAATCTTACAAAATTACATGATGACTACTCTTCCCCTAATAATAAAGAAAAACGAATGATTTTCCGAAAAACCCATATTGAAAAAGAACAAAATAAAATTCTCCGCGCATGGCAACAGTTTATGATCGAACACAAAATTGAAGTCAAAATTTTCGATTATTTGGAAAATTGTCATAACCAAGTCAATGAGTTTTTTTTGGGGAATATGGGTTTTTCATTTCTGTAATGTCGACGATAACCTTTGTAACTTTTCTTATAGAATATAGTGAAAGTTAAGTAACCATAAATAGGTTATTTAGATCTTCCTCTTCTGTAAGCTCTAGATCCAGAGCTAGTACTAGTCTTCCTCCAGTTCCAAACATAGTTAATGAAGAAGAATACAGAGTTGAAGATGTTAATTTAGATTTTAGTGATTGGAATATCCCTAGGATTACAACCTGTGAAATCTACAAAACCAGTTTCCTTAAGTCAACCTTCCTCAGTGATTACACAGTCAAAACTGTAGAGCAAATCTATTCTTTATCCAAAGAACATGAAAAATGTCAGTTATTTACAACTAAAGCAATCAAGAGTCACATAGATCATGGTTATAACTTCATTCACATAGGTCTAGTCCAAGTTGCAGTCAACCCCGTTCACTAATACTAGTCTTAATGCCTCAGTACCTTTAGCTCTTAGAGATGCTAGATTCCTAGATTATAATGATAGTCTTCTAGGAATAGTTGAAACTAGTCTTTGTAATGGTCCAGTTCATTTCAATTGTTATCCCGACCTTACCCTCAGTCTCACTGACCCTTACCTTTTAAAAGCCCTAACTCTTAATATTAAGACTTCTGGTTATCGGATGCTCCCCGGATCATAACCTCTAGGTCTTATTTATAGAATTTATTATAAAACAAGAGCAACTAATCTCAATATTAAAGTAGTTAACAAAAATGCTAAAGGTCACACTCTTTTAATTGAAAGTAGTTCTTCTGATGCTAATATTCAACTCAAGAAAACAATTGCTTGGAAAGATATTTCCTTACCTAATGAATGGTTTCTTGAAAATGAAAACGACCCAGTTAAAATACAAAATGACATTGGTAACCTTGATAGGGTACAATATCTTGACGGAACAGTCAGAATCAGCTTTGATGAACAATGCCTTCTGACTCGCTCACGTCCTTCTGTTTCCTATGATAGACCAGATAGCAGTCTATTAGACAAGGAAAGTGAAGATAAGGAAAGTAAAGCCCCCCCTCTAGATAGGAAAAATTCCCGTTTTTACCCTCAACCTAAAGATACTAAGTTAAAAGGTATTCAAATTGAAGAGCAAGTTACTCACTCTTGTTATGTTACCCCAAAATCACCAAAATCTGACAAACATAGGTCTTTGCCTACCTCTCCTACACCCTCTAATTTTGTTGCAACTTTTAATGCTATCAATCCATAATTAAATACCATTAGTAAACCTTTTAAGTATAATCTTTCAAAATTACATGATGACTACTCTTCCCTTAGTAATAAGGAAAAGCGAAAGATTTTCCGAAAAACCCATACTGAAAAAGAACAAAATAAAATTCTTCGTGCATGGCAACAGTTTATGGTCAAACACAAAATTGAATTTAAAATTTTTGATTATTTGGAAAATTATCATAACCAAGTCAATCTCCCCACTAAATTTAATTGGAAAACCTCGGACACGACAACAGTCTCCTCTTCCCATCTTCCCTTGGAAAACGTAACTCTTGATCAAATGGGAATGGTGGTCACTGCCTCCCCCATCAAAGTCAGTAGCACAGCCAATGCTGATATAAGAAAAATAATTGAGCAAAACAATTACACCAACCAATATTTACACACTATTGGTACCCAATTAGACAAAATTGAGCTCTCCCTGGTCCCACCTCCCAAGCCTCCAGTCAAGACTCTTTTTACTTCCCCCATGGAAACACCTATTATTTCTATGCTTGAGCATAGAAAAGGTCTTCCACCAGATTTGCCCAATCCTTTTGTTATTCTTCAAATTGAAACCCTTCTCAAAACCCTTGAAAATGATAAAGCCAAGGTCAAAGATGAAAAAATAGTCACTGTCATTAATAATACTAATGATTCCGATACTCCTTCTTCTGATTCTAGTTACCCCTCAGATATTCAACAAATCGAGCATGCCTTCTCCAATTTTGAACTCAATCGTCTAACCCATAAAAGTGTCAATCCTACTAGCCTTACCAAAAACTGGTACCTTAGGCCAACACCTCCAGATATTCATTCGAAGAACTAAATATTCAAAATCAATTTTCAGTCTCCTCAGATAAACTATATGAATGGAATACGATGGTTTATCCAAACAAGAAATCCTTAATAAGCTCAGTCATATTTCTATGGTTGCTAATAATTATGTTACTTTACATAATCGGAGTCAACCAAAAATAGTTGATTTGCTTACTTCAGGGTTTTAAGGAATGTTAAAATCATGGCGGGAAAAACATTTCACTAAAGATTCTCGTCTAAAAATAAGAAATGTTGTCCAACAAGACAACAATGGTCTTCCTATCTTTGATGAAGCCATAGGACGAGGTGTTCCAGATGGAGTTAACACACTAGTCTAGACTATTGTTGAACACTTCGTAGGTACTCCAAGCAACATCATTTCTCGAGTACATAGTCAACTAACCAACCTTACTTGTCCAATCATGAGTGACTTTAGATGGTACAAAGATGTATTCCTTTCTAGAGTCGTGCTTAGGGATGATAATAATAAACCATTTTGGAAAGAAAAATTTATTAATGGTCTTCCCAATCTATTTGCCCACAAAATCAGGGATAGTCTTAGTAAAGCCACAGGTAATATTGATTATGATAACCTTACTTATGGGAATATCATCAGTTTAATCCAAAAAGAAGGATCAATGATGTGTATTGACATGAAAATTAGTAACCAGTTACAAGATGATAGAAAAAGAGCTAAATATGAAATGGGAACCTTTTGTGAACAATATGGTCTTCCTCACATCGCTTCCTCAAGACAAAACCTCAAACCTCATAAGAAAAGTTACAAAGGTTATCGTCGACATTACAGAAACAAAAAACCTATATTCCTCAAAAATGAATATTATTCTCAAAAGTCTAAACCTAAAAAGATTTCTAAGAAAAAGGATAACACCAATACCACAGATGTTAGCAAAGTTAAATGTTACAAATGTGGTCGATTAGGTCACTTTGCAAAAGATTGTTATGCAAAAAACAGATCAATCAGTTACAAATTTTTGATGAAACTAAAGACTCTATCTATCAAATACTCCAGTTAAAAGATTCTGATTATAGTAGTAGCGACCCAGAAGTTAAGTCGTCCTCACAGTCATCTGATACTTCCCCTAGCTCTCCTAATATTACATTAGGATGTAAGGATAGCTGCTGCAATCCCAATAAGTCACTTAATGTTCTCACTAAAAATGATGAACGAGAGCATCTACTTATTGATTTAATTAGCAAAGTAGATGACCCTGAGTTAAAAACCCTGTATCTTAAGAAACTAAAGATATTACTAGGTAATACCGAAACCGAATCCCCAACGGTTAGTAAACCTAATTTTAGCCTGTATAAAACATTAGAGAGATTTAATAACCAGCCTAAAGAAGTTACCATTCAAGACCTTCAGGTAGAAATTAATATCATTAAGAATAAAATTAAAAATCTCTAATTGGAAAATTAAGTCATAAAAAATGATATCAACGAATTAAATACAAATCCAGCTTTTTCTGTTAAAGGAAAAGAGTCATCTGATGAAGAAAGTCCTACACATTCAGAGTCCTCATAAAAGCTCCAAACGTTAACCCACATATCATTTCAAAAATGGTATGCTAAAGTTACCCTTATCATCAACAAAGATTTCACACTTGAAGTCATTGCTTTGATTGATACAGGAGCTGATCATAATTGTATTCAGGAAGGTCTCATACCAACTAAATACTATGAGAAAACCTCTGAAAGGCTAAGCTCAGTTAATGGAAGCAAAATGGACATAAAATACAAGTTATCTAAAGCTCATATTTGTCAAAACAATGTATGTTTTAAGACATCTTTTGTCTTGGTAAAAAATATGAGTAATAAGTTAATCTTAGGAGTTCCATTTATCTACCTCCTTTATCCCTTTACTACTAACAATGAAGGATTAGTAACTCGACCCTTTGGTCAAGAAGTCCACTTTAAATTCCTAAGTCCCCCTTCAAGGAAAGAGTTGAAGTCAGTAATTGATTCCTCTGTATCTAAATCTGTAAACCTACTTCAAAGAAAAACTCAACAACTCGCATTTTTAAAAGATGAAATTAATTATAAACGCATAGATAATCAGTTAACCGATCCAGTGCTCCAACAAAAAATTCAAGATTTTGAACAACAAATAAAAAATCAAGTCTGTTCTGATCTCCCAACTGCCTTCTGGTATAGAAAAAGACATTCAGTCAAGCTACCTTACATTAAAGGCTTTAAGAAAAGACACATTCCTACTAAAGCAAGACCTATACAAATGAGTCCTGAAGTCATGGAATTTTGTAAAAAAGAAATTGATAATCTTTTACATAAGAAGATTATCAGAAAAAGCAAGTCACCCTGGTCCTACCCTGTTTTCTATGTTTAGAAAAACTCTGAAATAGAAAGAGGAGTCCCTCGCTTAGTCATAAACTATAAACCACTCAATAAAGTTTTAGAATGGATTAGGTATCCTATCCCTAATAAAAAAGACCTTATCAGCCGCCTTAGTCAAGCTGTCATCTTTTCCAAATTTGACATGAAGTCAGGATTTTGGCAAATTCGTTTAAGTAAAAAAGATAGGTACAAGACTACCTTTCTACCCCTTTTGGTCATTATGAGTGGAACGTTATGCCCTTTGGGTTAAAAAATGTCCCTAGTGAATTCCAAAATATCATGAATGATATTTTTAATCCTTATTGCCGTTTTTCTATTGTTTATATTGATGATATTCTTCTATTTTCCAAGTCCATTGATGAATACTGGAAGCATTTGAAAACATGTCTTGCTATCATCCATAAAAATGGTCTTGTAGTCTCTGTTTCTAAGATCAAGTTATTTCAAACAAAAATTCGTTTTCTTGGTTATCATATTCACCAAGGCCAAATTCGTCCCATTGATCGCTCCATCCAATTTGCAAAAAAGTTCCCTGATGAAATTCTTGATAAATCACAACTCCAGAGGTTCTTAGGATCCCTCAATTACATGCTGATTTTTACAAAGATCTTCGCAAGCAATGTAAACCACTATTTGAGTGCCTTCAAAGTAATCCTCCTCCATGGACTTCTGTTCATACTAGTATAGTTAAATCTATCAAACAGTATGTTAAGACATTGCCTTGTCTTGGCATTCCCACTACTGATTCTTTTAAAATCATTGAAACTGATGCCTCTGACATTGGTTATAGTGGCATCCTCAAACAGCGAGTCAGTCCAAATGCTCCTGAACAATTAGTTCGATTCCATTCTGGTGTTTGGACAAAAGCACAGAGTAATTATAGTACTATTAAACAAGAAATTTTATCTATTGTTTTGTGTATTAGTAAGTTTCAAGATGATATTTTAAATCAAAAGTTTTTAGTCAGAGTTGATTGTCAAAGTGCGAAATATGTTTTATAAAAAGATGTTAAAAATATTGCTTCTAAACAAATTTTTGCCTGGTGGCAAGCTATCTTAAATATATTTGATTTTGATATAGAATATATCAAAGGAAGTGACAATTCTATTCCAGATTTTCTTACCAGAGAATTCTTGCAGAAATCTGATGGCAAACTGGCAGCCTCCCTTGAGGCCCCAACTAGTCAAACCCTTTGAGATTTGCTCCAGCAAAGCTCAAGTTACCAGATCTCAGTCACAATCCTCTGCATTAGCAGTCACTAACCGTTTCCAACCACTTGCCTCCCCATCAACCTTTAAGTCAGCTTTAGTCGATCCAGCACCAGATCCTTTCCAAGTCTAGCTGAAAAATCCAACACAATCCCAAGTCCAAATATCCACTACTAAAAAACCACCAAGCCCATACTATGAAAAACAACCTCCTATGACACTTTTTCGCATTGAGCCCCATGTAAGCCACATCAAAGACCTAATTGAGTTAACACGATATTACTTCTCAAGTAATCTTCACTTTGCTCCAAGTCACCCTAAAAAAAATCTTGCATTTTTTAGAGATATTTTATACCACACCGAATCCATTATTATTAAAACTACCTTTGATCACAATGATCTTACTAAAGTTGTTTACCACTCCCTGTATATTCGGCGGATTATCTCCGAAGAAGAATGGGGCAGTCATCCCTATCTACCACAACCACTCCCTGGTCATACACTTCAGTTCACTTACTATGACTATATCACTGCCTGGTCAGCCATATTTCTATACCAAAATGAGTCATATACTCATTCTTGGTTTCTCAACATTGATAGTCATTTCAAAAGTCAATTACCTGCTTGGTTTCTTCACTGGTGGTCCACCCATGGCGCCATCCCAGAAATCTTGCCACTATCCCTTGCAGATCAAGTCAAATATTTTCACACTGTGCATAAAGTCAACAAACACAATTCCCAATTTCCAGTCCTTCTGTTATTTTGCTATAAGTACAAGGTACCCTAGATTTTTAAATGGCAATACGATATCCAGGATGGAAAATACATTCGCCGCTACTATATCAAATGGTGGGATTTATTCAAAGTCGATAGGATTATTGGTTATGTTCAAGAAGAATATCCCCAACAATCGTCACTTCAAGTTACCCCAGCACAAGTTCCCCCAAAATAGATTGATCCTCCAACAAAGCAAGTAATTCAAAAACAGTCTTCCCTGCTGGTTCTACTATCTCTACCAAGTCCCGCAAACATGCTCCCAAGTCAAAAATAGAAGAGCTCAAAAAGATGGCAACCTCACTAACTGATCGCATCCACGAGCTGTCCCAAGAAGAAGAAGAAGCAGATGATGCTTCCTCTGCTGCTGAATCAAGTCACCCAGTAGTTAATTTATATGACGACTCTGTGTTCTAAGATAGTCAGAATCCATACCAAGATCCATTCAATTGAAAATTGATATGGAGAGAAAAATTCAAAATTTCTACAGTAATTGTCGGCAGAATCACTATTTCTACAGTACCCCGATAAGATACTATTCATCTACAGTAACCTACTGTTCATCTACAGTAAAAAAAGACAAAAGTTAAAAAAGCTTTTCTAAAAGCCGCAATTTGCACTGAAGAATCTCCCAACTGTACAGAACCTCGGCTATAAATGCAAAGGCCAATCCCTTTGGAAGGCAGGCTTCATTCGAGAGATTTCAGGCTTCATTACATTTTCTCAGTTTCAAATTGTAATCTTTAGTTCAGTCCTATTTGTCTTTTCTAAGTGTAATGCTACACCAGTATGTTGTATTTGTCAGACTACTATCAGTAATTTGTAAGTTATTTTCAGTTATTCTCTGTTGTAATATAAGCTTAATTTCAGTTACATTTACTTTCATATTATATATCTATATTTTGGTCGATTAAACACTGCCTTATTTATCTTAATGCTTTATCTGTTTTAGCCTTATTTATCTTAATGCTTTATCTGTTCTAAACATTCTATTCATTGTTTCTCACTTTGTACTTCTATTTCCTTTCTTGTGAGTCCAGATCCAAACAATAAGTCCTAGATCCAAACAGTAAGTCCCAAAGAGAGGGCCTGAGTGGTGCGGCATGAGCGGATAAGCGAGTGGATAGGATATAGATACCACTTAGAGAGAACCATGAACCAGCCAAACCATCAAGAATAGTGAGAGTTAAGTAACCATGAATAGGTTATTTAGCTCTTCCTCTTCTGTAAGCTCTAGATTTAGAGCTAGTACTAGTCTTCCTCCAGTTCCAAACATAGTTAATGAAGAAGAATACCGAGTTGAAGATGTTAATTTAGATTTTAGTGATTGGAATATCCCTCGGATTCCAACCCGTGAAATCTACAAAACCAGTTTCCTTAAGTCAATCTTCCTCAGTGATTACACAGTCAAAACTGTAGAGCAAATCTATTCTTTATCCAAAGAACATGAAAAATGTCAGCTACTCACAGCTAAAGCAATCAAGAGTCACAGAGATCGTGGTTATAACTTCATTCACATAGGTCTAGTCCAAGTTGCGGTCAACCCGTTCACCAATACTGGTCTTAGTGCCTCAGTACTCATAGCTCTTAGAGATACTAGATTCCTAGATTATAATGATAGTCTTTTAGGAATAGTTGAAACTAGTCTTTGTAATGGTCCAGTTCATTTTAATTGTTATCCCGACCTTACCCTTAGTCTCACTGACCCTCACCTTTTAAAAGCCTTAACTCTTAGTATTAAGACTTTTGGTTATCAAATGTTCCCCGGATCACAACCTCTAGGTCTTATTTATAGAATTTATTATTAAACAAGAGTAACTAATCTCAATATTAAAGTAGTTAAAAAAGATGCTAAAGGTCACACTCTTTTAATTGAAAGTAGTTCTTCTGATGCTAATATTCAACTTAAGAAAACAATTGCTTGGAAAGACATTTCCTTACCTAATGAATGGTTTCTTGAAAATGAAAACGACCCAGTTAAAATACAAAATGACAATGGTAATCTTGATAGGGTACAAGAATTATATTGACGGAACAGTTAGAATCTGCCTTGATGAACAACGCCTTCTGACTCACTCACGTCCTTCTATTTCCTATGATAAACTAGATAGCAGTCTATTAGACAAGGAAAGTGAAGATAAAGAAAGTAAAGCCCCTCCTCTAGATAGGAAAAATTCCCGTTTTTACCCTCAACCTAAAGATACTAAGTTAAAAGGTATTCAAATTGAAGAGCAAGTTAGTCACCCTTGTTATGTTACCCCAAAATCACCAAAATCCGATAAACATAGGTCTTTGCCTACCTCTCCTACACCCTTTGATTTTGTTGCAACTTTTAATGCTATCAATCCTTAATAAAATACCGTTAGTAAACCTTTTAAGTATAATCTTTCAAAATTGCATGATGACTACTCTTCCCCTAGTAATAAAGAAAAGTGAAAGATTTTTTGAAAAACCCATACTGAAAAAGAACAAAATAAAATTCTCCGTGCATGGCAACAGTTTATGGTCGAACACAAAATTGAATTTAAACTTTTTGATTATTTGGAAAATTGTCATAACCAAGTCAATGTCCTCACTAAATTTAACTGGAAAACCTCTGACACGAGAATAGTCTCCTCTTCCCATCCTCCCTTGGAAAACGTAACTCTTGATCAAATGGGAATGGTGGTCACTGCCTCCCCCATCAAAGTCAGTAGCACAGCCGATGCTGATATAAGAAAAATAATTAAGCAAAACAATTACACCAACCAATATTTACACACTATTGGTACCCAATTAGACAAAATTGAGCTCTCCCTGGTCCCACCTCCCAAGCCTCCAGTCAAGACTCTTTTTACTTCCCCCATGGAAACACCTATTATTTCTATGCCTGAGCACAAAAAAGGTCTTCCACTAGATTTGCCTAATCCTTCTGTTATTCTTCAAATTGAAACCCTTCTTAAAACCCTTGAAAAAGATAAAGCCAAGGTCAAAGACGAAAAAATAGTCACTGTCATCAATAATACTGATGATTCCGGATTTTCAACAAATTGAGCATGTTTTCTACAATTTTGAACTCAATCGTCTAACTCATATAAGAGTCAATCCTACTAGCCTTACCAAAAACTGGTACCCTAAGCCTACACCTCCAGATATTCAATTTGAAGAACGAAATATTCAAAATCAATTTTCAGTCTCCCCAGATAAACTATATGAATGGAATATCGATGGTTTATCCAAACAAGAAATCCTTATCAGTCATATTTCTATAGCTGCCAATAATTATATTACTTCACATAATCTGAGTCAACCAGAAATAGTTGATTTGCTTACTTTAGGGCTTTCAGGAATGTTAAAATCATGGTGGGAAAAACATCTCACTGAAGATTCTCGTCTAAAAATAAGAAATGTTGTCCAACAAGACAACAATGGTCTTCCTATCTTTGATGAAGCCATAGGACGAGGTGTTCCAGATGGAGTTAACACACTAGTCTATACTATTGTTGAATACTTCATAGGTACTCCAAGCAACATCACTTCTCGAGTACATGATCAACTAACCAACCTTACTTGTCCAACCATGAGTTATTTTAGATGGTACAAATATGTATTCCTTTCTAGAGTCACGCTTAGGGATGATAGTAAGAAACCATTTTGGAAAGAAAAATTTATTAATGGTCTTCCCAATCTATTTGCCCACAAAATCAGGGATACTCTTAGTCAAGCCACATGTAATATTGATTATGATAACCTTACTTATGGCAATATCATCAGTTTAATCCAAAAAGAAGGATTAAGGATGTGTATTGACATGAAAATTAGTAACCAGTTACAAGATGATAGAAAAAGAGCTAAATATGAAATGGGAACCTTTTGTAAACAATATGGTCTTCCCCCCATCGCTCCCTCAAGACAAAACCTCAAACCTCATAAGAAAAGTTACAAAGGTTATCATCGACATTACAGAAACAAAAAACCCATATTCCCCAAAAATGAATATTATTCTCAAAAGTCTAAACCTAAAAAGATTTCTAAGAAAAAGGATAACACCAATACCACAGATGTTAGCAAAGTTAAATGTTACAAATGTGGTCGATTAGGTCACTTTGCAAAAGATTGTTATGCAAAAAAGCAAATCAATCAGTTACAAATTTTTGATGAAATTAAAGACTCCATCTATCAAATACTCTAGTTAAAAGATACTGATGATAGTAGTAGCGACCCAGAAGTTAAGTCTTCCTTACAGTCATCTGATACTTCCCCCAACTCTCCTAATATTACATTAGGATGTAAGGATAGCTGCTGCAATCCCAATAAGTCACTTAATGTCCTCACTAAAAATGATGAACCAGAGCATCTACTTATTGATTTAATCAGCAAAGTAGATGACCCTAAGTTAAAACCCTATATCTTAAGAAACTAAAGATATAACTAGCTAATACCGAAATTGAACCCCCAACGGTTAGTAAACCTAATTTTAGCCTGTATAAAACATTAGAGAGATTTAATAACCAACCTAAAGAAGTTACCATTCAAGACTTTCAGGCAGAAATTAATATCATTAAGAATGAAATTAAAAATCTCAAATTGGAAAATCAAGTCATAAAAAATGATTTCATCGAATTAAATACAAATCCTGCTTTTTCTTTTAAAGGAAAAGAGTCATTTGAGTGATCTGATGAAAAAAGTCCTAAACATTCAGAGTCCTCACAAAAGCTCCAAACGTTAACCCACATATCATTTCAAAAATGGTATGCTAAAGTTACCCTTATCATCAACAAAGATTTCACACTTGAAGTCATTGCTTTGATTGATACAGGAGCTGATCATAATTGTATTCAGGAAGGTCTCATACCAACTAAATACTATGAGAAAACCTCTGAAAGGCTAAGCTCAGTTAATGGAAGCAAAATGGACATAAAATACAAGTTATCTAAAGCTCATATTTGTCAAAACAATGTATGTTTTAAGACATCTTTTGTCTTGGTAAAAAATATGAGTAATAAGTGAATCTTAGGAGTTTCATTTATCTACCTCCTATATCCCTTTACTACTAACAATGAAGGATTAGTAACTCGACCCTTTGGTCAAGAAGTCCACTTTAAATTCCTAAGTCCCCCTTCAAGGAAAGAGTTGAAGTCAGTAATTGATTCCTCTGTATCTAAATCTGTAAACCTACTTCAAAGAAAAACTCAACAACTCGCATTTTTAAAAGATGAAATTAATTATAAACGCATAGATAATCAGTTAACCGATCCAGTGCTCCGACAAAAAATTCAAAATTTTGAATAACAAATAAAAAATCAAGTCTGTTCTGATCTCCCAACTCCTATGTGGCATAGAAAAAGACATTCAGTCAAGCTACCTTATATTAAAGGCTTTAAGAGAAGACATATTCCTACTAAAGCAAGACCCATACCAATGAGTCCTGAAGTCATGGAATTTTGTAAAAAAGAAACAGAATAGATTACTCAATCAACCACCAAATGGCTCTAATACCAAAGGGGAAGCGTACAATAACTTAAAATAGATAAAGCATTAAGATAAATAAGGCGGTGTATAACCGACCAAAATATAGATATATAATATGAAAGTAAATGTAACTAAAATTAAGCTTATATTACAATAGAGAATAACTAAAAATAACTTACAAATTACTGATAGTAGTCTGACAAATACAGTATACTGGTGTAGTATTACACTCAGAAAAGATAAATAAGACTAAACTGAAGATTACAATTTGAAACTGAGAAAATGTAATGAAGCCTTAAATCTCTCGAATGAAGCCTAGTACTAGCTCTGGATCTAGAGCTTACAGAAGAGGAAGATCTAAATAACCAATTTATGGTTACTTAACTCTCACTATTCTTGATGGATTGGTTGGTTAAAACAAACTATTTTCATGGTTCTCTCTAAGTGGTATCTATATCCTATCCACGAGCTCATCCGCTCATGCCGCACCGCTCAGGCCCTCTCTTTGGGACTTACTGTTTGGATCTAGGACTTACTGTTTGGATCTGGACTCACAAGAAAGGAAATAGAAGTACAAAGTGAGAAACAATGAATAGAATATTTAGAACAGAATCAACAAATTAAGGTAAGTTAGAGAAAAGAAATATAATAGATTACTCAATCAACCACCTAATGGCTCTGATACCAAAGGGGAAGCGCACAATAACTTAAAACAGATAAAGCATTAAGATAAATAAGGCGGTGTATAACTGACCAAAATATAGATATATAATATGAAAGTAAATGTAACTGAAATTAAACTTATATTACAACAGAGAATAACTGAAAATAACTTAAAAATTACTAATAGTAGTCTGACAAATACAGCATACTGGTGTAGTATTACACTCAGAAAAGATAAATAATATATATATATATATATATATATATATAATATTATATAAACATATATTATGCAAATTAAATAGATTTTATAAGTATATGTATATAAACACATATATGTATATATGTAGGCTTATATGTGTGGTCTAATTTCTACAATGATTAGGGTTACGTTGCTACCTATTTAGGTGTTTATATATATATATATATATATATATATATATATTGTGTGTGAGTCATATAGATATAGATATATATAAGTTATAAGAGAGAAAGAGAGCCGAGGGAGAGAGAAAGAGGAAGGAATAAAAGAAGGAGGAAGGAAGGCCGACCAAGAGGAGGCCAGATCAGAGGAGGAGGATGAAGGTGGCGAGGTGAGGGGCTGTCGTAGTGGAAGAGACGACTGGAAAGCTTACAGTGTTAGTTTTCGTTCCAAAAATTTGAGACAAGTTTTTTCTCTACTTCCTCTCTTAGAACCCATAATATCTATACCTTGGTTAAAGGGTCAGAAGCTGAATACGAAGAAACCAATAAACCAAGCTTCTAATTCAGTGGGAACTATATGCTATTTTGACCAGCTGTTAGAGTGGTACTAGAGCTGTGAGCAAGGAAGGAGACAGATACAAATATGCATTTCGGTTGGGGTACTCTGACTGGACGAGCAGAGTGGGTCCTTTCTTCATTCTTGTTAGAATGGTCCACACCAGTTTTTGGGCGTGTGCTATGTATACCCCAATTTCGAGAATCAACCAATCAAGAAATATTTCACCCGGGCGAGTCACAGCCCCCCTATCACCCAAATTCAATGGGATGAATCAAATCAATAAGCTTAGAGCCTGTTTGGGAAGTGTTCCCAAGTGTTTTGTAATGTTCCAGGCCCTCTACAGTAGCCCATTTTGAGAACAAAATATTTTTGTGCCGGCTTGTTTTGTTTTCAATAGTACCAAAACACTTTCAAAACAAATCCATTATTTGGCCCAAAAGTTGGAACAAAAATTTGGTGTTTTATGTTATTCGAGGCCCATTTTTTTTACTGTAGCAGGGGTAATAAAATTTTTTTTAGGGCAAATCATTTTAGCCTCCCAATCCCCTCCATCTCTATTCTCATTCTCAACTCTAAAACTTGCCCCCTCTCTGTCTCTGTAACTACAAACTATAAAATCTACAAGAATCAAAAGTTTAAAACCCGCCTCCATCTCTATTCTCGTTCTCAACTCTGAACTTGCCCTCTCTCTCTCTGCCTTTGCAAACTACAAAATCTACAAGAATCAGAAGTTCAAAACCCATATGTTTCAGTTTATGTATCTGTTTGCAAGAATCAAAACCCATATTGGCATATCATTTCAGA
Source organism: Cornus florida (assembly GCF_030987335.1). Classification (NCBI taxonomy): domain Eukaryota; kingdom Viridiplantae; phylum Streptophyta; class Magnoliopsida; order Cornales; family Cornaceae; genus Cornus; species Cornus florida. Next base: position 85,356,209 of record NW_026775572.1, on the reverse strand, counting down.
TTGTTCAAAACCCATATAGGCACATCTAATGCTATATGCCGAAAAATCTTCCGAATCAGATGTGGTAGACCACAACATCTTATAAATCATGCCACGACACACCTTTACTTTCACTTTCTGAAAGACCCAACTGAAAAAGAAAAAAAAAAAAAACTCTTCTCTTTCTTAATTTATTCTTCAAAGTTTAGATCTAGAAACTTCATCTTTCAGATTTTTGGGTTTGTAAATGTTCTGATTGAAAATTTGATGATGGTGGGGGCGGTTAAAGATGAAAAATGGGTGAAAGAGAGAGGCGAGACAAATAGGTTTATAGAGAAGAAAGGTACAAATTGATGGGTTCCACCGCCGGCCACTTCCCTGGTCACGGTTCAGTTCACATGCTCTACAGTGAGTGCCCAACTGCCGATTCATCACCGCTATCATTTCCTCTTTTCTCTCTGGTGGCGTGGGTTTGTAAAATGGTGAGGCAAATATATATATATATCTGTAAGAGTGAAGGAGAGTGAGATGGGTGAGAGGAAAGAGTGAAGGAAGAGGAGAGAAAGAGAGATTGGGTTCGTGGATGTTTTAAGGAGAGAGAGATTGGGTTCATGGATGTTTGGATGTTTTGATCCTCACCAAACATGCTTTGTTCTCATTTCAGAACACCACATTACAAAACACTTGTTCTATTCTAGGCTAAAACAAAACACTACAAAACAGAACACTTCCTAAATGGGCCCTTATTGATTTATTCAGGGCGTAGGGAAGCCTATTCACTCTTGGGATTCTAACCCACTTTTGGAAATAAGGCAAGTCAGATATTTCACACAAGCTTGGCACCTAGAAATAGGCATTTTTTTATGTATGTTTCAAGCCCTGCGATAGGAAAGGTGGTTATATGGCTCCACTTTGTGGAGCGGGCCAATCTTCCGTATTGCTCTCCTTGTTCTCTCTATAAATAAAAAAAAAAAAAGCCTACGGGAAGCGCGAAGAGCTAGCCACTAATGTCGTGGTGAAGGTTAGAATTGAATTTGTGTGTAAATCACATAGACTTAGGTTAATAGCATGAAATCGTAGTTGCGTGCTTGTGTATGTTTATATGTCTATGTGATTTATATTTATATATGTGTAAGATGATGGATCTTGCAAATAAATTGGTTGATCTTCAAATTTGATGGTCTAAAACATGTATTTAAGTTAGTTATGATGTATAGAAATTAATTGGGACTTTGATGCATGACATAGGACCCAAAACGACGGATTTCAAACTAAAAAATGGATCTGCGAGCTAGTTCAAGGAACTAGTGCTCGAGCGCTGTTCAGACGGGGCTCGAGTGCTGTTGGTTAGGGCTCGAGCCCTAGGGACCCGTTTCACCCCAAAAGTGTTACAAAAGGCCCCGACTTGATTTTTTAAGGTCCCGTAATCAATATCCCCATGTTATAAGGGATTATAACAAAGTACCTCGTATTACAAGGGCTCGGGTAAGTTGAACCACTGGGACTGCGCTAATCTATGGCAACCTAAGTGTCTAGAGTCTTTTTAGAATGATAGGGGTGTTCATAGAGTAATTGTTGGTTGTCACTTAAGCTATGAAATTAAGGTGCATAAATTAAAAGTTTGCAAGAGTTTAAAGGAGATGAAATACAAGTAAAGAGGACTAGGGAAGTGAATCCTCCTTCATCCCTATACACATGCTAGATTAGAGCTAAATTGGGGGGAAAACAATATATATTATGGTCATAATATATAGCACACTTAGTTGCTATAATATCCTCAAGAAGTTCATTAAATCTCAAGCAAACATGATCCATCAAAGGTGAACATGTTTAGACTACCTAACTAAGGTGTAGCTTAACCACATTTACTTGAATGAAAGACTATCAAGCCCTAGATAAAATGATGAAGCACATGAAGGTAAGAAATAAACATAAATCATCAAAGGTTTCACCTAAGCAATGATCTATCAAAGTCCTTATCAACATGCCATTAAACCATTTCATAACCTTGCTTCCATTCTCACCATGAAAACTTAAGCAATATGATTAATATAAAACATCATCTAAAACAAGATAATCAACTTAAAGAAATCATCCATACATATATCAACATTCATTACAAGAAATAAAGTGCTCTTGGTTACGAAAAGACCATAGAATATACATTTTAATCCCCAAAATATAGCCTAAATTAGAACATGCTTACAAGGGAGGGGCCTCATCACCTCCCTAGATGGAGGTTTAGTTACCCATGGAAGCTTTAGAAGAAGGAAGAAGCTTGGTTGCAACCTCCATTTTCGAGCTCCCCTTCCTTGGCTTCAAGAACTCTATCTTCTCCTCCTCTTTCTCTCTCTAGAAATGTTGCAAAGATGAGATATCCTCTTGTTTGTGTGGTTCCCTTACTTTGTAGACATCCTCTCCCACCAAACAAGGCTCAACTCTCCACCAAAAGACATCACCAACTAACCCATAAAGATAGAAATCAGAAATGAGGGAAACAAGGTGCAAGTGGGCTGAAGTGATGGTTCCCGGAGAGTATTTTGCCCATAGTTCGAGCGCTCGAACTAAGCACTTCGAGCGCTCGAAGTCAACTTACTCAACTTTGAGATGCTTTGGTAAAATGGCCATAACTTTCTGCTCCGAACTCCAAATGATGAACCTTTTGAAGATTTAGAAAGCTAATTCAAAGCTCTAAGTATGCCATGTTTTAATGGAAGTCCAGTTCTCAAGTTTAGTAGGTCTAAAATGAAGAGCAAAGTCGAACTTCACTGCTGCCAGGCTGTTCTGCGCACCTTTGGTAAAAATAACATAACTCTTTGCTCCGAACTCCAAATGAAGAAAACTTTATGTCTATAGAAATCTGACTCATAGCCCTTCATATTTTATGTTTTACTAAAGACCAAATTCGCATATACAAAGGGCCATAATTGGAGGCCAAAGTCTGATGGAAAATGAACCGGCGCCCGCGCTGTTACAACCTTGCACCAATTTGCTACTTGCAACCTGAAATGATTTGGCTCGGCCCGAAGACGCAGCAATTCTTCCTAGAACTTTTTGTATAGAGCATCATGAGTCCCATGGATCATTAATCTTGGCCAAAATGAAGGTCCCTGGCAACGGGGTGCTTTAATTCTTTAAGAACTCGTCAAAGCATCTCTTTTAACTCTCTTTGGGGAACCAACCTGAAAATAACACAAAAGCATGCAAATGAAGCTAATCTATATAAAATAATCAAATAATGGACTTAACTAATGCAAATAAGGGTGCTTGAATATGCAATATTCGGCGCTTATCACACCCCCAAACTTACATTTTGCTTGTCCCTTAGCAAAACTAGAATGAAAACACTTAATGAAATGACAACAAATCTCCTCTTTCGTGGGAGTGACGGTTGCATTTAGCATATGCAACAAGCCTTTTAAACCCCTAGGCATCCCTAGAGGACGAGTAAAGTCTCGTGAGGGTTTAACAGAAATGTTACCCACAAACATCAAACATGGTGCATAAAGTTGCACAAAGTTCATCTTCAAACTTAGAACGTAGAGAACATTGGAGATGGAATCATTATGAAGACTACCGTGTGTATATGAGGCCTTGATATACAAAATGGAAAAACATCTTTCAATTCTCATGCATCAACATCATGGTCCATATAAATACTTTAATTGTCATATCTATAATAGAAATCAACTCTAGCTTCAGTGAAAGTGAACCGGATTCCCAACATGTGGCTTTTACCTTCTTTTTCCAATTTCATAACACAAGTCTTCAAATCATTGAATTTCCTTTTTGAATGAGGTCTCTAAGGCATGAATTTATTCACCATATAACTTTTTGTTGCTTTTTTTTTTTTTTTATAGATAATACATATTATGGTCGTGCAATGCCGAAGTCCCTTAAGCTTTCTAACCGACCCATGTAGCAAGTGTTAGGCCAGCAACTCCCAAACCTGATGGCTTTAGGGTGCTAAGTGTAAAGACACTCCAAGGGCTTAATAACTCGAGTTGGAAAGTCTACAAACTGCAACGAACCATATTTAATTATTTTTATTTCATAAATGACCGTGCAATGCCTAAGTCCTTTAAGCTTTCTAACTAACCCATGTAGCAAGTGTTAGGCCAACAACTCCCAAACCAAATGGCTTTAGGGTGCTAAGTGAAAAAAAACTCCTAGGGCTTAATAACTTGAGTTAGTAAGGTTACGAACTTAAACTGGCCATTATCCTTATCTAACTATATATATATATATATATATTTTTTTTTCAATGCCAAAGATATCCATTCATTAGGGTCATCAATTCAAATCAACAAAGTCATGGTCAAGGTAAATCGGGTTGCATGCCTCACAATTAAGTTTCCGGTGCGCATATGTGAAGTGTGAAGCATAGAAGAGAGTGATACTCGAAGATAGTCTAATTGAAGCATTTATACAAACCATTTTGAATCCACATGCTCATTTCAAATTTTCCTCATTTCATAACTATCATTTACCCCTATACACAAAGTATTCAACACATGCTTCAATCTCCAACAAGTTCCTAGACTACAAAATCATTTCTTCCATTTTTTTTTTTTTTTCAATTTTTAGCTTTATACCAATCTATTTGAACAAAATAGCAAATGCAAACACTATACAATACACAATACCCTACACTATACCCCCAAACTTGAATGACACATTGTCCTCAATGTGTGAAGACAAAGATATATAAATAAAGAGCATAGGGGGTGAGAGGAACAATAATACCAAGTGGAGTGACGAACGCAAAGGTTTCCATCTATGTGAATGTGCAACTGTTTCCCCCAAACTTGGACATGAAGACCTGTCAAAACACAACTAATATACACTTGTAAAAGCATAGGTCTCTTAAGAAAAACCAAAACAGAAATAATAACATTAACATGAATTTTATTGAAAGATAAAAATCCAAACAAAACACAAATATGCACACATTAGCCATAAGTTTAAAACGGATAACAAAATAATACCCAAAAACAGTGCCATTTAGAGAGATAAAGTTGGTTCAGGAATTTTGTCGAGCAGGTGGTGTGCACTTTACAAAAATTAGAGGCAAAGACAGTGAATGGTTCTTGCAAACCCAAAAATTTTTACCTGCAATTGACAATATACAAGCCCCAAACACATACTACACCTCTACACAATCAATCCCATCCTCCATTTATACCAAAAACGTGAAAGAGAAAAAGAAAGAAGAAACTCACCCAAAAATGGAGAACCAAAGGCCCCTTGTGCTTGGTGGTAAGTGGTGGTGATGTGGATGAGAGAGTGATGGAGATGGGAGAAGGTTGGAGATGAAGAAATGAGGAAGAGGAAGAGGTGATGGGTATTTATAGAGGTTTAGTGCATGAATGGGGTAGTGGGAAAGGTAGGGAAGTTATGGAGGGATGTGATGGAGGGAGTTCGTGGGTTGATGGAGGGAGTGGTTGAAGGGACTGAAGCAAATGGGAGAGGGAAAGTCGAATTTAAATGGAAGGGGTTGAGTTCGAGCGCTCGAAGAAGGCTCTTCGAGCGCTCGAAGAATGGGCAGTAGGTTTTGAGCGCTCGAAATTGACACTTCGAGCGCTCGAAGTTTGGACAGTGGGCATGGATGGGATTTCGAGCACTCGAAGGTTGTCTTCGAGCACTCGAACTTGAGGCAGTAGCTGGTTGAACAAAAAATGAAAGTTTCGAGCGCTCGAAGCTTGGACTTCGAGTGCTCGAAATTAGACCAGTGAGCAAAAGCCTAGGTGAAAATGACTGAAAGTGCAAAATTTATTTATTTATTTATTTATTATTATTATTTTTTTAACATCTCTTCAATGCATGGATGGAAATTGAGGAATTATGATCCAACAATGCATTAAAAATGAGAGGTTACACACATGTGAAGCATTCCAAAGATCCGATAAAATTGCTAGAAAGAGATGGAAACATCCGGTAAAGAAAATGAGAGTTGAGATAGTCTAAGAACCCCGTCAAAAATTGTGGAATACAACCGAGAAGATTTCCAGAAAAATTAAACTTTTGGCTTTTCTAAATCGTTTTCCAGAACATTTCAAGGCATGAGCAATTTGAAAAGTAGAGAAGCTTGGAAATAGAAAGAATTGTTTCCCTTGCTTTGCTAAATTTAAAGTCGATAGCTAGACGTACCAAGATCAGGTTAGTCCTCATTACCCTATACCATGTCTCTCAAGAGATTCATACTTCCCCAAAAAAGAAAGTTCCTTTAAAAGCGGAGGAAAAAGAGCTTGAAGAAAGAAATTGAAAAGGGGTAAAGGAAAGACCTCAACCCACTCTTCTTCCTCAATGAAGAACTTTGGATTATTTAGGGGCTGTTTTGGATGATGGAAAGGTGGATCAATTGAGGGCATATCAAGCAAAGACTTGTGAAGGATCATATTTAGCGTGGGAATGCTTGACAAATTATCCTTCAGACTTTCAACATTCTCTTCACACTTATCCGGCGATTCGGGCTCAACAGCTTGAGATAACTCAAGTGAAGGAATGAGAGGAGGTGCAAGCTCACAAGAGAGGGATACATTTGATGTTGCCCAAGGAAGAGAGTGAATGGGTGGAGGAATATCAAGCAAAGAATTTACCTCCCAAATAGAATTGTCAATATCAAAATCCTCACAATTGAAATGAGCCAAGCAAGCTTTTAGAGGATCCTCCATTGAAGGAGGTGTATCAAGTGAAGGATTCTTTAGGGGCTGTTGTGGAATTTCAAAGGAGATAATCTCTTCATCATTATTTTCCTCATTTTGAACCATAAATTCTTCAATTTTTTGTATAGCAACAATTTGTTCCTCAACCACAATTTCTTTATTTTCACATATGGTAACCATTTGATCATTCTCATGATGAAGGTCACTAGGATTAAGCTCATCATTCATAGAATTTTCTTTTGGATTGGCCATAAGTTTAATTGGAACTTCTTTTTCTTTTTCATCATTTAGAGCATTAACCATTTGTTGAATTTGGGCAATTTGGTCATCTAACTCAACTCTAGATTGGGAATGAGAATAGGTGGTGGATTGCATGCTAACAATGTCATCCAACATTTGCTTGTTGGAATCCTTCATTTGCTTGTTGATAGACTCCATCATTTGTTTGTTTGCAGCAATGAACTCATCCAATTGAGATGGTGGAAAAAGAGAAGAGGGCTGGAAATAATGATCATTGGGTTGAAAGTTGGAGTGAAAATGTTGCCCATGAGATTGTGGGGCTGAATTTCCCATGTCATGCCACGAGAAGTTTTGATGATCTCCCCAACCCGAGTCATAACCATTGAAGTATGGATCATTACCCGGTTCAAAGAAATTTGCATTGGGTTGCTCTAGATAAAAATCTGAAAATTGTCCCGGTGGAGGACAATCTCTTGTATGATGTGTATGACTAGAGCAATATGCACAAAACTCATGCGGTGTGTAGAATGAAGTTGGAAGATAATGACCCTCCATCTAGGACTAATTCAGCCACTTGTTTAGATACATTAAAATAAATTCACAGAAAATATATACAACATAAATAAGATACCCAACAACCCTTCACCAAAATATTCACATGCAATGATCCCTTTCTCCTCAATTATTAAGATAGAAATAAAATTGGCCACGACAAGGACCAATGCTTGCAATTGAAAATATATAATAAATTAGCCTCGACAAGGGCTCACAATTTAACTATCACTAGATTCTAATCACATACAAGATATTAACAACTTCAAAACTAGAAGATCAAGAGACTTACCTAGAGTCCCCTAGACTTACAAATTTGCTAGCGTTCCCTCAACGAGCATCAAGTCCCTAGAGTCTCACAAACACTTTAAAACACAAAGATGGTCAAAACCGCACAAGAAATTTTCACAAATCATAATATTAACAATCAAACTAAATTTAACCCTAGAACTTCAGTTGCTAAACCGTTTGCAGTCCCCGGCAACGGCGCCAAAAATTTGATCGGTTGAGTCGATTACAATTATAAATCAACCTTCGCAATAGCACGAATCATTGTAAAATAGGGCTATTGGTCGGGTAAGTCTAACCACTGGGACGGTGCTAATCTATGGCAACCTAAGTGTCTAGAGTCTTTTTAGAATGATAGGGGTGTTCATAGAGGAATTGTTGGTTGTCACTTAAGCTATGAAATTAAGGTGCATAAATTAAAAGTTTGCAAGAGTATAAGGGAGATAAAATACAAGTAAAGAGGACTAGGGAAGTGAATCCGCCTTCATCCCTATACACATGCTAGATTAGAGCTAAATTGGGGGAAAAACAATATATATTATGGTCATGATACATAGCACACTTGGTTACTATAATATCCTCAAGAAGTTCATTAAATCTCAAGCAAGCATGATCCATCAAAGGTGAACATGTTTAGACTACCTAACTAAGGTGTAGCTTAGACACATTTACTTGAATGAAAGACTATCAAGCCTTAGATAAAATGATGAAGCACACGAAGGTAAGAAATAAGCATAAATCATCAAAGGTTTCGCCTAAGCAATGATCTATCAAAGTCCTTATCAACATGCCATTAAACTATTTCATAACCTTGCTTCCATTCTCACCATGAAAACTTAAGCAATATGATTAATATAAGACATCATCTAAAACAAGATAATCAACTTAAAGAAATCATCCATACATATATCAACATTCATTACAAGAAATGAAGTGTTCTTGGTTATGAAAAGACCATAGAATATACATTTTAATCCCCAAAATATAGCCTAAATTAGAACATGCTTACAAGGGAGGGGCCTCATCACCTCCCTAGATGGAGGTTTAGTTACCCATGGAAGCTTTAAAAGAAGGAAGAAGCTTGGTTGCAACCTCCATTTTCGAGCTCCCTTTCCTTGGCTTCAAGAACTCTATCTTCTCCTCCTCTTTCTCTCTCTAGAAATCTTGCAAAGATGAGATATCCTCTTGTTTGTGTGGTTCCCTTCCTTTGTAGACATCCTCTCCCACCAAACAAGGCTCAACTCTCCACCAAAAGACATCTCCAACCAACCCATAAAGATAGAAATCAGAAATGAGGGAAACAAGGTGCAAGTGGGCTGAAGTGATGGTTCCCGGAGAGTATTCTGCCCATAGTTCAAGCGCTCGAACTAAGCACTTCGAGCGCTCAAAGTCAACTTACTCAGCTTTGAGATGCTTTGGTAAAATGGCCATAACTTTCTGCTCTGAACTCCAAATGATGAACCGTTTGAAGATTTAGAAAGCTAATTCAAACCTCTAAGTACACCATGTTTTAATGGAAGTCCAGTTCTCAAGTTTGGTGGGTCTAAAATGAAGAGCAAAGTCAAACTTCACTGCTGCCAGGCTGTTCTGCGCACCTTTGGTAAAAATGACATAACTCTTTGCTCCGAACTCCAAATGAAGAAAAATTTATGTCTATAGAAATCTGACTCATAGCCCTTCATATTTCATGTTTTACTAAAGACCAAATTCGCATATACAAAGGGCCATAATTGGAGGCCAAAGTCTGATGGAAAATGAACCGGCGCCCGCGCTGTTACAACCTTGCACCAATTTGCTACTTGCAACCTGAAATGATTTGGCTCGGCCCGAAGACGCAGCAATTCTTCCTAGAACTTTTTGTATAGAGCGTCATGAGTCCCATGGATCATTAATCTTGGCCAAAATGAAGGTCCCTGGCAACGGCGTTCTTTAATTCTTAAGAACTCGTCAAAGCATCTCTTTTAACTCTCTTTGGGGAACCAACCTGAAAATAAACAAAAGCATGCAAATGAAGCTAATCTATATAAAATAATCAAATAATAGACTTAACTAATGCAAATAAGTGCGCTTGAATATGCAATATTCGGCGCTTATCAGGTGAGTGAAGCTCATCATTCCCTATACTAAATGGGATTAAAATCGACTTGCCTCGTATTAAAAAGGGCCCCTCCCATTAAGGGGACAAGAAACATACTACAATTTTTTTCCCTCATCCAGGGGATGAGAGGCCAACAACACCCCTTTCCCTCGTTAAAAGGATGAAATTAAAAACTCCCCTTACTCAAGGGCAAGATAATCACGATCAAGTATGCTTTGTCCATATTAAATGCAACACAACCCAACAATAAAAGCCATTAGGATTTTTGTCGAATATCATTAGAAAGTAACAAAGCCAAGCCATATGTTCTCAAAGAGAGAATAGTTTCAAGCCTAATGTCAGGTCAACAGCACTTCCCGAATAACGTACTGTTTGAGGGGCAGAACATGATCTTCAAAATAGATTTCAATCAGGAAAAGAATGTACTATTTGGGGGGCAAAACATGATCTTCAAAATAGCTTTCAATCAGGAAAAGGAGAGTGAAAACGACATACGTTCCCTAAGTTTGACAGGCAAACTCGGGGGCAACTGATATAGAATATTCGACTAGTCAGGAAGTTCAAGCAAAACGAAAACCCAAAGAGTATGGGTAAACTCAAAGAGGTAAAGACAACTACTACCACCCTCCCACGACTCTTTTAAGTATGTCGGTGAGAAACTTTGTCATGTACAGACTTTCTACTTTCAGCCACAATTTTAGAGTCGTGTTTTCCTCAATGACTTCGTGCAACACCTCATCGCCTAGATTCAATAGAATTGCATTATGGGCTTTTTCATCAAGCTCCTCCTTGTCCACTTTCAACATCACTACAAGCAACGTGTCCTTTCTCAAAAGCATGTCCTTTAAACCTTGTTGGGTGAGCAAGGCCTACATTTTAATGCGCTAAAGACTGAAACTAATTAATTTTGTCATCAAATTTCTCAATCTCATATTTTGTCATCATATAAAAAACTCCCAAAAGAAATTTCCTTGTGAATTTTACTTATGTATGTAAACAGTATGAGAACAGTATCTGTAAACAGGACCGTACTTATGAATGGTACTTATAAATAGTACACAAACCGAGCTCTAGTACCAATATGTTAGGACATGATCAAATGAAGTGATTGAGAACAAGAGAAAAATAACGGCATAGGAAATAACAAATAGGTGCACACAGAAATATGAGACAAGAATCTGCGTGGTTTAACTTTTGGCCTACGTCTGAGGGTGAAGACAGAGCAAAATATTTCACAATAGTGGTTCAAGCCAAAAATCCAAATACACCCAATAACACTCTTTAGCGTTCTTTCAACAAAATTAAAGTCTTATAGATCTCTCACTCTAGAATGCCTTTCAACTTCTTCTGCTCTTCTCTATTTATCAAATCCCTTAAGCTAGTTTGATGTCAAAGTTGGTGGCTTGTACAACCACCAACTATGTCAAAGTTTATGGCTTTGTCAGCCACACTTTAACTCTCAAAGTGTGTAGCCATAATATGCATAGCATGGGAAAGAGACATATGTGCAAGTTGTGAGATGTAAAATTGTAATTGACATATTTCGGTGATCAAAACAAGTCCGGATCGAGTTGTATTTTGTTCATTTATTATTGAGTCTCGGTTTCAGAAGCGGAGATTTTAAGTGAAGCTACTCACGTCAACTTCGGTTCAATAATGGACAACAATTAGCTAAGGTAAGTGTGTGAGGATCACTTAGATTAGGTTTGAAAGTTGAATTTTTATATTTAGGGTTTTTCAAAATCCAACCGGTTTCACTTCACTTTTGAACCGGTGACATTTCTTGCATGAAATAAATATTCTAAAAAAATCCAACCGGTTGCATTTCCCTGAATCAAAAAGGAAAGTTTTTGTTTTAAACCAACTTTTCTTACATTTTCAATCTTAATTAATGGGATGTTTTAGCACGAATTTGGAGGTATTTTCTAATTCTAATAAGTAATTCTAATTCTCTATATAAACTCATATTCATACACAATTAATTATGGCTTTTAAATTGAAAATTTCAAAACCCTAGAGAGTCTTTTTGTGTGAACTTCAGGGTTTATTATTTTTCTATTTTTGAGAGTATGCACCTATACACTTAAGTGATTTAGGATGTTTTTCACCATTCCATTGGAATTTGTGTAATTGAACATTCCAATTTTGAAGAAAAGTATAGCTACCGGTCGTAAAGCATAATTTCTCTTCAACTTCTAAAATTCTAATTTTGAAGAAAAGTAGAAAAAAATATCACAATTTGAAGGGATCAAGACATTCATAGAATGTTGGTTAATCTACTAACAATCCTTTTAAATCAAGTTTAAGTTTGAAGTCGAGAGCTGCTGAATGAGGAGTTGCAAAGCCAAGGACAAAAAGTAATTGGTTTTTGGTAGAGCGATAGGGTGTGAGCCTGAGTCAGAGTCGATTATACTTTGCTTCAATAATAATGGATCATCTTGCTCAGAACAACATGAGTCCTCAAGGTTTTTCCCATCACGATTGGTCTTTTCTGCCAATCAAGGTTTCCTTCGGTGTCCCTCTAAACTCACTTTTCACATTACTTGCACTTTAAGTTTTTTTTTTTTGGGTGTTTAATTCGTCTTTATTTCTGTAAATTTAAATTAAACAAAATTTAGATAAAAGAGAAAGTTGAACCTATTTACCCCTCTAGGTTGATTATCCATACTATATTCCACAACCAATCCGTAGTGTGCAACTCACAAAAGCTAAGGACATATAGCTAGCAACAATATTAATTTAATGATGCTCTTATTCAACAACAGAAAATGGGCTGAATTAGCCACCAATATTGACAAAGAAAATAATTCAGAATGTGCTTTATTAAACTAAAATTATGGTATATATTAAACGTAATACATTTGGTTTACAACAATGCATTACCACTCCCTTTTATTCCATTTCCCTCAATGGTGAGCTATTTGGTTTCTTTAAGGGGAAGAGAAGGGTTAGACAAGGGGATCCAATCTCTCATTTACTATTTGTTTTGGCAGTGGAAGTGCTCTCACAGTCATTTACCTATCACATTAGCCTTAATCTTGGATTTAAATTTCATTGGAGGTGTAGTAAAATGGCCATCACTCACCTCTCATTTGCTGATGATATCATAATTTTCTCACATGCCAACACTACCGCAGTTCAAACTCTTCTTAATGCTCTTAACTAATTCTTATTATGCTCTGGGTTGGAGATCAATAGAACAAAGAGTTTAGTCTTCTTTTCTGGTGTTGATGCTCACATTAGGAATACCATTCTCCAGCTCTTGCAATTTGAGGTTGGTTCCCTGCCCATAATATACCTTGGAGTCCCACTGTCATCTTCTTCCATTATCTCCAGGGACTGTCAATCATTGGTGGAAAGGATAACTGCTAAAATCAGTAATTTGCCTTCTAGGTTTCTCTCATATGCAAGGAGGGCTGTTTTAATTAAGTCCATACTTTGTTCCATACAAGCTTATTGGTCCCAAACCTTTATTCTCCCAAAGAAAGTGTTTGAACAAATTAATCAAATACTGAGGGGATTTTACGGGTCTGGGGTAAAGTTGAAGAAAAATGGTGCTAAAGTTACTTGGTCAGCTATCTGCAGACCTAAGATCAATGGTGGCCTTGGATTTCCTGACTTGAAACTTTCCAGCATTCTTGGTAACCTAAGGCATATTTGGAAGCTATGCATTAAGAAAGACAGCTTGTGGGTTGCCTGGACTTATAAATATCTCATTAAGGCAAGGAGTATTTGGACAATCAAGCTTACTGCACTGAGCTCTGGATTCTAGAGGAGACTTCTGAACTGAGGGACCGACAAGAGGACTCATTAGGTACATGGTGGAGCTGGCACTGAAACTATGATGTGGTTGGACTTTTGGCTTCCAAATGGTCCAATTGCTCTCAATTGGGACTCACTGAAATGGAAATTCTTCAACTGGACACTTATGCCACAGTTGATAACCTAATTAATTTCCAACTTTCAGTGGGGTATTCCACCTTCAATCAAGGTTCCTTTATTCTTTCAATCATATGATTTTATATCACAAGTGCACAGTATTTCCCCACCTTCTAATTCTCAAGACACACATGAATGGTTGCCCAATCCAACATTGAATTACTCTCTTGCTCATACAATGTCATAATTTACTTGTAATACCCCCACATTTTCCACACATAAGTTGATCAGCCTTATACACGAAAAATGAGAGGTATCAAAAAAAATTGGTAATAAACAAGTATGGAATACAAAAAGATTATAATATAAGAACATAGACCGGAAAGGAAAGCTAAATATTAAAACATCCATCCATCCTTTATTAAATACAATACTCCTTTATACAACTTGAAAATCCTATGTCAAGGATCTCTAAATATAAACCTGAAAGTTCAACGTCGGAAGTACATAAAACTGAAATCAAAATAATACATAAAACTTTTACCCTGAATAAGACCGTAAGAGTAGATGAGTTTGGATGGTGGTCCCACACTGCTAAGCCTCAACTTTGAAACGGGTACTGACCGTGTCCTGAAATAACAACAATAGTGGGTCAACCCCATGAGCAAGTCCTCTCTACTATGACCCAAATCAGATATTCAAATAAATTAATCATTAATATTCGGAAGTATACTATACCTGTATACACCCAAATGAAACTACACAATGTCTAATATGACCTCAACCAGAATAGACAGTGATCACTTAGACTCAAACGAGGTGGTTAAGTGTCCCCTTTCCCTACCTGGGAAATCAGCTATTAATACAGGGTGCACGGTACTGACAACATAGACTATAAGTCCTACATAGTGGTAACACATCTCAAGGTACTAATGTATATACTGAGCATATCACTTAGGCAACACATGCCAATAATATTAAACCACATACCCCAACAGCCACACATCTGTCTATGGCAACGAATGCATAAGGTATAAATGAGTCTCAACTTATTAGTCAGCTCACATGGTTCTATATGGCAACACATCCATATAATATAAATGAGATATAATTTATTTAGCAGTCCATTTACCTCCTGAAAGGCACACCGCATAATAATAATGATTTGTATATCATTAACAACATAAATAATCCTGTAATGTATAACAGACAATTTATATGAATCAAATCATGTAATCATTTCATTTAACATTAAATAATAACACAATTAATATTCAAATATGTCATTACGTTAATTACAACTATACCATAGTGATCCAAACTGTAAATGATATACTTAATGTTTAGAAATATTAATTAGACATAATAATGATTAACGGGTTATAAAATAATAATTTAATGTCCCGTTAATCCCAAAAATATCAACCCGAGGCCCAAAAATGCAAGTTGAAGGTTCTGGAAATTACAAATCAGTCACTAGGGGTATTCTGGACTTTTCCAGTTGCTGCAGAAACCCCACACGCGCCCTCACGCGCCTCCCAAAGCTTCCCACACCCGCCACCACCTTCCTCACACGCGCACGCGCTTACACGCGCCTCCACGCGTGTCTAGTGTCAGTCACGCGCACGCACGCGCTGCCACGTGCGCGCAATGGCCACCTGCTGACGCGGCGTGTTCTGATTCGTCTGTTGTACCAGACTTCTATGGGCGCGCTACACTGGATCGATCTTATGATCATCCTTTAATCCAACGACTCCTAATTTACGCGTACCGTAATTTTGTGTACTGGGCTACACCAAATTGATCTGCTGATTAAAGTCTAATCTAACGGATACTGATGCGCGCGCATAGTAACCCTTGTGTGCTGCATCATATGGGACCACTCCGGTCACCTTCCTCACGCCCGGTGGCCGGAAACCTCACCGGAGTCTCGCCGGAATTTACAGAAAAATCTATAAAAATCCCTAAAGCCTTAAATAATTATTCCTAAGCTTTAATTAACTACATAGGCCAATAATAAATTATCTGACACCCTAAATAATTAATATTACATTAATTTAATAAAATAAAAATTAATTTATTAAAATTCCTAGCATGGTTTCTAATCTCTAAATAGCCGAAATAAATTAAATAATTAATTTATGGATTCAAAGGGGAAAGTAGATAATAACTTGCCTTATGGATTTGAAATAAATCCGCCAGTTGCGCGTAGTCGGGTAAAATCACCTACACCGATCCAAGCTTCTTTCTCTCTTTTTTCCTTTCACTCTTCTAAAATAACTCACTGTTGTTTTTTTCTTTTCTACTTACGTGGGTTGTCTTCAAATGGTAAGGTAGACTAATATATATACTAACTTATATAATATATATAATACAAATATTTAACTTTATAATAACTATCAAAACATTCCTAACTACTCTAATTGAATGCAATGCAATCTAAGTCAATTCAACTTATTTGACATAGAGTAATATAAAATGAAATCCTATCATTCAAACTACAAACATGACATTGTTTTCTTATTATTATTATTATTTATACATAATAATACACTACAATACAAATGTACTAAATTAATTAACAAATATTAATTAAGAAACCAATATAATATATAAATTAACATTATAATATAAAGAACATATAATTAATATTACATGCACAAACAAATAAATAATATTAATTTAATAATTTAGCATACGCAATTAAAAGGTGAATAAATCTACACATTAAATAATTAATCTAAGACAGAAATAATTTAAATAAACTCTTTAAAAAAAAATACGGGGTATTACATTCTCCCCCCCTAATAAAGAAATTTTGTCCCCGAAATTCACTACATACTTGTATTAAAGAGCCCTGGATACGTGGCACGAATAATGTCTTCCCGTTCCCAAGTAGACTTTGTCTCACTATAATGACTCCACTGTACACGCACTAATAGTCTTTGTGCGCAATATCTGATTCCTACGATCGAGAATACAATAAGGTTGTTCTACATAGGTTGCATCGAGTTGTAACTCAATCTCACCCACATTAATGTGTTGATATCTATCTTCTTCCCGTAGAAATTTCCGCAGCATGGATACATGAAAAACATTATGTACCCTATGAAGATTATCTGGTAGAGCCAGACGATAAGCTACTGCCCCAATCCGATCTGTAATCATAAAAGGACCCACAAAACGAGGCGATAACTTACCCTTTGACCCAAACTGCATTACGCCCTTCATGGGAGAAACAGTAAGTAAAACCTGATCACCAACCTTAAACTCCAAAACACGAGTTCGACGGTCAGCATAACTTTTCTGTTTGCTTTGGGCTGTACGCATCCGATCCCTAATGATAGCGATCTTTTCTGATGTGTCCTTAATAAATTCAGGACCCAAAAAGCTCTTCTCGCCAACTCCAAGCCAACAAACAGAAGACCTACACGGTCTACCATACAAAGCCTCAAATGGTGCCATACCAATAGTCTTTTGATAACTATTGTTATAAGCAAACTCTGAAAGCGGTAAATATTCCTCCCAATTGCCCCTTAAAATCAAGAACACATGCCCGCAACATGTCTTCTAAGATCTAATTAACTTGCTCAGTCTGTTCATCTGTCTGAGGATGATAGGCAGTGCTAAGATAAAGTTCTGTACCCAAAGCCTGCTGAAAGCTCCTCCAAAATCCTAACACAAAGTTCGGATCTCTATCTGATACGATGGACAATGGTATGCCATGAAGTTTCACCATTTCTGCAATATAAAGCTTAGCATACTGTTCTGATGTAAAGTTCGTACGAACAGGCAGAAAATGAGCAGACTTGGTAAATCTGTCAACAATGACCCAAATAGAATTGTGATTATGATGTGAAGTAGGTAATCCCTCTATGAAATCCATAGAAATACTCTCCCATTTCCACTCTGGTATGGGAAGTGGCTGTAAAGATCTTGGCGGTCTCTGATGATCAATCTTTACCATCTGACAAGTGCTGTATTTAGAGACAAAGATGGCTATATCTCTCTTCATGCTGGCCCACCAAAACTGGCGTTTCATGTCCTGATACATCTTGTCTCCTCCTGGATGTACAGAGAACTTAGAAGTGTGCGTCTCTCTCATCACAACATTTCTCAAGTTGTCAGTTGAAGGAACAATTAAACGTCCCTTGTACCTCAATCCTCCATCAGTACCCATAGAATAAAAAGGAACATCTCCTGAAGCTAACTCCAAAACCCGATCAATACACTGTTGATTAGTGAGTTGAGCTTTAATGACCTGGTGAATGATAGAAGGAGTTACTACCACACATGCCATAAAAGCTTCTGCTAACTCATCAACAGCCTTCAAAGCATCCTACTCTATTGCAAACAAAGCTGAAAGGCTGACATAGAGTCGGCGGCTAAGTGCATCTGCTACTACATTCGCTTTCCCTGGATGATATTGAATAGAGAAGCGATAATCTTTCACGAACTCTAACCACCTGCGTTGTCTCATATTTAGTTCCCTCTATGTGAACAAATACTGCAAACTCTTATGATCACTAAACAATCGAAAAGTCTCCCCCAAAAGGTAATGCCTCCATATACGCAAGGCAAAAACCACTGCTACTAACTCCAAATCGTGAGTCGGGTAATTAAGCTCATGAGGCTTAAGCTTCCGGGACCCATAAGAAACTGGTCGCTCTTCTTGCATCAACACATAACCCAAACCCTTTAGAGAAGCGTCGGTATATACCAAATACTCGATTCCACTCTGAGGTGTGGCTAAGACTGGTGCAGAAGTTAACTTACACTTTAATTCCGCAAAAGCAGTCTGACAAGAATCATCCCACACGAATGGTACATTCTTCTTGGTTAGATGAGTAAATGGACCCGTAATTTAGAAAATCCCTGGATGAATCTGCGGTAATACCCCGCCAATCCAAGAAAACTGCGAATCTCTGTCAGTGAGGTAGGCTGTCCCCACTCCATAACTGCCGCAACCTTGGCTGGATTTACTGCTAACCCTTCTTCTGACACTACATGGCCCAGAAATTTGACCTCTTTCTGCTAAAATTCACACTTCTCAAACTTTGCAAACAACTGATGTTCGCGAAGTGTCTGCAAGACGGTGCGTAAATATCTGGCATGGTCCTTCTCTGACTTAAAGTAAACCAGAATATCATCGATGAAACCAATAACAAACTGATCTAAGTACTCTCTGAATACTCTGTTCACCAAGTCCATAAAGACAGCTGGGGCATTAGTTAAGTCGAAAGGCATAACACGAAACTCATAAGATCCGTACCTTGTGAGAAATGTTGTCTTTGGAACATCTTGTTCTCTGACTCGTAGCTGATGATAACTAGATCTCAAATCGATCTTCGAGAAGTAAGTAGCTCCCTTCAACTGATCAAACAGGTCATCAATTCTGGGCAATGGGTACTTGTTGTGAATAGTGACCTTGTTCAGTTCTCTATAATCAATACAAAGACGAAGAGATCCATCATTCTTAACAAACAATACTGGTGCTCCCCATGGTGAAGTACTCTTGCGAATAAATCCCTGGCTGAGCAACTGTTGAATTTGATCTTTCAACTCTCGGATCTCCACTGGTGCTATTCTATATGGCGCCTTAGCAATAGGCGTAGTTCCTGGAGCTAAATCAATGACGAAGTTTATCTCCCGACTTGGTGGCAAGTCTGGAATTTCCTGGAATACATCCTGAAATTCTTGCACTACCGGGATATTGTCAAGAGATACCGCAGTCTCTTCCTGTGAATCCTCCTCAATAAAGAATAAATAAGTGCTAGGCCCTCTATCAGGTTATGGTACAACAATAAGATACATCTCTTGTCCTGGTATAGCAAATAAAATAGACTTTTCGTAACAGTTAACCTGAGCATGGTACTACGATAACCAGTCCATCCCAAGTATAACATCATAAGAATGCATATCTAAAACTAATAAATTTGCAAGAAATCAAAGCCGGCCCATATCTATAAGGATATCATCGCTACGCTCTCGTAAAATTGCGCCAACTCCCAATGGTGTATGAATATTGAGAGGTTGGTCACAAAACTGAGTCACCATACCAGATAAGAGAACAAAAGATCTAGACACAAAAGAATGTGACGCACCAGTGTCAAACAGTATACGAGCTGATCTACCATGTATAGAAAACATACCCTCAATAGTCTGAGGCGACTGCACATTATATAGCATGACGTTATATACCCTACCATGCTACAACTGTTATGGAGGTTGTCCCTTGAGGAAGCGGTGGTGCTGGAAGTGTCGGAAAGTTCTAAACTTGGCCACGTGGTATTTGTGGGGCTGGTAAAGGTAATGGCTGATTAGGTCTCAGCTACCTATACTGTCCCTACTTAGCTTTGGGACACATCTTGGCTGGATGCCCAATCTCCCTACAGTAATAACAACGTCCTTGAAAAGGACCTGTCTGCCTCCTCTATTGATTTCCCGCAAACTGTTCCTGTCCAGTCTAAGGTACCCCAACTTGCCTACCCTGATTAGGAACCCCATCTCTCTGCACATCTGTGTTTCCTTTATTTTTCTTCCAAGGTTGATGTCCTTGACCTCTGCCCCGGTCATTAAACTTGGTACCACTACTACTTCCCTTCTCCACTGTCTGGTGAGTGAAGTCTCGGTCAGCCCGCTTATCTCCCTTGGATTTCCGGTAATCACTCCTTATCTGGCAGTGCTGTAAAGTGGCATTAACCACCTGTATGTAAGTAGTATATGCAGGACTACCTACGATCACCATTTTAATAGGCCAGATTAACCCCTTAACAAAACGGTATCTCTTCTTTTCTTCAGTATCCACCTCCTCTGGTGCGAATAAAGATAAATTGATGAACTTCTGTTCGTATTCAGCCACGGTCTTATCCTCCTACTGTAGAGCCAAAAATTCGGTCTTCATTGCTGATCTTACTGACAATGGAAAATACTTGCTATCAAAGCGAGTCTGAAATTCAGCATATGTCAATTTGGTCCTCTCTTCAATGGTAGTGATAGACTCCCACCACTGCAATGCATTGCCTATTAGCATAAAAGTAGCTAGCATCTGTTTCTACACTTCGGTATAGACTACCATCCGTAGATGACGTTCGCTCTCCTGTTTCCACTGACATGCTAACATGACATCCGTGGACCCTGCAAATGATGGTGGATTCCCTCTGAGGAATGAGTGATGAGTTTTGTCCCATGACATTGGCTGTGCTACTGGTTCAGGAGCAGGTGCCATCTGAGGAGGTTGCTGGTTTCGTAAAGCAGATGCTACTCCTACTGCTACAGCTCGTGCAATGATATCAGCAACTTGAGGAGTAAATTCCTAATTCTCATCTTGAGTTGGGGAAATACTGCGATTTCTATTCGCACTCCTTGTCCCACATCTAACCATCCTTCTATTGAATTAGAAAATCTAACGTCAGTACATTATAATGGACCAACTAAAAGAGTACAAAGAACCCAAATACTTAGGCTCTAATTATCATAATACACAATACGGAAGTATAGTAACCACAAATCTCTAAGACACTCGAACCTGTAATGCTCTGAACCCAACTGTAATACCCCCACATTTTCAATGCATAAGTTGATCAAGCTTATACATGAAAAATGAGAGGTATCAAAAACAATTGGTAATAAACAAGCATGGAATACAAAATGATAATGATAGAAGAACTTAGACCGGAAAGGAAAGCTAAATATTAAAACATCCATCCATGCTTTATTCAATACAATACTCCTTTATACAACTTGGAAATCCTATGTCAAGGATCCCTAAATATAAACCTGAAATCAACGTCGGAAGTACATACAACTGAAATCAAAATAATACATAAAACTTCTACCCTGAATAAGACGTAAGAGTAGATGAGTTCGGATGGTGGTCCCACACTACTAAGCCTCAACCTTGAAAGGGGTACTGACCGTGTCCTGAAATAACAACAATGGTGGGTCAACCCCACGAGCAAGTCCTCTCTACTATGATCCAAATCAGATAATCAAATAAATTAATCATTAATATTCGGAAGTATACAATACCTGTATACACCCAAATGAAACTACACAATGTATAATATAACCTTAACCAGAATAGACGGTGATCACTTAGACTCACACGAGGTGGTTAAGTGTCTCCTTTCCCTACCTGGGAAATCATCTATTAATACAGGGTTCACGGTACTGACAACACAGACTATAAGTCCTACACAGTGGTAACACATCTCAAGGTACTAATGTATATACTGAGCATATTACTTAGGCAATACATGCCAATAATATTAAACCACATACCCCGACA
Source organism: Cornus florida (assembly GCF_030987335.1). NCBI lineage: Eukaryota > Viridiplantae > Streptophyta > Magnoliopsida > Cornales > Cornaceae > Cornus > Cornus florida. The sequence continues at coordinate 85,334,218 of NW_026775572.1, read as the reverse complement.
GCCACACATCTGTCTATGGCAACGAATGCATAAGGTATAAATGAGTCTCAACTTATTAGTCAGCTCACATGGTTCTATATGGAACACATCCATATAATATAAATGCGATATAATTTATTTAGCAGTCCATTTACCTCCTGAAATGCACACAGCATAATAATAATGATTTGTATATCATTAACAATATAAATAATCCTGTAATGTATAACGGACAATTTATATGAATCAAATCATGTAATCATTTCATTTAACATTAAATAATAACACAATTAATATTTAAATATGTCATTACGCTAATTACAACTATACCATAGCGATCCAAACTGTAAATGATATACTTAATGTTTAGAAATATTAATCAGACATAATAATGATTAACGGGTAATAAAATAATAATTTAATATTCCGTTAATCCCGAAAATATCAACCCGAGGCCCAAAAATGCAAGTTAAAGGTTCTGGAAATTACAAATCAGTCACTAAGGGTATTCTGGACTTTTTCAGCTGCTGCAGAGACCCCACACGCGCCCTCACGTGCCTCCCAGAGCATCCCGCACGCGCCGCCACCTTCCTCACACGCGCAATGGCCACCAGACTGACGCGACGTGTTCTGATTCGTCTGTTGTACCAGACTTCTATGGGCGTGCTACACTGGATCGATCTTATGATCATCCTTTAATCCAACAACTCCTGATTTGCGCATACCGTAATTTTGTGTACTGGGCTACACCAAATCGATCTGCTGATAAAGTCTAATCTAACGGATGCTGATGCGCGCGCAAAGTAACCCTTGTGCGCCGCATCACATGGGATCACTCCGGTCACCTTCCTCATTGCCGGTGGCCGGAAACCTCGCCGGAGTGTCGCCGGAATTCACAGAAAAATCCCAGAAAAATCTATAAAAATCCCTAAAGCCTTAAATAATTATTCCTAAGCTTTAATTAATTACATAGGCCAATAATACATTATCTAACACCCTAAATAATTAATATTTCATTAATTTAATAAACTAAAAATTAATTTATTAAAATTCCTAGCATGGTTTCTAATCTCTAAATAGCCGAAATAAATTAAATAATTAATTTATGGATTCAAAGGGGAAAAGTAGATAATAACTTGCCTTATAGATTTGAAACAAATCCGCCGGTTGCGCGTAGTCGGATAAAATCACCTACACTGGTCCAAACTTCTTTCTCTCTCTTTTCCTTTCACTCTTCTAAAATAACTCATTATTATTTTTTTCTCTTCTACTTACGTGGGTTGTCTTCAAATGGTAAGGTAGACTAATATATATACTAACTTATATAATATATATAATACAAATATTTAACTTTATAATAACTATCAAAACATTCCTAACTACTCTAATTGAATGCAATGCAATTTAAGTCAATTCAACTTATTTGACATAGAGTTATACTATACAAAAAAAATCCAATCATTCAAACTACAATCATGACATTGTTTTATTATTATTATTATTTATACATAATAATACACTACAATATAAATGTACTAAATTAATTAACAAATATTAATTAACATAACCAATATAATATATAAATTAAAATTATAATATAAAGAACATATAATTAATATTACATGCACAAACAAATAAATAATGTTAATTTAATAATTTAGCATACGCAATTAAAATGTGAATAAATCTACACATTAAATAATTAATCTAAGACAGAAAGAATTTAAATAAACTCTTTAAAAAAAATATGGGGTATTACATTACTCCCCCCTCAATTATTTTCCCTTGGCATCATCTCATCTGGTTCAAACACCACATTCCGAAGCATAACTCAATCACTTGGTTGGCATTCAGAAACAGATTCTACACACTTGACTCAAAGCAAGCATTACACAAATGCTTGCTTTCTGTGCAGTGCAGACTTTGAATCCCTTGACCATTTGTTCTTTAATTGCAATTATAGCTCTCACATTTGGAGGTTCATTCAAGGGGTCTTAGGTTTCTCTTATCAGTCCAACTCTTGGACAGGATTGTCTACTTGGTGCTCCTCGATCACATTGGATATCACAGAAATTTCTAGTGCACAAATTGCTTTTCTCTACTGCAGTTTACTTCTTATGGATGGAAAGGAATTCAAGAGCATTCAAGAACAAATCCTCTCCTCCTCAACACATCATTTCACTGATCAAATCTTCCATCCGTTCAAGATTAGCTTCTATCACTCTTAGAAGCACCTCGCAGTTAAGCCAAGTATTGTCCTTCAATGACCTACAGTACCTCTACTACAAAGGCTGCTCTTTATATGGAGGTCACATATGGTTGGCTCAGTAGGAGTTGGTGTGCTTTACCTTTTTGTAAGCAAAGTGTTGCTATTAGCTCATAGCTTGCTACAAGTGTCTGCAACTTTTGGTGGCTCTGATGCCTGTTGTATCTTGTTTTTGGGAGCCTTTTGTGCTCTCATGTATATTCTTCCCACATTTCTATATATACAAGCTTACCTTTTAACTAAAAAAAATACTTCTATTTTTTTTCATTATTGAACTTTAAAATGAATATTTTTCCCTTTTTCTTGGATATATACTTTCTACCCTTCCTAAAGGACATAAAACTATTATCAATCCAAATGTTGATGATATTGTATGTGGTGATCAGTGGAATTAGCCAAATCTGAATACTTGGGAAATGACAGAGCTAAGACAACGACTGAGAACTTGATCAACAATCCAAATGTTGAAGATGAGTTGATTTGGGGTCCTTCTAGTGGTCTGTTTAGAATTAAAAATGTGTGGGTTAGACTTAGAAAAAGGCAGAATGTGTGGGTCCTTCATACAATGCTTGTGCAGGCTTGTTCCACATCTTGCAATCACTCTTGGCTAGTATCTTCAGGTTTGGTCCACCCAGTACTAAGTTTGAGTAGCACTTGTTGGTTGATTTCAATTGTAAATCTTGCATGGTACTTTGCAGCCACTGGTTTTCTGGTTTACTGCAATAGTGTGCATTTGCTTACTTTTGTATTTGCTGTATTTGGCTGCCTTTGGTTGCCATTGGTTTTTGTTGTATTTCCCCTTCTTGGGGCTCCATGTATATTCTTCCTTTTAAAATACAAGCTTACCTTTTAACCTAAAAAAAAAAAAAAAAAAAAAGGCAGAATAAAGTGTGCTGGTATAATGTTGTGTGGTTTATAATGTGCCAACGCATGCTTTTATATATTGGCTATCCATACATAACGGACTTCTTACTCCGCACATAATGGCCCATATGGGATTCATCTCCCGAATAAGTACTGTATTTTGTCGGGAACAAATTGAAGACATGAATCATTTATTGTTTCAATGCAGATTTGCTTCAAGAATTTGAACCTGCTTATCTTTAAAAGGTGCTATTAAATGGCGCCAAAACCAGTCTACGGATCTGTTTAATTGGATGACCATATATTTAAAATGCAAATATTTAATCTTTATTATTAATAGACTTGCATTTGTAGCCACTAATGTACACAGAGATGAAGGATGATGGTGGTAGTACTAGTAACAGTGTTGGATGTGGTGTTTTTTGGTAAGGAGTGCTGGATATCAGGATATGGTTGTGGTTGTAGATGATATGTATTCATTTTCTTATTTCTCTAATATTGTTATTTTGCAGGTTATTAAGCACGAAGAAGAATTATCTTCCAGCTCGAGAAATGCTAATTACTCAGCATTCTCTTTAGAGGCAGTTGAACATTATTGTGAACGCAGATTAATGGCTCCGCTAAAGAATATTATGACTGCAAAAAGCGGAGAAGATGACAAATTGTTAATTTTCGAAAGTGGGGAGATGACAAATTTTTCTGAATACTATAAAGAATCCTGGGATCTTGTCATAGAAGATAGAGAGATGAAAAGAACCATAGTTGCATTAAAGAGGCAAAATGCCGAAAAAAATAGTGAGATGAACATGGTGGAGCAATGTGAACCATGTGAGATGAATACGGTGTACCAAATTTTTATATTTTGTTGCACGCTATCCATGTATACTAAACGCATTTTTTCACATTATGCTTCATAGTGTTGCCCAAGTTCCTTTAAGGTCATAGTTTTAGATGACATCTTACACAACACATTATTCATGCTCTCACTTATTTGAGTGGATTTTGCATGAAAAGTGAAAGTATCCATGCTAAAGGTCGGAGACCACTTTTTTCTTAGTTCATACAGGGACTTGAGCCATGTGTTGTTTGCGAGATCAACCCTTGAAATCATTTCACCCTAAATAGATTCAAATTCATTGGTTCTTAATCTCATTATTAGCATACAACCTCCCAATTTTTTTAGTGGCATTTTATGAAATTTGCCACAAGCAAAGGTGATGGAAGGCCGGTATTGGAAAAAAAACCTTCTTGATGGCATTTGCGATGGCTTGACATTGATTTGTAAATATTGTATTTTTTGCTCGATTCTCCTTTGCTTTCAAAAATGTTTGAAAACTAAACGTAGTCCCATCTAAATGAAAGGAACAACTAAATAAAATATTTTTTTTAATGATGGTTGACTCCCACAAATATTGGTGCAAAAATTATGTTGTACTTGTTTGTTCGATATGTGGTGTTAAATACCACAGCATCCCCAAAATAATCATAATTTAATTTTGATCTCTCATCTCTCCAAAAAATAAAAACAAATTTTGTCAAGTGACCTTTATCGTCTAAATCTTCGCTATGAAAAAATATATATGGTCATAGGCTCAACAACTTTTAAAGCGATCAATCACACTTTGAGCATCTCCTCTATCAATTTTTTTTTCCCTAGTTGGTACTCACACACACATGTCTCTTTTGAGACTTGAACCCCCGACCTCTCTTTGGGAAGTAAGAGGCCAATACCGCTAGACCACTGGCCTGTTAGTATCTCCTCTATCAATTAATTTTCTCTTACTTTTATTAAGAAAATTATGACAGTCTCTTTTAGTAAGCCCTACATTTTCAGGACCACCCACCCTTTTCTTTTCTGGTTTTTCAGAGATAGGAATATGCTTTTGTTTCCCTTACACAGGCATCAACCATGGAGTTGATAATACAAGTGCACTAGTAGCATCTAATTTTATATTTGTTTTCATAAAATGCCTCTCTTCTGGAATCACAATATTATGATCATCATTGACATGAGTTACCTCCCATACCCTATTTGTAATGGTAAATCTTATTAGAGCACTACATCTTGTTGGCCTCACCAATCTTCTAACCTTTTTCGAATAAGAAGAATCGCCATGATAATGTCCTGTATTTGCACAAAAGTACTCCCTTTGCCTACTCCTTTCGATGTCGAACATTTCATTTCCGAACATTGAACCCTTTCTCAAAACAATTTTTTTTTTTTTCTCAAAACAAATTGACAAAACAGTCTATATGTTTCATCTTCACTAAATACATTCATTAATTTCAATTTTTGTTTCACCAAAATTTTCAATCTTTTCACCTTCCGGAAAATCTAATGATGTCATGAAACACTGAGCCTGCTATAGAATGGAAATACAAGGAAGATTTTAAGAATCAAAACACAAGTGAAATAATCAGAACAAACTGTGGACTCTACTTCAAGAACACATCCAAAAGAAAAGGTATAAGGTAATATCAATGTTAGCATGATTTAGAAAACATATATATATATATATATATATATATATATATATATATATATATATATATCATCGTTAGCATGACAAACTTAACAAGAAAATTAGCCTCTATATCTACCAATGCAAGGAGCACAGAGTAATAATACATATACGGAGTGACAATATATCCGTCGTTGTTGAAGATTCTTTACTTTTACAAGAAAATCCATAGCTTTATTGATGAATAAGGCCTAGAATTGCATCTTAAAGAATAAGTTGAAGATGAAAAACATCACTGAAAACACACCGTCTGGTATAAATGTTGCGCCTATCGTTCAATGTTTAACTACTAATAAAATGGAAAAAAGAAAGAATGTCATTGACATATAATCATGATCTTTATTCATTTATTGTGCAAATTTCATTGGGTGATACTTAGCTAAAAGACATGGCCACAAGCCCTTATAGTATATAACTGTGCACTAAATCCTTTATCAGGTATCAACAAAATCTCAATATAAGGGTAGCTAAATATATCTATTGAATCAGACATATGAATAAATATATTTATTGATGTATATTATATAATACTATGCACTAAATTCTTTATCTGGAGGTAAAAATGAATATTTGAAATACTTTTTATTAGGTAAAATCACATTCGGTAACAAGTCGTGCGGTAAATAGTGAATTTTATTACCGCATTCGATTAAATTAAACCCTGTAAATAACCATCTGGCACCCGGTTAAAAGGCCTTTTTGCAAGTTGTAATAAATTTTACCGGATTTTTTGCACCCTATACAACGTAACTATTTTTTTAAATATATAGATATATACATTTCATCTCAAGCAACAGGCATGCTGCTGCACCTATAAAAGCTTTGTAATGAAACAATTATGCTCTCAAAGACAATTATTGCACACCATTTCATGGTAAAACAATTAATAAACTAGAAGCATATCCACTATACAAGTCAAATCCACACCTCACTATTCAGTCATGAAACAACTCAAATCATTTGAGTGCTACAATTGTAATGAAACAGAAGGGGAAAACAATTTGAGTCTCTGCTCAAAAATTTTGTTCTGTTCTTACATCATGGTAGTGAGAAAACTATAGAGTATAGAAAGAAAAAGAAAAAATGCCAAAGATCGATGAATTGGTGTCCAACAACGCAACAAGGACCATGGTACCAACATCTTGTTTCCATCATTATTAATGTTAACCACTTGCTTTACTGCACATTGCACAAAATCTTGCACAATAAAAAGTTCATATCATATAGGAAAACAAAATGTGAATCAAACTTTGATACACATATACAAAGCCAAAGACATCAAAGCATAGTAGCAAACCACCGACAGGCAAGCACGAGAACATTCACAAAGCCAAAGACATCAAAGCATAGCAGCAGCAAGCCACAGAAATTAACCCAAAACGGCCAAGCAAAGGAAAAAAAAAAAAGAAAAAAAAAAAAAACACACACACAAACCATAGTTGGTTTGTAACATGTTGATTATAAATAAGAAATGCGAAGTGTAAAATATCATACTTACCCAAAAAAGAAAAAAGAAAAAAATATAATATAATAATTCATATCATTTCACAACATCCTATTAGAATATTAGCTTGTTAATTAACAAATATAACCACCTAGGAAACAACTTCAAAATGTATTATTAAACAAATATATTAATTTATGATCACTATAGAGCCCGGCCATGACCATGATTAAATAGCTATTTATTAATCACAAAGGAATTGTATGACATTAATTATAAAGACTCATCAGAAAAGCCAAAAAGTTGGAGCATCAAGAAGTGTTCAGAAGAAAGAGAAACTTCTAATACCAATTAATGAAGAGTGCAGCATGTAATATACTTGACGAACATGAGAGTATTTCTGTAACTTATGCTTTCATTTCTACCAATAAAAAGAAAAATAAATTATTCCTTGAGAACCTAGCTAGCTAATTGAGAATTACTAGATCGATGACATACAATCTTACCTGCTAAAAGTGAAAAGAAAATGGTAGTATATTATGTATATATATATATGTCAAGTCTGGAGGCCTGAAGATGATGGCAGAAGAACAAAGAGCACAAAGGAATGCCATGCAAATCAAGACTCCGTGCATGCCATCTTCTGTGCTCTCTATCTTCTGTCAACAAAATCACCAGTACTGCCTCCTTACTCACCCACCCAACACACACATTCTCTGTGAGAGAGAGATCGAGAGAGAGAGAGAATTGCTGTTAATTAGCTGATTTGGATGAACTGGCCTGGCTAACAGGGATGCCTTACTGCTATATACAGAAGGCTAATTCCAAAAAGCTACCACCTTTAGTGAGAGCAGTATAAAAATATGGCTCCCAAAAAAAAAGAACAAAATTAAAAGATATATATAATCCATGAACACCTGCTACAAAGATTTTGTGAAACTAATTATGTGTGCAACACATGTACAGAAACTTTTGAAAAATATAAATAAATGGTCATGGTAAAGTAGAATAGGGTTATAAAAGTTGTGCCTCCCGGCCACTACCTTCCCATCCCATGCCACATACAATAAATAAATAAAAGAAATTAATGGATAAACTGCTATACTGAGACACGTCTATTGTACGACTAATCAGAAAAACATGAAATTAATATGCGCCTCTGAGATATAATTTTTGCAACCCTTTATTTTTCTATTATTTTTTCCTTTTGACTCTCTCTCTCTCTCTCTCTCACTCAGATCAGTAATGTAAAAATGACATGAATCTAAAAATGACCTAGTACACATTCAATTGTCCATTTCTAAATTTCTCACATGGAATTTGGTTAGCACCATTTTCAAACTCAATGAGAACTTCATTTAATCATTGCAACTTTCTTATAGGGTGTTGGTTTTTTTTTTTTTTTTGTTTAGTTAATTAAATTTATATTTATTTAACTATGCGGCTCTAATTTAGATTGTATAATTTCTCTACGAGAGAGACGTATTGCGAGTATGAATGTGTTCGCTTTAAGTTTTAGAAATAAAGAATTAAAAAAAAACAAATAAACTTACCTCTAGCAATTCTTTGGAGCCTCCACAACAAATATAGTTCGAGCTTTATTATATTTGTGTGAGGGATCGCATTACACAGTTCCCGTGTATTACTTGGACAAAACTCAGTACAGGTTAAAAAAAAAAAAAAAAAAAAAAAAAAAAGGGTATTAGAAGTAAGTTGTGTAAAATATCACTCAAGGTTAGGTTCTGGTGAGTAATTTATTTATTTTGATGCTGGCATCACTTTTGGCTTTTTTGTTTATCTTTTTGGTAAAAGTTCTGCCACTTGTTAGAGCACCTTTTCATACTTCCAGTTTATGTGGACATAGGTAGATTCTTCTACTTGTAGTACATATGAAATGGGATGTGAAATCATGTAAGATTAGAGAGTGATTCTATTCCGCCCGAGTTAGCTCGATCATGCGACTCTCACCACACATAGTGCTGGAGTGAGTAGGCCGCGATAGGGGCCCACTCTCGGAAGATTTTTTTTTGAAGATCAGAATGACTCAGAACCATAGACTGGGATACTGGGGCAAAAGGCAAGAATCTTCCAAAGAAATACACAATTATTTTCAGAGGGATCAAAAATTCTCTCTTGAAATAGTAGGCATACCTAGGTATGGTAATACGGTTGGTTGGGACGGATTTTGGTCGGACTGTTAACGAGTTTTTTTTTGTTGGTGGATCCGATCTTTGGTTATGTTAATACCTTTTAGATAGATTGTTGTCAAAGCTGTGATCTTAACATTAGTGGGTATTAATTTTGTGTCTTTTGACTTCGAATGTATTTTTTCGTTATATGTATAATTTATTGTTTTTGCTCATATAGATGTCGTACTTCGATTTTCTTGGCAGGTTAAAAACAAAAAAAAAAATTTAATGAGCCGAAGAGGAATGAGCGATTAGCTGATGATCCACTTGGGAACAGGTCATTTACTGTTTGAGTATTAATACGGTTACTCAGCATTCAAAAAGATGAGTGGATAGGTTAATGGACAGAGAGATAAATAAAAGCTTTTACCCATTATAATAGTCAGCTATTAGTATCATTGCTTGGACACATACTCTTTGCGATCCTATTTAAGTGTCGCTTTTGAGCTTTTGAGGTGTAGTAATTTTTAATGGAACATGTGAGACATATATTATTTTTTTAAAAAGATATTAACTTAGCCTTTTTAAGTTTTAAATATTTAATTTTGAAATTTTAAACTCAAACGATATATATGAAAATATTTAAAATATATTGTTTGAAAAAGAAAAGAGAATTATTATTTTGGGACCAAAAAAAAAAAAAAATACAGCATTTATTTAAGAATTGTTTAGTTCATCTCAATCATTTGGATTATGGCCAATAAGTATTGTTCTCCAATCTGTATTGAGGATTGATTAAAAAATTTTGAACGTTGTACAAAAATATTTCAAAGGTTCAACAAAATCCAGTTTAAAAAAAAATTGAAGCCCAAAATTAGAAAATTATAAACAAGTAATTATTGTTTTAAATAGGTGTAGGAAACGAAATGTGAAAATATCCAATCCAAGATTGGGCAAATTGTATAAAAGTCCCCTCCACTTGGGAAAATTGTATAAAAGTTAACTTCCCAACTACTTTCTTCAACTTTTATGATTTTTTTGTCTAGGTGGTACGATTTTTAACCTCACGTAAAAATATTGCGGGGTATTTAATTTCTAACAAGTGGCCTATTGCCGTGTTTGTTTTTCTGCCAAAACAAAAACAAATAATTAAAGACTTTTTTGGTGAAGAATTAATAGACATTTTCATCAACGTTTTCAACACCTATCAAGTCTTGAAATTAAAATATAATTTTAAAACACTTATCAAGTCTTGAAATTAAAATATAATTTTATTTTTTACTTTTAATCATCAAGCGCTGGTTCCAATCAACTCATTTATATTAGGGAAAATTACATATAGATGGAGTTAAAGTTTCATATTTACTTAGAGACTGAGTCAAAGTTCCATATTTCTCTAAAATGGATTGCTGAGGTGGCACATGGTTTTTTACTGTTTAAAAAATTATGGTGCCTAAAATGCCCTTCCCTAACAAAAAAGTAGTACCTTCAGTTCAAAAAAGTAGTACCTCTGGAGAAAAAGTAGTACTTTCGCGAGTGTTTAAAAAACATGGTACCTGGACACCAAAAGTAGTACCTTCAGTTCAAAAAAGTGGTACCTTTGAAGAAAAAGTAGTACCTTCACGGAAGGGTATTTTAGGCACCACAATTTCTAAACAGTAAAAAATCATGTGCCACCTCAGCAATCCATTTTAGAGAAATATGAAATTTTGACTCAGCCTCTAAGTAAATATGAAACTTTGACTCCATTTATATGTAATTTTCCCTTTATATTAGTCTTGAAAATGAAATGAGTGGACACGTACCAACTCCCATGACAAACTCGATAACCAAGAATGGATCCATTATTAGGGTAGGAAGTTTGTGACCACTAATCAGTTTAACTTCATTAGTAATTGAATTTATTTTTTATAAAAAGTGGTCAGCGACAACGATACTGGGGCTAAAGGCAAGAATCTTCCAAAGAAATACACAATTATTTTGAAGGTAAAGTACAAAAAATCTCTCTAAATTATGAGTTAAAACGCAATAAACTCTTCTGAACTAAAAAAAAATACAATTAATCTCCTGAACTATTGTACTTCGTTGCAATTTACCTACTCCGGTCACCGGCAAATTTTTTTTGACTGTAATCAGGCGCGTGCAAGCCACTTTTTTTCTAAATGCCCATTTTATCCTTGTCATACAAAAATACCAAAAAACCCTTATTATCCCAATCTATTTCTCTAATTTGTATATATATATATATATATATATATAGAGAGAGAGAGATTTAATCTCTCTCTCTCTGATCTCTGTCCCTCTCCATCACGATATCTGTCCCTCTCTCTCTCTCAACTCTGTCCCTCTCGATCACGATCTCTGTTAAATGTATAAATAAAATAAAATTTCCAAATTTGATAATACTTTCCTTTTTCTTTTTCTTTTTTTCAAATTGAAGAATTTACCAAATTGAATCCACAATCAATCATCGAATGTTGAAATCCTATCCCTACCAAATCACCATATCTGTTTGGAACGTTTGAACAATTGAATGTGGAGAACATAAAACGAAATTTCTGAAATTGATGATACTTTATATATTTTTTTTTTCCTTTCCAAATTGAACCCCAAATCAATCGTCGAAAGTTCAAGTTCTGATTAGCAATCTCATTCCCATTCTAGATCTACTGATACATTAGCAACACTGTGAAAACATCCCTCTCATTCCCGTTCTAAATCTACTGATACATTAGCAGCACTGTGAATACATCCCTCGCGATGTGGTCCAGGCCGTCGTCGGCGACCACCATGTAAATCAGCTACCGGTTGGTGCAAAGACAAGGTAGAGGATTTGATCATTTTCTTTGCTATAATGGACTGGATGGGTAAGGTGGAGAGAAGAAGTTTGTTGGCACTGAAGAGGGTTCGGCGTCTCTTGAAGCCGAAGAGGAGAGATGCCGAAGAGGGTTTTAACGGCCGAGAGAGGTGGTGTTCAGTGAGACACGTAGAACTGGGCAGTGATCTTTTATGGTTTTGAAGGATTTTGCTCCGATGATGCTTTTGGCAGATCTATTGTGGTTTCAGACAGTAGTGTTTCGGTGAGCACATCTTCTAGGATTGATTGTCAAAATCAATGCTCTAACAGATTCTTGGAAGAGGAATCTCTTTCTTTTCCATGTGAAAGTATACAATATTCTATTGAACTTGTAATAGATCACGATAGACCCATTAGAGCATAGTTTCCACGGCGTCGGAGGCACGAATTTGGTGACGCGAGTTCAGCCGTCAGCTAGATTTGGTGGCGGAGTGAGAAGGCGGCGAAAAAGAGGATTTTTTTTTTTTTTTTTTTTTTGTTTTTTGTTTTTTGTTTTAAAGTGACTCGGTGAGGAAGATAACAGAGAGCGCATTGAGATGGGTGTGTGACCATGTCATGCATATGGCAACGTTTAATTGGTCCTGGGATTGGTATCCTGCACCTCACTTATGTTAAAGTGCACAAGTGTGAAACAACGTCATTTTAAATGAGGGTATATGCGTCTTTTGATTTTTCCGATCAACTCACTTACCGGATTGTCCTTAATTGCAACAAATCAAAAGTTCAAGGGGGTTTTTTTGTAGTTCAGGGGGATTTATTGCAAAAGGTCAATAGCTCAGGGGGGTGTTTTGCACATTACCCTTATTTTTAGAGGGATTAAAAATTTTCTCGCTTGAAATAGTAGGCATGTCTAGGGATGGTAATCCAGTTGGTTGGGACGGATTTTGGGTGGAACTATTAACGAGTTTTCTTTGTTAGCGGACCCGGTCCTTGGTTATGCTAACACCTTCTAAATATGTTATTGTCAAGGCTATGATCTTGACATTAGTGGGTGTTAATTTTGTATCTTTTGACTTCGAATGTGTTTCTTTGTTATATGTATGGTCTACTATTCTTACCCATATAAATGACGCACCTCGATTTTCTTGTCAGGTTAAAAAATAAATTAATAAATTAATGAGCCCAATAAGAATGAGCGATTAGCTAATGATCCGCTTGGAACAGGTCAGTTACGGTTCGAGTATTAATTCGACTACTTAGCATACAAAATGATGAGTGAATAGGTTAATATAGAGATAAATAAACAAAGAGAAATGATATGTCTTCCGACTTTAATTACCGATTCATTTTACGAATACAATGTGGTTGGATCACGTTGGAACTCTTAAAACAAAATCCCATAAACATCTCTTTCTTTTCAACTCATTCCCAACCACGTTTTATTAGGAGAATGAGTCGGCAATTGAGGTCGGAAGACCTATCACTTCTCATAAATAAAAGCTTTTACCCATTATAATAGTCAGTGCTATTATTATCATTCATTGGACATGTACTCTTTGCGTTTCTATTTAAGTGTCGCTTTTGAGGTATAGTGATTTTTAAGAAAACATGTGAGACATACATTATCTTCTTAAAAAGATATTAACTTAGCTTTTTAAGTTTTGAATATTCAATTTTGAAATTTTAAACTCAAACGACATATATGAAAAGATTTGAAAAATATTGTTTGAAAAAGAAAAGTAAACTATTATTTTGGGACAGACACAAAAAAAAAAAAAAAAAAAAACATGACACTTATTTTAAGATAGAAGGAGTAATTCTTAGCATGTCTTCAAGGCTGGGTTGAGACTAAATAAGATGTGATCTATAATCAATTATTTAATTCCTTTGTGTTTAATTATTGTCTTTGTTTGGTTCTTATTTAATTAAAAAAAGTTATTACTAGTTATAAGGAAAGGAGTCAAACTAATGTATGTTTTATGATAAATTCTGACTAACTTTAATAATACTGAAAATTAAGTACTAACTTTAATAATATTAAAAATTAAGTACTGAAATTTTTTAAGAAATAAATTTTAAATATTAAAATTTTTAAGTGGTAATTAAAATATTTTGGATTCTCTTCTCCAATATCTCTCTATAACTTTTATCTTTTGTCTCTCTATAATTATAAGTTTCTTACTTTCTCATAATTTTTTGGGTAAAGTGCATTAAACCCCCTTGAACTATTGGTCATTTGCAAGAAACCCTCCTGAACTACAAACCCCCCCCCCCCCCCTAAACTATGATTTTATTGAAATTTACCTCCATGACATCAGCTTCCGACACCGAAAATTTTGAAAGACCAGTTTACCCTTATAACACACTACGTCGTTTTAACTTATACACTTCGTACATTTTTTTTTCTGCCAAAAGATACTTTTCACCCAACACAACCCAAAACAGAGAGCTAAAGAGAGAGAGAGAAGAGACCAAAGAAATCTGAGGTCGGCGGGATGGCTCGGTCTCGGATGATGGCGGCTTGTGCGCGGAGGACTCGGCTGTGAACTGTGGAGGCGGCGGCGAGCTCAAGGGGGCTCGGCGGTGAACTGTAGACGGCTGTGTGCTCGAAACACGGACGGCAGTATGCTCGGCTATGGAGATGGCGGAATAGGCCGGTGAGCTTGGAATGGACGGTGGAATGGACCGGCAAGCAAGGTGAGCTGAACGGCGGGCAAGGCGGTGACGGGCTGCCGCAATGGTGCAAAGAAGTACGATATATATGGTCGACGGATTTGGCGGTTGGTGCAACGGTTATGATGGAGCTATGACACGAGACCCACTGATCCCAGCAACAGATTCCTTGGCTTATCCAAACACTCCTCAGACGACATCTACCACTCCGATCCCAGCCACAAATTCCTCGGCTTTATCATCCTTTTCAGTCAATCAATTCGCGCGGATGGGGTAAACTGCAAAAAAATATATAGTCCAGGGGGGTTTCTTGCACATACCCCAATAGTTTAGGGGTTTTTTTTTTGCAACTTTTATAGTTCAGGGGGTTTTTTTGCACATATCCCAATAGTTCAGGAGGGTTTAATGCACTTTACCCTTATTTTTTTTAGAAAGGATCATGTAGTGGGTGGAAGTGGATACCCATTACCAACCTACTAAATACGTTACCCATTAATGATTAACTCATTAGTAACTTGCTCAACTAAACTACTCACCAAATAATCACTAATTATATTAGGCGTTGAATGTTATACATTTTAACCTCTTTACTTGTATGTTTTATTCTCTTAATAATAGTTTATTTGTGATTTTACTTCGTTTTATTGTTTTTATTTATTTCAGGGCTTTAATTGTAAAATCAGTCAAGACCGGTGATTCTGAGCTTTAAAAAATGACATTCCGTGGGACCGAGTAATGTTGAAGATTCAAGTGTAATTATACTTAGAAAATAATTTAAAAGAAGCCACAAGTTTATGAAAATGGAAAGAAGATGAAAAGGAAAAATCATTATCCAAAAAGGAAACTTTCGCCAAAGTTGGTAACTTGAACCCGTTTTGGTAATCTAGCGATATCTCTCTCCTCTAGTGTTAAAACAGATTAATTCTCGCGTTAGTTAAAAGGAAATTCGAAGAGCTACAATTTTGTATTTCACAAGGATTCCATAAAACAACTGTTTGCCTTATCAAAATTGGGCTGGAAGTATGTACGAATTTTAGAGTCCTTATTTAACAGAATTTCTATATATGTCTTTTATATGAAAAAGGGAACTTTAGAGCTGATCTTTTATTATTTAAAGGGATTCTTCTACAGCATTGAATCATCATACAAAGGAGCTTGAGGCTAAGATCAGAAGAGAAGCATTCAGAAGCAAGAAGGGATCAATCCATGGCGGTGAAGATGTCTTCCTCAACCATGAAGAATTCCATTCCAGTTATGCTTGGCTAAACACTTTACTAGGGTTGTGATGTAGCCCTAGCTTAGCACCACTGGTTTGATTGTATTTATTTATTGGAGAACAAATATTATCATGCATGATTGTGTAATCTATAGGATTTTTAATTGAATTTTCAATAAAAATCGGTTTTAAAGTTTTAATTCAATTACAAATATTTTTCTATCTTGTCTTAGATAATTGAATCTTGTGATTGAACACAACTCATTCACTTCTTATAGTTGTGAATGAGATGATTACACAATGATTTTTCTATGAATATAATGTTAGAGATTTGATAAATTATGCCTAGAAAAGATAGACCATACTACACCCAAGAGTAAAGTAGTTAGGTAAATGGTTTATGCCAATCAAAGATAGTCCATGCTTAGCTTTAAATTATATTATTTTCTAACTGAATTAATATGTGCTTGTAGCCATGATTAATTTCCTATGCATGTTATATATATATATATATATCTCCGATAAATTATGCAATTGACTGGTGGTGTGACATTAGTGGTGAAGTCAAACCCCTAGTCCTCTCTCTCTATTTTCTACATCTTATTTAATTATTATTTTATTTTATTTTTCTACTTAGTTAATTTAGAATAAATCATCACAATCTGATTATCTTACTTTCAAGTTAATTTGGAATTTAAGAAATCTGTTGACAAACTTATTTTACACAAGTCCTTTGGGTACGACACCTTTACAAGTAAACCATATCTGCAAAGATTCGTGCACTTGCAAGTGGTACATATAAATCTCATGACAAATTAGTAATTGGGCGGGTTTAGGTGGGTATTTGGGTTTGGGTATATTTTGCCAGCCCTAGGCATATCCCTCCTACTAACGATATATGGTGCCAAAATGTTGTGATGTAGTACAGTATAGAAATGTTATGATGTAGGGCTGAACATCACAATATTTTTAAAGTACATGAATAACTGGACGGGACATGACATTGTTTCGCAAGAGAGAATTTTAATTCTTTCAGAGGTAAGGGAAGAAAAATGCATATTCGGTTATTAACATATATGCTTTCATTTTATGAATATTAAGCCAATAGTTAGGGGAGTATCAAATAAGCAGTATGACATATATATGTATAGTTGAATTATTTCGCAAATTTTAATAGTGGAAATGATAGGACCCTGTTAGGAATTTAGCAATTCTGACATTGTAATTGAAAATTTTTGTTGTACAAAACTCACTCTTTTAATTTAATGATTATATTATTAGTGAGTGAGTTTTGAATAATAGACGGTGTAACTGCCATACACATTATAAAAGTATCGGACAACTCATCAACTGTCTTCAAAACATCCCATTCAGTGGTGAATAATGCAGAAAGACTAGTATCTGCCACCACATTCGCTTTCCCTGAATGGTACCGTATAGAGAAATGATAGTCTTTCTTAAACTCTAACCATCTACGATATCTCATATTCAGTTACCGTTGAGTGAAAAAATATTACAGACTTTTGTGATCACTAAATAGTTTAAAAGACTCTCCTAACAGATAATGCCTCCAAATGCGTAAGGCAAAAACCAGATTTGGTAACTTCAAATCGTTTGTCAGATAATTAAGCTTGTGATCGGCTTAAGCTTACGTGACCCATAAGAAATTGGTCGCTCCTCATGCATCAAAGCACACCCAAGACCTTGTAAAGAAGCATCTGTGAGACAAGATACTCTATTCCATTCTATAATGTAGCTAGAACAGGTGCAGAAGTTAACTTGCTCTTTAGCTCATCAAAAGCTTTCTGATAATGTCCATCCCATACAACAGTACACCCTTCTTAGTCAGATGAGTGAGTGGTCCGGCTATCTTCGAGAACCCCTGAATGAACCTACGATAGTATCCTGTTGATCCCAGAAAACTTTGAATCTCCGAAGGTGAAGTAGGCTAACTCCACTCTAACACTGCTGATACTGGTGTGTTGTTCACCACATAGCTTAGAGAAGTGCATTAAGGTGAGGGCCAAGTTTTACATTTATAATTGCCTCCACTACCTTTCACTAAAAATATAGTTAGGGCAAGTAGGGATCGTTCCAAGGGATTAGTGGGTCGTACAAGGTTGAAGAATCAAGATTAGGGTTAGTAGGTCAAGTGATCAAAATAGTGGTTAGTTGGTTGAATTACACTTGATGCAAATTAAACTAAAGTAAACAATAATGCAATAAAGAGAATAAAAGAGAGAGAGAGATCTTGGGGTTTAGAGATCACCACTAAGCATACTTTTCTACACCCTTAATGAATGATTAATGAGGGGAAAACATGTATTGCAATGTAGTGTGTGTGTGTGGTTGTTTTAACAAGCAAGGATGACAAATTAAGCATATATTGTCTAAGCAATATGGTAGATAGCACAATATATCAAACTAAGCCATTAATCCTTTCATTAAGCTCACAATCCAAACACATCACAAGGTTAGAGACATGTGCTACTTGCATTCATAAGCATGGAACATCAAACAACAAGCATGTATTATCCTCCCATTTAACATCTAAACTACAACTACACTACAATTAAGCTAAGGTTATGAAATTAAACTAATTAAACTAAGGGAGAGGCACAATCCATTAAGAAATGAGTATGAACCATCAAATAAACCACAAGAGCATTCTATTAAGCACTATGTCTTGACAATCTCTAGATCCATAGCATCAACACACATAGACATGCATCAATAACATAAAATCTAGAGACAAACACATGAACATCTATTCTAACATACATAAACATATAGATAGAATGAAATTGTCAATTGGAAGCATTAAACCACACAAATCATTGAATAAACAAGATCTATGTATAAATAAATGTCAAAACATATATCACAATATAAATCTCTCAATAATACACAAATCAAGATGTAGAAAGTATGTTTAGGGCTAACTCTAGCCCCAAGAGGATGTCTAGCCACTCATGGATGATGTCTTCCAACCCTTAAGGGCAAGCTCCATGGAAGAAATATGCTCCTTGGTTGATGAAGAACCTCCAATGGTGTCTCTAGCCTCCTCTTCTTCTTTGCTTCCTCACTAAGAATTCTCTAAAAATCTCTTCCTATGGTTGTGTGTGAATCCTCCCACAAAAGTTGCTCAAATCCCCCCTTTTTGGTAGGTTAGGTGACACCCAAAAATGATCTAGCACGTACTCCAATATTCTCCCAATGATTGGATAAGGACAACTTTTTATGAGCTGGCAATTTAACTTTTTCGCAGTAGAGGAAGTTTAATCGATCGAACCTTGGACTTGGATCGATCGAACATGGCTAAGATCTACCGAACTTAGGCTGAATCGATCTTCTATGGTGGTGCCTTTTTGGATAAAAAAAATATCTGAGACATTTTGAAGATATTTTTGGGAAAAGGACAAAAATGGTTGGTAGGGTGGTACAGTTGGATAAGATCTGGCATGTGGATAATGACAAGAAAGTTCAATCGATCAGAGAATCAAGTTGGATCAATCGAACTTTGAGATCTTTGAATATGGACAAATATGGCTCAGATCCATCTTGAAGTGCTGAGATCGATGAAAGTTAGATCGATCGAACTTTTATTGAGATGGATCGAAGTTGCTGAAATTCCACCATTTGCTTTCTTTTGCTCTATTTTGCTCATTTCTTTGATTCATCCTAGAATTGCTTCATTTCTGCTCTTATTTGGCTGAGTTAGCTTATTTTGAGAATAAGTACCTAAAAATGGAAATAACACGAAATCAATGTAAAGCGGGAAAATAAGATAGATAAAGTTTCTAGAATACCTAAGCTTAAGGGGTTTAAATGCGCACTTTTCAGTGCTTATCACATCCCCAAACTTAAATATTGCTAGTCCTTAGCAATGAACTAGAAAGTAAAGGAATGAAATGAACAGTTATACAACTATGAACTAGAAAGTAATAAATGGATAACGCCACTTTCGTAGGGAACACGATTGCATTTATCACATGTAACAAGCCTTTTAAACCCCTAAGTTACCCCTAGTAGACGAATGAAGTCTCGTGAGGGTTTCCAGAAATGATACCCACAAACATTAAGCTCATTCTTTCAAAAGAGGTACCAATATTGTAAACAAGCATTGGGAGAAAACTACCTCAAGTATGTAATTTTTCAAACATTTCCAAGCAATCTCCCAAAATCTCAACATCAAGCAAGAAAATATGGTCCTCCACACATCAAGAAAATGATCATGCAAATCAAAACAACTCTAGAATCCTTTTTGAGTGGACCGGCATCAAGTATGTTGCTATCTTACCCAACTAAAGAAATGATCACATCCCTACCCTCAAACTAGCACACAAATCTAGTACCGATCATTAAGATAAAAAGTGGACCTTTTATTAAAGCTTTATTGTTCTAGGTGCGCTTATTCTTTTCACTCAATTTTTTTTATAGGATCAAAGATGGACGCATGGTGCAATGTGTTGATCTATTAAGCTTTCTAGTGATCCATGAGGTCAAGCGTTAGGTCAATGACTCCCAAACTAGACGGCTTTAGGGCATTAGGCGTTAAAACACCCCTACAGACTTACAAGCTCAAATCAACTAGGTTACAAATCAGGACAACCTCAATCTAATCATTTCCCACTTCTCACCTTTCGGGAGAAGTCCTCACTTTTTTATTGCTTTTGCAACTTCTTCTTTTCTTTTCGTTTCTTTTTTTTTTTTTTTTTTTTTTTCTTTTTCTTTTTTTTTTTTATTTATTTTTTATTATATCAAGTTAGTAACCTAAAGTTTGGGCCCTCCACCTTTCGACGCGAGAAGTTCAGTGCTTGATAAGGCTAGAATCCCGGCTACTTAGTAAAAAGGGGTTATTATCCACTTTTATCAAGATGAAAGCTTTCAATGCACTACTAACCCAATTCTAATATAACCAATTCAATAATTAACAAAGCATGTACCCCACAAATGAATGCTAGTGTGCGCCTGTGCTAGTGTAGAATTCTAGAGTGGATCTCAAAACAATCACAAAATCAGGATGATGTGGACCACAAGTGCAAGCATGATATCAATCTTTCAAAAAATTTATTCCTAAATGGCATCCACACGACATACAAGGAGTATTGGGCTCTCAAGTCAAGCAATTTTTAAATTTTAAGCAATATAGTTCTCAAAAGATCAAAATCATAGCTAGTCATGACCAATCATAGAAAATTCCTCAAATACACAAGTCATGCTTAAAATTTTGAATTTAAAAACAAGTACTGTAAAGCACCATTACCCCCAAACTTAAATGGCACAGTGTCCTCAATGTACAAAGAGAACAAAAGGAAAGAGTATACTAGTACAACTAAGGCAAAGAATGGCCGGGAAGAATTATCCAAAGTGGGTGGCATAGCCCCTCCCCCCCCCCCCCCCCAAAAAAAAAAAAAAAACTTGGGATTAACTGTGGTCCTGAAAATTTGGCATTTAGATAAAACTCATCAGATAACAAAAAGGGATAATAATAGTGCATAGTGGATAATCAAATGTAAATGGTATAGTCAAACAAAGTAGTGAAAGAAGGATAAGGGTGGTCCTAAAAATTTTGGGCAGTACTCTCTCTCACTGAAGTCACTGGGATGCACCTGATGGAGTCAATCACAGACAGATATATCAATAGAAGAATATGACATCCAAAATATCATGGATAAAATAGAAAAATAGAATAAAGTACAGTACATCCAGTGAGATATCAAGGCCAACAGACTGGCCACAAAAATAATATAACAGTATCAAAAATATGTAAATATCACAGATATATTGTAATGACCGGGTCATTTTCATTCATTTCCCTTTCTCAGATTTTCACGGATATTTTTTTTTTCCGTTGATCTTTTCCTTTCTGAGTTCAGTTCCTCGTCGCTTAGTGTCGTCTCAAGTGCTCTTGAGTGATTTCTGAGACTCTTTTCTCTGGCTTAACAACTTCCTTTGAGGACCGAGTCAATTCCACATTTTTTGTTTTTTGACACTATTCACTTTTTGTCTTTTTCTCTATTTCGTCATTTTCCCTATTTTGTCTTTCCCCGTTTGTCACTTTGTTTGCATAACCACACTTCTTGTGTTCGGAGTTGGTTTTTGACTTCACATATCTTCATCTTGACTGGTTTCCATGAAATACGTATCTTTACTTTTGTAAGAAGGTACTCTAGTTGCTCCCGGTGTCCATAGAGGTATGGATGCAAAGTTCTTTGGGAATCTTTCCTTTTCTTGGGGTGTTTTTCATAAATATCTTTTGAAGATATTTTATTTCAAGGGTATCTAAAAAAATATTCTGGGGCTGTTTCGCAGTTTTCATTTTTTGGAGGAGCTATTGTGCAATTAATTAAAGTTATTGCTCAATGTCTTGTTTTGAGTTTGGATTCTCGTACGGGATTCATTTTCACATTTCGTCAAGTCGTGTACTCTTGGAATTTCCTCCTGGTCGATGTTTTCCAGTTCCAGGGGCCCCGAATTGGGCCAAACTTGTTTGGGGCATAACTTTCTGCTCGGGACTCAGTTTTTGACGTCATTTCTTTTGTTGTTCTTCTTATTTTCTAATTTTGAATCTTTTTTGTTCACGAAGTTTTGCTGTTTGAGTGCGTCTGCACGAATCTCACTTTTTTGGACCCGGAAGGGCCCGTTCGGGTCACTTTTTGAGATATTTCTATAAATAGGGTGTGACACAAGAGAATATCAGATTTTTCTCTCTCTCTCTCCTCTCCGTTGGCCGGATCTCATGGCAGCCATGGCTGCCATGCTTCCCTCTTCTTTTTCGGTCACTTCCCTTTAGTGAAAAGGTGTAGTGCCTTAGTGTTTTTTGTTCCCCTTGCTGTGCTCTACCTTTCCCCCTTATTATAATTCAGTTTTGGCCATTTCTTGAGTTTGGGTTTGAAGTCAAGATGTGAATTTGATGGGGCTTCCTTCGGGGTTACGTTCACGGTGTTGTCCTCGACAAAACCTAGAAGTTTCGTCGGATTCGAAGCACATTTATTTTGGTGGGGATTTGAGATTTCATCTCAAATGGAGGTAGGGAATATTTTAGGATTTTATATGTATTGTATTGTGTGTTTCACATGATTATACAACCTATATGTATGCCTTGTATCAAATCTAGAAAGTTAGAAATATTTAATTCTTTGTATAAGATTAAATTTTCATGATGATGTATAACTTGGATTTGAATTGTAGCATGATATAAAGCTTAGTTTTAATATATTTGTTAACATATATTTAATTGGGATTATTTGGATAAAATTTGCATCTTTTATTTAATATTTTTCTTTGTGAAAGATTAATTTATATGGCTATACTTTACATGAAATGAACTTGTGTTATGTTTTAAAATTAAATCTTGGCATGTTCTTTAACATACTTTAATTTGAGAGCATTTGGTTGAGTTTGAAATTCTAGAGACTTTAATTAAATGGATTAATTAAAATCTATTTTGTGGTTTCATTGGCCTAATTAAGCTTTTGAATATATATATCTAATGACTATGATTTGTCCTTTAACATATATTAAATGGGGTCCATTTGGAAATGATGTGAAATCTAGAGAGTTTAATTATTTTGACTTAATTAAATTCTATCTTGTTTATCCATGGATTTAATCATGTTTTAGAAGTTGCTTCTATGTTGAGATTATGGATTTGGACTTGTTGAGTATTCACTTGATTGTGTTTTAAGCATTGAAGAGTATTGTTGCTAAATTTATATTCATGTGAACTTGTTCCCAATATTGAATATATGATTGACTTGTGTAAGAAATTGTATACTTTGTGTTGACATTATATATGTCATTTTAGAATTGAAACTTAAGGCATGGATTGTATGGTTTCAACCTACTTGTGCATGGAAGGTGATTTCGTGCATTATATAAATTAAGTATAAGTTTTGAACTTATTTGGTATATTTTGGATTCTCTTGGGACACTGTGGTTACTAGTAATATGGCTAGAGTTTGGCTCTAGTGCGGGAGGTATGAGTTCTCCCCAATTGAGATAGTGCACACTTAGGGTGGTCTTGCCTGCGGGTTAGTGCCCGGAATAACCATTGAGGTCTCGGCAAAATTCCGAGTGTGATGTCCATGTTTTCCACTATTTGTTTTCGCATTCAATTCCAAGTTGACAATCATATTTATATTGTGACTTATGGTTTTGGCTATTGGCGATTTTGATGTTGTTAAGTACATCTATGTTTATGATTTTAATGAATCATTTTGATGTTGTTAAGTACATCTATATTTTATGATTTTAATGAATCATTTTGATGATGTTAAGTACATCTATGTTTTATGATTTTAGTGAATCATTATGAACTTCGATGTTGTTAAGTACATTATGTCTTATATGTTCAAATGTGGTTTAGGAATGATCCTATAAATTCATTTGGAACATAGATGTTAGGTGGCATGACCCACTTTGATTATTCTAGCATTTTAGATTTCAAGTTGATAACTTTGAGAATCTATACCTTGTTGCTTTGTATAGCATTTTCCTATGTTATTTGGAATTGTATGAAGGATGTGATTTATGCTAGAAATGATCTAGGGTAGCTTAGGATACTCCCAGAGTCTCATCTTGACATAGACGTTAGGTGGCATGAGCCACTTTAACATGTTTCACCTTAAGGTGATAAAATTGTAAAACGTAGGTCGATGCATGCTCATTTCTTACGAGTAGCTTTATGTTGCTCACCCCTATGTTACTGGGGCATATTTCAGGTACATGTTACAAGATATGGAGATTGGCATTTATCTTTGATAGTTTGGAGATTTAGAGTTCTTTCAAAGCATTCTTGTTCACATGCAAGTGTTAGCATGTTTAAGTCTTACTTTTGATGTTGTAACACTTAGTTAGGTTTAACATGCTATTTTTGCCTTTTTATGTGAAAAGTGTACTTAGATATACTAATTGGGATCTATTTGATATGTACGACATGAGGCCAAGGGCCATAGACTTTAAATTTCAAGTGTATGTACTTAAATTCCAAGTTTTGCCTTTGAAATGTAAACTTTTCCACCTTTGAGGTTTGGCATGTGAATTTGAGTAAATGACATGTAATGAGGCCATAGGCCATTGTAACACACTTCAATATGTAAAGTACACTTGCGAGCATGCTTATATAGCTTAAAATCATGATTTTGATCCATATCATGTTGGGGTTTGAGACTTGGATGAAGTCTCAACAATTCTTGATCATAACAAGCCTTAGAGCATCTTTTCGAGTTGTTTCGATCGTCCAAAACTTCATTTCAGTCGACCGATGGCCTTTGGATTACATTTGAGCATCAAAAA
Organism: Cornus florida; assembly: GCF_030987335.1. Classification (NCBI taxonomy): domain Eukaryota; kingdom Viridiplantae; phylum Streptophyta; class Magnoliopsida; order Cornales; family Cornaceae; genus Cornus; species Cornus florida. The sequence goes on along the minus strand of NW_026775572.1, from coordinate 85,309,028 downwards.
ACTCATTTCCAGTAGCCATTTCTACAATTCAGGGCCATTTCGGTCGACCGATGGCTTATTTCGGTCGACCGATGGTTCATTTCGTCTACCGAAGTGACCACATCTCTAAAACATGTTTTTAGCACAAATGTTGTTTGTTTTGGTCATCCGATGGCTCATTTCGGTCAACCGAAATAGGTAGATCCCAAGCACAGCTTCAGTTCAGTTTCAGCACTGTTCTTCCGACTTTGAATAGTCATAACTCCTTCGTTTTAAATCTAAATAGGGTGATTCCTGAGCCTAAATTCATGGATTTGAGTCAGATTTCCAATGGTACCAATGCCATTCTCAAATTCCAATCACAATGGGAGTTATTTATGTTTTAGTGAGAGGGTGTCAGTTTTTGCTTAAACCGGGAAAGGGCATTTTGTGGGATTCTTGGCCAATGTTCTTAGAACCTCTTGGAATGTTGTGAAATGAATAAATTAGGTTTTTTTCACCTTGTTTGACTTGTTTAGAGTCAAATTTCTCCTTTTAATTGTGAGTTGACCATTTTGCCCCTTAGTTCACGGTTTTTGGCCGTTTTGACCTTTGTTTCCACTTTCATTCTCTTTGAGCTTCGTGGCTTCATGGAAGGTCACATTGGTGTCTTAGAGATGGTTTATCTCTAAAGACTTTGGTTTCATCTTTTGGTTCCGCATTTCGGATCCGTTACCGGGTCAACTTTCGGTTCATCACTAATGCACCGGGTTGAAAAACTTGGGCCATCAGAAGTGGTATCAGAGCTCCTAGGTTTGAACACCTTATGATGATGGGTTTTTGGTGTATATCATGCTTATGTTTCCATGCTCTATATGCTTATATGCTTCATGATAACATGTTTTGGTTTGATAACAGGTTTTTGTGCTTATGTGGTATATATGGTATGCCGTTTGTTTAAGCATGATTTTATTCTAATGTGAAGAGCATGACATATAGTGTATGCTAGATTAGATTTGTATATGCATAACTATGGCATATTTGGCATGGCACGGGATAGGTCATTGAGGCACGAGTTAAGGTTGATGGTGATTGTGGTCACAGTCTCGTGGTAGTATAGGTTGCTAACCTAGCATTGGTTTTGAGGTAGGTGTGGTCACCTTTTGTTTAGTCTGTTGTGAGATGAGTCATTTGGAGTTACCGTAGCACTGGATTTATTGGTTTTGGGCCATTATAAGGTTATGGACCTCTTAGGATCCTTAATTGTTCGGGATAATTCCTCTGGAACTTGCATTTTTCGTGGGTGGGTACATTGTGGGCGGGTGCATGGCGCTGTCATGCTATCGTACTGGTTAGCTACAAGTGTAGTTCAGATGGAATCAGTGTTGGTTTTCATTTTGATAGGCGTTGTCCTTTTGATTGATGACGATGATGGTTGTTTTGAGGATCAGTCGCAGTGATTGATTTGGTTGTAGCTGGTATGGCCATAGTTGCCATTTTCTTTGGAGTTCTCCTTACGTGATGACGCTTTTGGGATCAATTCGATTGATTGATGTTTTAGGTGGAGAGAGCATTGCATTGTTAGTGTCACTTGTAGTGTCACCTCTAGATTCGGAGATGGATTGTTAGAGTCTTACCATTGTGGTAAGGGCTCACGTTTGTTTTAAGATAGGTTGTTATCGCATTGGTTTTTGGAGTCAGTTTATGGCTAGGAATTGTCCTTCCTTTTACCTAGACACTCTAGGACACGATGTCCATAGGGTTCATTGTTGTATCATTTTTATTTTCTACAGTTTCACTTACTACCATGTTAGTAGTAAGATTTATGATATTGTGATGCATAAGTAGGTGGAGGTTTATCACATTTGCCTTCTTGTTGTGTGGCATTAGCATGCATTCCTTATATGCTTAGAGATGCCATGTTGTTACTGTACTTTTGTGACATATTTTTGTGCTTATGTGGAGATGTGTTACATGTACCTTTGATTTTATCTATGTGAGTAGATTTTCTTTCTGGTAGTTGCATTCTATGTCATATGCATGACTTCCAGGTTTGGTTTTCCCATTCGTTTCCCTCGGTCGCACGTATTGTGTATGTGGGTTTCCGTAAGGGTTTCGTTGTGAAATTCCTTGTAGAGGAGTTGTCACATTTGTTTTGTTTCAAGCTGTCCATTTCCCTAAGGTGGGAAGGATGCTCCATTTTTGTGGTTGTCATATTGACACTTGTGGGAGATAGGGTTTCTTCTCTTTTCTGGTTTGTGTTAGGGACCTTACAAGGAGTGAGTCTCTTTTTTTCGTTGCGTTGTGCACTGTTTTGGGGTTGGTTGGTTCATAAGGATCACTATCATTGTCTTGAGTCCTTGGTGAGGATTTGATAGATTTTAGTCGACTTACTTCCATGTAGGGGGTGAAGTCTTTGACTTTGTTGTCTTTCATTTCAGAGATGGAGTAGTGGTGTTGTCCTTTTTAGGACTGGTGGTTCCCTTTCTTTCGTGTCTTCCCTTAGGGAGTTTCAGCCGTGGTTGTTGACGGTTGTGGTGCTCAGAGTGAGTTGATTGGTGTGAGATTATTTTATGGAGATTTGTGTCCATACCATCGAGGATTTGTTTGATCCGAGAGGTGAGCTCGATGCTCTTTTGAGAATGTCTTTTGGAGATTTGTTTCCGTTTTGGAAACCTGGATGTGATTGACTCTTAGGAGGAATTTTGGAGGATTGCTGTTGGATATAGCTTGTTTATGGAGTTTCTCGTCCTAGTTATGACTAGGCGTGGTTTTGAGGAATTGTAGTTCCGATGATTGGTCGTGGATCGAAATTAAGGAAATTTGATTTAGCTTTGTGTTGCCAAGCATGGTTTTGAGAGATTCATTTTTGTGACCTTGGTTGTTGATATTTTGATGTGTGTGCCACTTGGTGGATTTGTATTTTGAGGATTTAGTTATTCGTGATAGGGATGTGGATCTAATGTTTGATCATGGTAATTGGTCTTGTAGTTGATCTGTTTCAGGGAGAAATGTAGGACTTTTGATGAAATGTCTTGTGGTGAGGTTCGTTTCATTTCTGGAGGTTTTGATTTGCTTGTCGGGCTTTGAATTCTTAATCGATGTTGTTAATAAGAGAATTTTGAGACATTCGAGTTGTTGGTTTTGTTGTACTGAGGATTTAAGGCCTTAAGCGTAGCGGTACCTATGCCTTTGTTGTCAGAGTTTGGGATTGGCCAGGATGGTCCGGCCGGACTTCCTTGGACCATATCTCAACTCTCATAAAATGTCTGGCCTCCATGGTGCTTTTGGTAATGATCATTTTTGACATTGATGTCATTGGTATCGAGAGTTCCATGGGTAGACCTAGTGGGGGCAGGTTATGAATTGGTGCCTTATACTGTCATACTACAGTACAAAGTTGTGTGTTGTGGGCAAGTGCTATTTGTCATCGATGCTACCTTACTGATGAGTAAGTGTGGGCAGTCACTAGGTACTGTCATTGCTACCACACATTTGAGTACGCCATGGGCGGGTTTTGGTTGTTATTCGTACTGCCATGTCATCTTTGTTTGGTACCTTGATTCGATATGTGGTTATCTTGGAGTTCTTTTGGTGGTTGTTTTTGGTTCCTTATGATGGTTTGTCAGGAGGGACGCTTACGGTTGTTGTTTTTTGTTCTTTTATCTGACCTTGGGTTCTGTGTGTGAGTTCAGACTTGTCGTGTGGCCATGTGGTCACTTTTCCTTTGAGAGGTTGTTTTGTCATGAGTACGTGGGTGTAAATGACACTGGTTTGTGTGTGTTCCTTTCAGCTTTGAGGTCGCTGGTGTGGCGTGTTGTGAGGGGTACTCAGAGAAGTACTTCGTAGTTATTCTGGTTTCGCCTTTTGTTGGTTGGGGCTAGATTTCAGGGACGAAATCCCTTTAAGGTGGGAAGGTTGTAATGACCCGGTCATTTTCATTCCTTTCTCTTTCTCAGATTTTCACGGATATTTTTTTTCCGTTAATCTTTTCCTTTTCTGAGTTCAATTCCTCGTCGCTTAGTGTCGTCTTGAGTGCTCTGGAGTGATTTCCGAGACTCTTTTATTTGGATTGACAACTTCCTTTGAGGACCGAGTCAATTCCACATTTTTCGTTTTTCAAAACTATTCACTTTTTGTCTTTTTCTCTATTTCGTCATTTTCCCTATTTTGTCTTTTCCCCGTTTGTCACTTTGTTTGCATAACCACACTTCTTGTATTCGGAGTTGGTTTTTGACTTCACGTATCTTCATTTTGAGTGGTTTCCATGAAATATGTATCTTTACTTTTGCAAGAAGGTACTCTAGTTGCTCCCGGTGTCCATAGGGGCATGGATGCAAAGTTCTTTGGGAATCTTTTCTTTTCTTGGGGTGTTTTTCATAAATATCTTTTGAAGATATTTTATTTCAGGATTATCTAAAAAAATATCTTTTGGAAGATATTTTCATTCTTGGGCAGTTTCGTAGTTTTCACTTTTTGGAGGGGCCATTGTGCAATTAATGAAAGTTATTACTCAATGTCTTGTTTTGAGCCTGGATCCTCGTACGGGATTCATTTCACTTTTCGTTGAGTCATGTACTCTTGGAATTTCCTCCTAGTCGATGTTTTCCAGTTCTAGGGTTGCTGGCCCTAGTTTGGGCCAAACTTGTTTGGGGCATAACTTTCTGCTCGGGACTCGGTTTTTGACGTCGTTTTTTTGTTATTCTTATTTTATGATTTTAAATCTTTTTCGTTCACAGAGTTTTGCTGTTTGAGCGCGTTTGCGCGAATTTCACTTTTTTAGACCCGGCGGGGCCCGTTCGGGTCACTTTTTGAGATATTTCTATAAAAAGGGTGTGAGACAAGAGAATATCAGATTTTTCTCTCTCTCTCTCTCCTCTCTGTTGGCCGGATCTCATGGTAGCCATGGCTGCCATGCTTCTCTCTTCTTTTTCAGTCACTTCCCTTTAGTGAAAAGGTGTAGTGCCTTAGTGTTTTTTGTTCCCCTTGCCGTGCTTTACCTTTCTCCCTTATTAGAATACAGTTTTGGCCATTTCTTGAGTTCGGGTTTGAAGTCAAGATGTGAATTTGATGGGGCTTCCTTCGGGGTTATGTTCACGGTGTTGTCCTCGACAAAACCTAGAAGTTTCGTCGGATTCGAAGCACATTTATTTTGGTGGAGATTTGAGATTTCATCTCAAATGGAGGTAGGGAATATTTTAGGATTTTATATGTGTTGTATTGTGTGTTTCCCATGATTATACAACCTATATGTATGCCTTGTATCAAATCTAGAAAGTTAGCAATATTTAATTCTTTGTATAAGATTAAATTTTCAGGATGATGTATAACTTGGATTTGAATTGTGGCATGCTAGAAAGCTTAGTTTTAATATGTTTGTTAACATACATTTAATTGGGATTATTTGGATAAAATTTGCATCTTTTATTTAATATTTTTCTTTATGAAAGATTAATTTCCATGGCTATACTTTACATGAAATGAACTTGTGTTATGTTTTTAAATTAAATCTTGGCATGTTCTTTAACATACTTTAATTTGAGAGCATTTGGTTGAGTTTGAAATTCTAGAGACTTTAATTAAATGGATTAATTAAAATATATTTTGTGGTTTCATTGGCCTAATTAAGCTTTTGAATGCATATATGTAATGACCATGATTTGTCCTTTAACATATATTAAATGGGGGCCATTTGGAAATGATGTGAAATCTAGAGAGTTTAATTATTTTGACTTAATTAAATTATATCTTGTTTATCCGTGGATTTAATCATGTTTTAGAAGTTGCTTCTATGTTGAGATCATGGATTTGGACTTGTTGAGTATTTACTTTATTGTGTTTTAAGCATTGAAGAGCATTGTTGCTAAATTTATATTCATGTGAACTTGTTTTCAATATTGAATATATGATTGACTTGTGTAAGGAATTGTACACTTTGTGTTGACATTATGTATGTCATTTTAGAATTGAAACTTAAGGCATGGATTGTGTGGTTTCAACCTACTTGTGCATGGAAGGTGATTTCGTGTATTAAATAAATTAAGTATAAGTTGTGAACTTATTTGGTATATTTTGGATTCTCTTGGGACATTGTGGTTACTAGTAAAATGGTTAGAGTTTGGCTCTAGTGTAGGAGGTATGAGTTCTCCCCAATTGAGATAGTGCGCACTTAAGGTGGTCTTCCCTACGGGTTAGTGCCCGGAATAACCATTGAGGTCTCGGAAAAATTCTGAGCGTGATGTCCAAGTCTTCCACTATTTGTTTTCCCATTCAATTCCAAGTTGACAATCATGTTTATATTGTGACTTGTGGTTTTGGCTATTGGCGATTTTGATGTTGTTAAGTATATCTATGTTTTATAATTTTAGTGAATCATTGTGAACTTCGATGTTGTTAAGTACATTATGCCTTATATGTTCAAATGTGGTTTAGGAATGATCCTATAGATTCATTTGGAACATAGACGTTAGGTGGCATGACCCACTTTGATTATTCTAGCATTTTAGATTTCAAGTTGATAACTTTGAGAATCTATACCTTGTTGCTTTGTATAGCATGTTCCTATGTTATTTGGAATTGTATGAAGGATGTGATTTATGCTAGAAATGATCTAGGGTAGCTTAGGATGCTCCTAGAGTCTCATCTTGACATAGACGTTAGGTGGCATGAGTCCCTTTAACATGTTTCACCTTAAGGTGATAAAATTGTAAAACGTAAGTCGATGCATGCTCATTTCCTACGAGTAGCTTTATGTTGCTCACCCCTATGTTACTGGGGCATATTTCAAGTACAGGTTATAAGATATGGAGATTGGCATTTATCTTTGATGGTTTGGTGATTTAGAGTTCTTTCAAAGTATTCTTGTTCAGATGCAAGTGTTAGCATGTTTAAGTCTTACTTTTGATGTTGTAACACTTAGTTAGGTTTAACATGCTATTTTTGCCTTTTTATGTGTAAAGTGTACTTAGATATACTAATTGGGATCTATTTGATATGTACGACATGAGGCCAAGGGCCATAGACTTTAAATTTCAAGTGTATGTACTTAAATTCCAAGTTTTGCCTTTGAAATGTAAAATTTTCCACCTTTGAGGTTTGGCATGTGAATTTTAGTAAATGACATGTAATGAGGCCATAAGCCATTATAACACACTTCAATATATAAAGTACACTTGCGAGCATGCTTATATAGCTTAAAATCATGATTTTGATCCATATCATGTTGGGGTTTGAGACTTGGATGAAGTCTCAACAATTCTTGATCATAACAGGCCTTAGAGCAGCTTTTCGAGTTATTTCGGTCATCTAAAACTTCATTTCGGTCGACCGATGGCCTTTGGATTACACTTGAGCATCAAAGACCTATTTCCAGTAGCCATTTCTACTGTTTAGGGCCGTTTCGGTCGACTGATTGCTTATTTCGGTCGACCGATGGTTCATTTTGGTCTACCGAAGTAACCACACCTCAAAAACATGTTTTTAGCACAAATTTTGTTCATTTTGATCGTCCGATGGCTCATTTCGGTCGACCGAAATAGGTAGATCCCGAGCACAGCTTTAGTTCAGTTTCAGCACTGTTCTTCCGACTTTGAATGGTCATAACTCCTTCATTTTAAATCCAAATGGGGTGATTCGATCCTAAATTCATGGATTTTGAGTTATATTTCCAATGGTACCAATTCCATTCTCAGATTCCAATCACAATGGGAGTTATTTATGTTTTAGTGAGAGGGTGTCAGTTTTTGCTTAAACCGGGAAAGAGCATTTTGATGGATTCTTATCCAATATTCTTAGAACCTCTTGAAATATTGTGAAATGAATAAATTAGGTTGTTTTCACCTTGTTTGACTTATTTAGAGTCAAATTTCTCCTTTTAATTGTGATTTGACCATTTTGCCACTTGGTTCACGATTTTTGGCCGTTTTGACCTTTGTTTCCACTTTCATTCTCTTTGACCTTCGTGGCTTCATGGAAGGTCACATTGGTGTCTTAGAGATGATTTATATCTCTAAAGACTTTGGTTTCATCTTTTGTTTCCGCATTTTGGATCCATTACCGGGTCAATTTTCGGTTCATCACTGACGCACCGGGTTGAAAAACTTGGGCCGTCACATATATAAGAGGAGTAAGAAGATTTGGAAATCATGAAGAGGAGGTAGGACAGGCAGGGCGTGCTCCGTGGATGTCTTTGGATAGATCTCTGAATGCGGTCATGACATCCGTGCGGAGGGAAGCAATATCAGCTCTAATGGAGACAATCTCTGTGCGGATAGATACCACGGCGTCCTCCAGAGTCTGAAGTCACTCTCCGAAGTCGGGTATATAAGTAGGAGCCTCAGGTGTGGCTGGATCGAGAGAATGATAATCCTAAGCCTGCTCCTCATCGTGAACGGGCGACCCAACTGGAGAGTGCTGTGGGTCCTCTGCAGGCTGCTCCAAATTAATATCCATGTGCATGGCAGCCGGATCGACTGGTACATCGTTCGTTATCTGGTTTACTGCTGCTGCCTGTTCCATCTCCTCTAACTCTAACTCCTCAGCTGCCTGCTCCCGTGGCTGGAAGGGATAGCGCTGGTCTCTCAGAATTTGTGTGATGAAATGGCTGAATGGGAGATACTTAGCCCTTTTGGGCTTGGCCTTGCTGATGTGGTCGACATAAAACTTCATCATGACGCTCCAGATGAGCGCAGGAATGGACAGTCAGTGCTTTGTATAGAATGCATATAGAACTGTCAGGTAGTCGCCGTGCCTCTGTGTCTTATAGCCGGCCATGAAGATGTTATGGAACAAGACAGAGTCAAAAAACCACAAGTCATCTGGAAGATAGGTGCGGGTGGCGAAAGTCTCGCCATCGGCATAGTGACTTGTGAGAAAAATTGCCATGTCCGCATATGATGGCCTGTAGAGAGTGGGATATGTGTCCTATAGCTCTGGAGGGCAGACATGTGGATAGTGGCACGATTTGGATAATGTATCTACTGTAATAGAGATTAAATGACCATCAATGGTGGTCCTCAGCTCCGCCGTGTTACGCGGGGCAGGCCAAAGGTTCTGGAAGAACATCCGAACCGACCTAGGGTACACCGGGTATGTGACAGGGGCAAGAATGGTTGCAAGGCCCCTCCATAATATATCATCATATGCTGATCGGGTAAGTACCAATCGGAAAAAGAAGTCTATATCGAAGACCGACTTGTACGCCACTCGAAGACGTGAGTATCTATGTAATGGCCAGTCTAAGTGCTGGGTTGGCTGAGCTGGCGGTGGTGATGGAGATAGTATGTGCTCAGCCTCAGCGTGGTGAGAAAGAGATGCCTCAGCAGGTGAATGTGCTCTGCTATCAGAATAGGGAGACTGTGTGGGCTCTGCTGGCTCCTGTGTATGTGAGGGCTCTACAGGCTCCTCTGTCCTAGGTCTGATCTGCCTCTATGGTCCGTGTTGCCTTTTGGCAATGGTCTTGTATCGAGTCATAGCCTACAAAAAGAAAAAGAAAAACTTGCCAGAGAAGTTAGCTCCAGAATAAGGAATTTGAAGCACAATATAGAAACATGTATGTCAAATAAGATAGACAAAACAGATAAATGACATGAATCTATGTCAGTGACAGGATGTGAAACATGGTAAGCAGTATAAGTATGAAATGCATCTAATGTGGAAAACACAAGCATTAGGCATGTATAACGCAGCATAGAATACAATATATGATGGATGAAGTGTGTGTAGGAAATCTGTGAAGTTCGATCGATCACAAAAATTATGAGATCGATCTCACTTCGATCGATCTTAAAAAATAAGTGAGATTGATCTCACTCAGATCGATCTGAGAAAGATGTTCGATCGATCAAACTCTGCAACAGAAAATGAAAAGTCACAGATCTATGACGTGGATGGCACGGGGCCTTCACGAATAAGGTCGTGGGCCCATCAACACAACATAACGTCAATCCTAATCACTTTATGGGGCCCATACTCCCAAAATCAAATTAAAAATTAAAAATCTAACAAAATATAAATACACATATATACAAAGAGCTTCAAACTTTATCAATGGAGATTTTCAGCATCAAAATAGCTTAGATCTATCATTTAAAACATTTATGGAACAAATTGAAGCTTAAAATCACAAGAGGGAGGTTCGGATCTTACCCAAAATGAGAGAAAAGAGATGAGGTGTGAAGAGGTGACTAGATCCAAGAGGAGGGAGAGTGATTCGTGATGAGGGCAAGTCGCCGAAGGTTTCGTCGGAGATGGAGAAGATGGGATGTTGACGACTAGCCGTTCCGATACGTCAAAATTGATGTAGTGAATGTGCGGTTCAAGAAAAGCCTTTTAGGTCAAATTTAAATTTATAAAAACCACTACCAACACTACTACTAATGTAGCAAGAGTGAGTAGGGATCATCCCAAGGGATTGTGAATGATGCAAAATGTCGAATTGGATTGTGGAATTACAAATTGGGTTAGTAGGTCGAGTGATCAAACAATTGATTGGTTGGTTGATTGAAGAACAACTGAATTAGACTAAGTGATAACAAAAGAATGCAATTAAGAGTGAGTAAGAGAGAGAGATCGATCTTGTGGTTTAGAGATCACCATCAAGCAATGCATTTCTATATCTTTAACAAGTGATTAATGAGGGCAAATGGTGTGTTGCAATATTGGTGTGTGTGTGTGTGTGTTTGGTTGATTCAACAAGCAAGGATGACTAGTTAAGCATGTATTGTCTAAACATCATGTGAAAGACACAATATATCTAAGCAATGAAACATATATTGTCTAAATAATATGTGAAAGACACAATAGATCAAAACAAGTCATTAATCCTTTCATTAAGCTCGCAATCCAAATACAACGCAAAGATAGAGACATATGCTACTTGTATTCAAAAGCTTGGATCATCAAACAACAAGCATAGATTGTCCTCCCATTTAACACTACACTACAACTACACTACATCTACATTACTGGCATGAAAATAAACTAGGGGAGAGGCACAATCCATCAAGGAATAAGTATGAACCATCAAAAGAATCACAAGAGCATTCCTTTAAGCAAAGCACTATGTTTTAACAATCTCCAAATTTATAGCATCAATACACATAGACATGCATCAATAACACAAAATCTAGAGACAAGCACATGAATATCTATTCTAGCATACATAGACATATGGATAGAATGAAATAATCAATTAGAAGCATTAAACTACATAAATCATTGAATAAACAAGATCTAAGTATATCAAAGAGTTAAAACATTAATTACAACACTAATCCCTCAATGATACATAAGATTAAGATATAGAAAGCATGCTTGGGGCTAACTCTAGCCCCAAGAGGATGTCTAGCCACTCATGGTGATGATGCTCCAACCCTCAAGGGCTAATTCCATGGTTGAAATCTGCTCCTTGTTGATGAAGAACTCCAATGGTGTCTCTAGCCTTCTCTCCTCTAAACTTCCTCTCCAAGAGATGATATGAAAACAATGTTGGCTCCCCTTGTAAAAAGTAATCCTTATCCTTATATAGGTAGGTTAAAATGACACCCAAAATGAGCTGGGGTCGTGCACACAATATTCCCTAATGATTGGATAAAGGACAACTTTCAATGAGATGGAAATTTAACTTTTTCACACTGGAGGAAGTTCGATCGATCGGACCTTGGTCTTAGATCGATCGAATTGGCTGAGATCTATCGAACTTAAGTTGGATCGATCCAACTGGCTGAGCTTTTTGGAAGAAAGACAAATCCGAGATATTTTGGGAGATATTTATGAGAAAAGGACAAAAGTGGTTAGTGGGTGGTACAGCTGTGGATCGGATCAATCATTTGAATAAGGACAAAAGTGTTCGATCGATCGAAGGATGGTGTTGGATCGATCGAACTTTGGACTTCATGCTTTGGGTCAAGGCTTGGATCTATCTTGAAGTGCTGAGATCGATCAGTGTTCGATCGATCGAACCTTGATCTTAGATCGATCGAACTTTGCTGCTTTCCACCTTTAGCTTCATTTGCTTCCTTCTTTCTCCACTTTGTTCCTTTCTTTGTTTAATCCCAGAATTGCTTGAATTAAGCTCTTATTTGGCTGAGTTAGCTTATTTTCGGGATAAGTGCCTAAAAATGGAAATAATACGAAATCAATCTAAAACGGTAAAGTAAGATAGATAAAGGTACTAGAATGCCTAAGTTTAAGGGGTTTAAATACGCACTTTTCAGCACTCATCATACCTCCAAACTTAAATATTGCTAGTCCCTAGCAATAAACTAAAAAGTAAAGGAATGAAATGAACAACTATACAACTATGAGTGAAGTCTCGTGAGGGTTTCCAGAAATGGTACCCATAAACATTAAGCTCATTATTTCAAAAGAGGCACCAATATTGCAAACAGGCATTGGGAGAAAACTAACTCAAGTATGCAATTTTTCAAACATTTCTAAGCAATCTCTCAAAATTTCAACATCAAACAAGCAAGTGTAGTCCTCCACACATCAAGAAAATGATCATGCAAATCAAAACAACTCTAGAATCCTTTTGAGTGGACTGGCATCAAATGTGTTGTTATCTAAGCCAACTAAAGAATTAATCACATCTTTACCCTCAAACTAGCACACAAATCTAGTACCGATTATCAAGACAAAAAGTGGGCCTTTTATTAAAGCTTCATTCATCTAGGTGCGCTTATTCTGTTCACTCAAATTTTTTTTTTTTTTTTTTTTTTTTTTTTTTTTAAATAGGATCAAAGATGGAAGTATAGTGCAATGTGTTGATTTATTAAGCTTTCTAGCGATTCATGAGGTCGAGCATTAGGTCAATGACTCCCAAACCAGATGGCTTTAGGGTATTAGGCATTCAAATACCCCTACGGACTTACAAGCTCAAATCAACTAGGCTACAAATCAAGACAACAACTATCTAATCATTTCCCACTTCTCACCTTTTGGGAGAAGTCCTCACTTTTTTATTGCTTTTGCTTTTGCCCCTTTTTTTTTTTTTTTTCTTCCAATCAACTTATTAACCTAGAGTTTGGGCCCTCCACCTTTCGGCGCGAGAAGTTCAGTGTTTGATGAGGCTAGAATCCCGGCTACTTAGTGAAAAGGGGTTGTTATCCACCTTTATCAAGAATGAAAGCTTTTAATGCACTACTAGCTCAATTGGGATATAACCAATTCAATAATTAACAAAGCATGTACCGCACAAATGAATGCTAGTGTGCGCCAGTGCTAGTGTAGAAGATTAGAGTGAATCTCAAAACAATCACAAAATCAGGCTGATATGGACCACGAATGCAAGCAAGATATCAATCTTTCGAAAAATTTACTCCTAAATGGCATCCACAAGGCATAAAAGGAGTATTGGACTCTCAAGTCAAGCAATTTTTAAATTTTAAGCAATATAGTCCTCAAAAGATCAAAATTATAGCTAGATATGGACCAATCATGGAAATATCCCTCAAATACACAAGTCATGCTCAAAATTTAAATTTAAAACTAACACTGTAAAACACCATTCCCCCCAAAATTAAATTGCACAATGTCCTCAATGTGGAAAAAGAATAAAGGAAAGAGTATACCAGTGCAACTAGGCAAGAATGATCGAGACTGAAGTATCCGAAGTGGGTGGCATGGCCCCTCCAAACATGGGATTAACTGTGGTCCTGAAAATTGGCACTTGGATAAACTCATCAGATAACAAAATGGGATAATCAGTGCACAGTGGACATGCAAGTGTAAATGGGATAAACAGATAAAGGAAGGAAAAAGGTATAAGGGTGGTCCTGAAAATTGGTTAGCACTCCCTCACTGAAGTCACTTTGATGCACCTGATATGGTCAAACATATAGATATAAGAATATAATATATGACATTCATAGTAAAAACAGATATATAAAATAGATAAAGTGTAGGGACAACAAAAATATCAAAGCCGACAGACTAGCTGTAAAAATAATAATGTACGGTGACAATAGCAAAGCATCAATAGGAGAGAGGGATCATGGGATAGATAGGATTGGGAGCTCAGGAGGATGAGGTAGGGTGGGCAAGTCTGGCTCCGCGGATGTCTCTAGATAGATCTCTGAACATGGTCGCGACATCCGTGCGGAAGATGGCAAAATCAGCTCTATGGGCAGTAAGATCATCTCGTATAGCAATAACAGCATCCTCAAGAGTCTGCAGGCATACTCTAAAGCCGGGGGTCATATCTGGAGTCTCAGGCATAGATGAATCAGAAGAGAGCTCCTGAGTCTGCTCCTGCTCGTGAATGGGAGACCCAGCTGGAGAGTCCTACTCTGCGTCGTCTACAGGGCACTCTAAGTCTATGTCTAAATGCTCGGTAGCTGGATCGACTGGTGCGTCATCCGCTGCCGGATGTGCTGCTGCTGCCTGCCGGTGCCTCTTCCTCTGCCTGGGCCTGGGCCTGTGCCTGTGCTTGTGCCTATGCGTCCTCTAGCTCTAACTCCGCTGCAGCCAGTGCCGTGTGGTCCTGTAACCTGGTAATAAAGGAGTGGTAGGTCTTGTTCCAGTCCTTCCTGAGGAAGTGACAGGAACCTTTCTCGGGGTGCTCCCGAGGATAGATGGGGTAGCGTTGGTCGATGAGGATCTGGGTGATGAGGTGGCTGAAAGGAAGAGACTTAGCCCGTCCGGGCGTTTCCTTGCTGATGTACTCATCATACAGCTTTCTCATCATGCTCCAGATGAGCGCAGGAATGGACACCCAGTGCCCAGTGTAGAAAGAGTAAAGGGCTGTTAGATAATCACCTCTCCTCTGAATCTTGTGCCCCGCCATGTAGATATTCTGATAGAGAATGGAATCAGTAAACCATAGGTCATCTGGAAGGTATGTGCGGGTGACGAAGGTCTCGCCAGCAGCATGGTGACCTGTCAAGTAAACTGCCATGTCAGCATAAGAAGGCCTGCATAGCCTCAGATAGGTCTCCTGAAGCTCTGGAGGACAGCGGTGTGGGCAGTGACAAGAACGGGCTAATGAGTCTATTGTGATGGTGATCTAATGGCCATCTACAGAAGTGACCATCTCGGCTATGGTACGCGGCGATGGTCGGAGGTTCTGGTAGAACAACCGTACTAGCCGTGGGTAGACCGGCTCTGTGACGGGGGCAAGAATAGCGGCTAGGCCCCTCTGAGTAATATCCTGATAGGTGGATCGAGTCAGCACCGATAGAGAGAAGAAGGCCATGTCAAACACTGACTCATGGTCAACCGTCATGTGTGTATATCGAGGCGTGGGCCTATCTTGCCCTAGGTGAGCCGGCTGAGCTGGTATATGTGAATGCTCAGCTCCATGATGCGGTGGAGATAATGATGGAGTGAAAGTAGGATGAGCCACAGAAGTGGATGGTATGTGGTCATCCTCAGGCTCATAAGATGGTGACTGAGGTGGGGTAGCCTGTGCTGGCTCTCGCTGTGCATAAGATGGCTCTACTGGCTCCTGTATCCGTGGTCGGATATGTCTCTGAGGCCCATGTTGCCTGTTGGCAATAGTCTTGCGCTTAACCATGGCCTGCAAAAAGAAAAAGAAAAACTTGCAATGGGAGTTAGCGCCAGAGTAAGAAATTTTAAGTACAATATAGAAACATGCATGTCAAATAAGATAGACAAAACAGATATGATATGAATCTATGCAAGTGACAGGACATGAATCATGTTAAGCAATATAAGTATGAAATGCATCCAATGTGGAATATCACAGGCATTGGGCATAAATAAGATAGCATGAATATAAGATATGATGAATGAAGTGTGTGTGTGAGATTTGTGAAGTTCGATCGATCATGAAAATAAGTGAGATCGATCACAAAAGTTGGATTGATCGAAAGTAAGTGAGATCGATCTCACTACTTCGATCGATCGAAGACATGAGTTTGATCTATCTCTCAAGATCGATCGGAGATACTAGTTCGATCGATCGAACTGTATGACATTGAAAACTCAAAGGTCACAGATTTGTGACGATGGAAGCACGGGGCCCACACGAACGTGTTCGTGGGCCCTACAACACATCAAATCAACAACTATCAACCCCCAAACATTGCCCATACTCCCAAATCGAACAAAAACATCAAAAAGATATACAAATATATGCATGTATATACACATATAAAAAATATGCTTCAAAGCTCATCAATAATGGAAATTCATCATATATAAAGCATGGATTCAAGCTATAAAGCATATATGCATGAGATCAAAGCATTAAATCAACATGAGATTCTTGGATCTCACCTCAAAACGAAGGGAGAGAAGTGGATGTGAAGAGGGTGAAATTCGAGAAGAGAGAGAGAGTGATGCTCACTGGATCTCGCCGGAGATCTCACCGGAGGTGGTGAAGTGGTTGGATAGTACGGCGACGAAGAGAGGTTAGGGTTTTGAGGATGAGGGTGAGTTAGATCGATCTAAATGATTGATCATGCGAACCCTCAATTCTATTTTTAAAAACATTCCCTGATTAGTTCGATCGATTGAACTTCAGCTGAGATCGATCGAACTTTCTCTCTTCAAAGTTTTTTTTTTTTAATTGGAAATTTGAAAAGTCAAAATAATGAAATGAAGATTGAGATCGATCGAAACAAGAGTTTGATTGATCAGACAGAGAGCAAAAATATGTAGGTTTTCGGCTCAGAAAATTGGCTAAGTGTTGGAACATGAGATCGATCGAACTGGGAAGTTGGATCGATCGAAGAACTTTCAGATCGATCTTAGAATATTTCGAATGATCAGGTAAAGAGTTGAAATATGCAGGTTGATGCAGGCTCAAAAATTTTCTAAGTGTTGAGTCATGAGATCGATCGAACTTGGAAGTTAGATCGATCGAAGGTCTCTTGATCGATCTAAAGTTAATTCGAACGATGGGACAGAGAGGTGATTTGGATGCAGGTTTCTGCAGGTCAAAAATTTTTCTAAGTGCTGGATGCAGAATGGAGTTCAATCGATCGAACTCAGGTATGAGATCAATCGAACTTTGCAGAATGCTCAATAATGACATGAAAGCTTATGCAATCCTCACCAAAGTTCCTTTCAATGCGTATGAACCAAAAACAAGTATCTAGACTTCTCAAGAAATGAAATGTAAGATAGAAATGGGGGAGAAATAGGGTTTTGACACCCTACGAATGCTTTTGCTAGTTTTTAACGTCTCTAGCAAGACATTGGGCTCTTTTAGCCCGGATCAAAGATCTTGTTATGTATCCCCTCCTTGTTGGAGTGATAAATACTTTGAACTTTTTCAAACAAACGGTTGTTTGAAGAACTTATTGGATTAAGCTTAAAAGAAGCTTTTGATCCTTTGTCCAAACAATCTTTGGGCTTCCATGTCTTTTCAAAACAAGAATTTGAAAAAATGCTATTAGAATAAAATATTGAAGATAAAGCTTTAGAAACCCTTAAGTCACATAAAAACTCATTTCCTTCACGATTGAATTCATGACATTTTTCCACAACATTGACCTCTTCGTCATACTTATCAAATGAATTAGGTGTTGGATTGAATATATTCAACTTCACCTTCATGTGGCTAAAAGAGATCTTTATCACCCCTGTCCTACAATTGATGTTGGCATTTGCGGTTGCCAAGAAAGGACGGCCAAGGATAATGGGAACTTGGCTCTTAGGATTGGGAACCGGTTCCGTGTCTATGACAACGAAATCAACCGAGAAGAAGAATTTATCAATCTTAATCAAAACATCTTCAATGACACCCCTAGGCTTCTTAATGGATCTGTCGACAAGTTGTAAAACTACCGACGTCGGTTTCAATTAACCTAGGCCCAATTTGACATAATTTGAGTATGGAAGAAGGTTAACACTTGCTCCTAAGTTAAGAAGCGCCCGATTAATGATATGATTACCAATAATGCATGATGTAGTGGGTGAACCGGGGTCCTTAAACTTTGGAAGAGTGTTATGTTGCAAAATTGAGCTTACTTGCTCGGTCAAAATCACTTTTCTTAGTGCTTGGCTCTTGTTCTTCCACTTTCTGGTGCACAAGTCCTTCAAGAATTTGGCATAAGCCAAAATTTGCTTGATGCATCCAATAGTGGAAGATTAACTTTTACTTGCCTAAACATTTCCAAAATATCATTGGTTTTAATCTTTTGCTTGTCTTTTGAAATAGATCCTTTTAAGGCATCCGGAAATGGAACCTTTGGTTCGAACACTTTTTCAAAATTTTCTTTTGAACTCTGTTCAACACAAGAAGTTTCAAATCATTTTTCAATAAAACCTTTTCAACATCATTTTTCAAAACTTCTTTTTCAAACACATCTTTCAAGACTTTCTCATTTACAAGATCATGTATATGCAATGAAGGAGGAATGGGATGTGAAACGGGACGGGTGACAACTTGAGGTTGCATCGGTTCACTCTCTTTATTGGACATTCCAACTTGATTGTCCACAATCCTACCACTCCGCAAGGTAGTCACCGCATTAACATGTTCAATGGTGTGGCCTTCCGATGAGGAATGGGTTTCCACAACACATTGTTGCTTAGGTGGGGCATTTATAGGCATCTTTCCCTTCTCTCTTGGATTAAGAGTGCTAGCTATTTGCCCTACTTGGGTTTCTAGCTTCGCAATAGATTGAGAGTGTGTACACACAAATTTTGTAAATCTGCAATAGAAACAAAATATGAAGCAAATAATATAATTTTATTAATTTGAGAAACTAAGGTACAATCCTCTGATATATTCTTTACAAAAAGAATGGTCCTCTGATTCGATCTCCTTTTTGTTGTTGGTTGGATCCAAGGGCTACACGAGCTTGTTCTTGAATCATCTTGGAATTTGGGTGAGGAACGGCACAATTTGATGTGCTTGTTGTTGATCACCGTGGAATTTGATGAAGAACGACACAATTTGATGTGCTTAGTGTTCTTTACCTTTGGATTTGGATGTAGGGGATGAGAGCGTCTGTATTTCTCTTTGGAATTCTGGATCTCTGAATGCAGAATTTTTGTACCCCTTCCTTCTTCCTCCAGGCCTCTATTTATAGGCTTCTTGGATTAATAGGATGATAACACATGTCATCTCCTGATAAGGATAAAATTATAACTGGGCCGGGCCGGTTATATTGTGATAATTATCCTTAAAAATAATTATTCCAAATATATTTTATTTAAGAATAATTATTCTTTTTATTTAACCATATGGGCTGGGCTAATTAAATAATTTAAGTGGAGCAAGTGTGGGCCAATTAAATATTAGGCCCATATTTAATGGGTCCATTTATGCAAATCAAAGTCCACTAAAATTTTAGTGTCTACAAATTGCCCCCACTTCAAGTCTCAAGCTTAATAAGACTTGTCTCCTTTTTTAAGTGGGACTTGAAGTATCCAACTTTTTTTTTTTTTTTTTTTTTTCTTTCTACCTTTCCAATCCCACTTCGAAAATTTTACTTTTCAATTTATACAAATCCCTTGCCTATATATATATCACCCAAGTCATAGGATTTTGACATCAATTTCAATCAGCTCTGAAGGACTTGTACGATCGCCGCCTCTGAAGATTGTGTAGGATTGCGGTATCTGCTTAAACACATAGGTATGACTGTTCTTTTTTTCTTCTTCTTCTTCTTCTTTTTTTTTTTTTTTTTTTTTTTTTTCTCTTCTCCAAGTTTACTGGAGATCAATTTTATTTTATTATTTTTTTTTCTCTTCTCTACGTTTGCTGGAGATCAAATTTTTTTTTTTTTTTTAGGACTTAATTGGATATAACAACTTGATTACACCAACCGTATCAAAATTTTGTGTATTATTCCATCATGGTCATATTCAAGTGTTTTATGAAGCAAAAGGTGACTATCCTAGAGAGCGAAAATTGTCGAAGAAGCCAAGGAACCATATTAAGCGTATTCGATTCACTTCTCAGTCGCGATGCCATTCATTTGCTTGATCCTGACAATGAACAATGTTTTTCTCATTGGACACGCAAGGCAACAGGCGACCTTACCAACTTTGGTCTTGATCACATTAATGAAGAATCCCTTGCCTCGGAGGCCTTGATATTAAATTCTCCACTTCATGAGAGAATAGTTGAGAAGAACCAGTTTTCACTATTGGGTTACAATGTTCAAGCGAAGAAAGTGTCATGGTGTATTCCCTGTACACCTTCTGCTAAATTGCCGCACACCGAACTATATTGGGAAAGGTTAGAAGATGTCTTGGCGCGCTTCAATGACTTCTTATTAAAACAAAATCTATATGGTGCTCTATTCGCCTCCCTGTTTTCATATGATCACCATGAAGAGGTATTCAAAGCATTCCTCGAATGTTGGTGCCCAGCCACTAATACTCTTTATTGTTCTATTGGCGAGCTGTCTATTTCCCTTTGAGATTTATATGAGCTAAGCGGTCCCCCCCATCAAGGGTATGCACTAGACCTCAGGGTATTTCTACACCATTGGGCGATACAACTATTATACATGAGAGTGATGGGCCTGTGACACTAGATATTGGCAGACTCAGATTTCTAGCCAATCTATTGGTCCTGGACATGCACACTTATGATGTGATACTTGGGATGGATTGGTTGTCTCACTACCATACTCAAGTTAATTGTTTTGATAGGTCTATTGTGTTTACCATACCTAGTCAGGACATGTATGTTGTCGCTATGCCACGTTCTAGCGGGGTCATTAGCACCTATTTGTTCCATGTGGAGGAGGAAACGGAGGAGGGGACTACTGTATCATTGGATAACATACTAATTGTACAGGATTTCCCGGATGTATTTCAGGAGATTCCAGGGTTGCCACCTAGTCGCGAGATCGATTTTGTGATAGACTTAGCTCCAGGCACTGCGCCTATTGCTAGGGCACCCTATAGAATGGCACCAATGGAGATGAGAGAGCTGAGGGATCAGTTTCAGCAGTTACTCAGCCAGGGTTTTATTCGTAGGAACATCACCTTGGGGAGCACCAATTTTGTTTGTGAAGAAGAAGGATGGTTCGCTTCGCCTGTGTATAGATTACAGGGAGTTGAACAAGGTTACTATTTGTAACAAGTACCCTCTACCTAGGATCGATGATTTGTTTGATCAGTTACGGGGAGCCACATACTTCTCCAAGATTGATCTGCATTCTGGGTATCATCAACTGAGGGTTAGGGAGCAAGATGTTCCTAAGACAGCGTTTCTCACGAGATATAGTTCTTATGAGTTTCGTGTCATGCCGTTTGGGACGACTAATGCACCTGCAGTGTTCATGGATTTAATGAACAGAGTCTTTCGGGCTTATTTGGATCAGTTTGTCATTGTCTTTATTGATGATATCTTGATCTCTTCTAAGTCTGAGGACGACCATGCTAGACATCTTCACATAGTCTTGCAGACGATTTGTGAGCACCGATTATATGCCAAGTTCAAGAAGTGTGAATTTTGGCAGTGGGAAGTAAAGTTTCTGGGTCACGTGGTGTCAGAAAAGGGGATAACGATTGATCCATCCAAGGTTTCAGCTGTGGTGGAGTGGGGACAGCCTACTTCACCTACCGAGATTCGGAGTTTTTTCGGTTTGGCAAGATATTATCGTCGGTTCATCCAGGGGTTCTCTAAGATAGCAGGACCACTCACTCATCTGACCAAGAAGGGTGTACAGTTCGTGTGGGACGAGCATTGTCAAAGAGCTTTTGATGAGCTGAAAAGGAAGTTGGCTTCTGCACTGGTTCTGGCTACTCAATAGAGCGGGATAGAGTATCTTGTCTCCACGGAGGATTCGTTGTAGGGTCTTGGATATGTTTTGATGCAAGAGGAGCGACCGATTTCTTATGGATCTTAGAAGCTTAAGACTCATGAGCTAAATTATCCAACGCATGATTTAGAGTTGGCAGCTGTGGTCTTTGTTTTGCATATTTGGAGGCATTATCTGTTGGGTGAGTCCTTCAGATTATATAGTCCTGTGACAACCCAGGTTTTTAGGCAAGCGTGACCTGTGATGAGCCGTAAGGATGATCCGATAACGGATCCGAATGCAGAAGCAAAAACAGAAAACAAGACTCTAAGAAGTCAAAGTGACCTTTCATGAGGTCGTGGAACTCAACAAGAACTGATGCAGATGCAAAAGATCGAAAATATGACAAATAAGCCCCCAGGGGCAAAATAGTAATTTTTGAAAACTATAGATTCGGGTGCCACCGAGCACACCGCTAGGAGGACAATGAAAAACTAATCAAGATGAACTCAAGAATCGCATGATTCGGAGTCCGGACAAAGGAGAAAAGGCATGATGAAGAAAAATAAGCACTTAAGGCAAAAAGGGTAAACTGGTAATTATTCAAGAAGAACTGAGAGCACACCATTGGAAAGACATCGAAAAGTTAGTCAAGTTTAAAAAAAAATTCACTTGAATCGGAGTCCGGACGAAGGAGAAAAGCCCAAAAGAAGAGTTGACGTCGCGGCGGCCCGACGAGGGGCCATGACAGCCCCATGCGCACGCCCATGCGCGTGCCCATGCACGCCGCGCGCGTGCTGAGTGCGCCATGGCTGGTAGCAGCAGCCCATAAAGCTACTGTGGGGTTATTTTTCAGAAAAATCCAGAACAGAGATTGAATTTGGAGGCCTAGATGATTTTTTTTGCAAAAACAAAAGAAACCCCCTCAAAATTGAGTTTTCTACGTGACTCACAATAGAATTAAAAAAAAACACAATGTAGAATACCTGAAATGCCCCTCCATTAAATCTGGTCATGGAGGTCTAAAAAGCTGCTAAATTGAAAAACTAAGAGCTGAACTTCGTAAGCGATTTCCGATATCAAGACGACATTTTCTGGAAAAACACGGAAAAGAAACCCCTCCTAAAATCATGTTTTCTATTCAACCATGTTGAAAGAAGAAAATAAAACCACCATGAAAAGTCTACAATGCCCCTAGATCAGAATATGCAAAAAAAGTGCGAAATGAATTCACAAGAGGCTCATAACACAAACGATAAGGTTTTGCCCAGAAACGACCATGCACGCAAACGTAACTTACCTATTTGGACGTGCTACAATAGTCCATGACTTAAAAATACCACCGATACAAAATCCGACCCCCCAACGGGCAAAAAGGCAAAAATGGAACTTGGAATGAAAACACGGAATCCAAAAATACAAAACGAGATCAAATGACCGTTTGGCCCTTGGCCACACTTCAAACATGATTTATAAGACCATATGAAAGAATGAAAACGGAATTCCCATACCCGATGCAACCATGGTGAAGCAATGACTTGCGATTTTTTAAGATTTTCACACAATTTCATGAAGTTAAAAGGTACATAGAATACAATATAATGGTCATTAGCCTCCGGCCTCATCTCATACATATCTAATACATTGAAAGGAGTGTACTTAAGTACACATTACATACATGGAATCAAATATACATACATATAAGTCTACAAAATGACATTTCATGCTAACATTTGCATGAAATGAAAACTTGAAAGCTACACGACATCCAAGGAATGCTAAGCATCATGAACCATGTCTTCGTACCTAAAATATGCCCCAGTATCGTAGGGGTGAGTAACATAAAGCTATTCGTAGGAGATGAGCATGCATCGACCTAGCATTTTACTAATTTATCACCTTAAGGTGAAACATGTTAAAGGGGCTCATGCCACCAAACGTCTATGTCCAAATGAGACTCGGGGAGCATCCTAAGCTACCTTAGAGTCTAAGCAACAAGAATCATGATATACATACGTGTATGAAACGAATCATGGTTAGGATAATCTAAGAACACGACAAGAAGAATGCTTGAGCATAGATTAACATGAACTTTATTTTCAATACAATTGAACTAGGTCTAGAGTAATCCATAGAACATGACAAAAGCATATTTGAATACAAGTTAACAAGAATCACATTATCCATGCAATTCAACAACAAAAGAGCATGTTATACAATGCAATAAGGTATAAGTTCTCAAAGCCATCAACTTAGAATCTAAAGCACAAAATAACAGTGGTGGTTCATGCCACCTAACGTCTAAATTCTAAATGAATCAATAGGATCAATCCTAAGCTATGTTAGAACGTCAAA
Organism: Cornus florida; assembly: GCF_030987335.1. Classification (NCBI taxonomy): domain Eukaryota; kingdom Viridiplantae; phylum Streptophyta; class Magnoliopsida; order Cornales; family Cornaceae; genus Cornus; species Cornus florida. The sequence goes on along the minus strand of NW_026775572.1, from coordinate 85,285,041 downwards.
ACACAATTTTCAATATCGATGTAATTTAACCAACATTGGGACTTCCAATACAACGCATAAAGCACAATTTCGCAAAGTTAACATCATGTAACTTAAAATGGAACGACAAATAAGGAACAACAAGTTACAACATCATCTAGTTATCAACTTGAAAATGAAATGTGAAGTCAAACAAAGTGGATACTCGGACGTCACGCCAGATCAGACCGACAACATAGTTACTTTAGGGTTACTAGCCCATGGGTAACCTCCTTATGTGCGCACTAGACTATATAGAGGGACTATCCCCCGTACTAGAACCACGTCCTAGCCATAGTCAAACAACGACATCCCCAAGTTTCCAAAATCAACAAGTTGTGCGACAATGCATATATTAACAGGAATATGCAAGATAATCAACTATCTACCCAGCACAACCAAATTTGGAAACCTATACAATATATGCTCTAAATCCACAACTAATATGCTAGGATGAATGTCGAATCTTCAATGTGCGATTCGTTACACGCTATGCATGAATGATGTTAAATATGAAGTGTGCAAATCATTACACAAGATAACAATATATTCAATATTGAAAACATAAGCTATGAGTTTAAATACAACAACAAGGTAGAATTTTAATTAAATCATGCTAATTTAAATCCCAAGGTTCTAAAACAACTTCAAATAGTCCCAAATTAATATATGCAAGTAAACAAGTCATGATCAATACAATATCAAGTTAAAACCTTAATTAAGCTAATGGGACCACAAAATAGATTTTAATTAATTCTTTTAATTAAAATCTCTAGATTTTCAAACTTAACCAAATGCTCTCAATTTAACATATCTTAGAGATTATGCCAAGGACTAATGTAATATCACATTACAAGTTTATTTCATGCAAGTTACACCTATGTAAATTAAACTTTCACTAAAGTTAAATATAAAATAAAGGTTGCAATTCTCATGCAATTAATCCCAATTTAATATATGTGAACAACCACACCAAAGCTTAATTTTCTAGCATGCCATAATTCAATTCCAAGTTGTATATCACCATGAGGATTAAATCTTAAATAAGGAAATTAATTAAATGAAAGGTTTCAAAACCACATCGAATATTCTAAATCAATATATGTGAAGCTATATGGCATGTAGATCAAGAATATCAAGTCAGAATTCAAATAGAGTGAATAGTGCACTCGGGGCAAATTAATTACTAATTTTCAAAACACCTCCAATTACTTTCAAATTCAACTATGTTAAAGAGCATGCTAAGGCCTAATATAATATGCTAACACATATTAATTTCAAACTAGTTAAGGCCATGTGAATTAATCTTTCACCTAAGATAAATATTAAATAAAATCTTTAATACTTATTCAAATGTTCCAATTTTAATACACGACAATGAGCATATCAAGGGGCAATATAAAATCATGCTACATGTTTAAACCAAGTCATGAGCAACCGGGAAAATTAGATCCCGTACAAGAAAAATAAATAATAAAATCTCTAAATTTTATATTTAATCATACAAACAAGTAGTATAAGCATCACAAGCATGCTATATAACAAGAATTTAAACCTAGAACATCTCCTACCTCAATTTGAGATGAAAATCCCAAAGGCCCACCAAAATAAAAGTGCTCCGAATTCGACGATACCGAGAGGTTTTGTCGGGGACAACACCGTGAACAAGAATCCGCAAGAAACCCCATGAAAATCTCAACTTGACTCTAAACCCGAACTCGAAAAATCGTCAGAAATGGATTCTAATAAGGGCAAAAGGTAGAGCACGTCGAGGGAAGCAATAAATGCTAAGGCCGAATGATTTCTACCAAGGAAATCAAGTGGAGGAGAAGAAAGAGTGAAGGCAGCCCCTTGGGCTCCCATGGCTGCCAGCCAAGAGGAGGAAGAAGGTCTGAAAATCTGATTTTAAAAATTAGGGCAACCTATTTATAGAAATCTCAAAAAGTACGGCAACATATTTAAAATAAGAAAATATGAATAACGGAAGAAACGGTGTAGAAAACCGAGTCCCGAGCAGAAAGTTATGCCCCGAACAAGTTCGGCGGCAACTAGGTCCAGAAACTCTGAAACTGGAGAAAAATGACCAGAACGGAATTCTATGAATTTACAAGTCAACAAAGAGTAAAAATGAATCCCGTACGAGGATCCAAGCTCCAGACGAGACATTTTGCAATAACTTTCGTTAATTGCATAATGGCCCCTACAAAAATGGTTAACTGCGAAACTGCCCCAGAATGAAAATATCTTTCAAAAGATTTTTTCTTAGATGCCCTTGAAATAAAATATCTTCAAAAGATATTTATGAAAAACACCCCAAGAAATGAAAAAGATTCTAAAGAATTATGCATCCATGCCCCTGTGGGCACCAGGAGCAACCAGAGTACTTTCTTGCAGAAGCAAAGATACGTATTTCGAGGAAACCACTCAAGATGAAGGCACGTGAAGTCAAAAACCAACTCCGAGCATGAAAAGTGAGGTTGTGCCAAAAACTGACAAACGGAGATAAGACGAAATAGGGAAAATGACAAAATAGGGAAAAGACGAAATAACGCATAATGTCCGAAAAACGAAAAATGCGACAATGACTCGGTCCTCAAAGGAAGTTGTCAATCCACATGAAAGAGTCTCAGAAACCAATTCCGAGCACTCGAGATGACACTAAGCGATACGAAATAGAGCTCAGAAAGGAAAATTAAACGAAAAAAATTCATTCATAAAATTTCAGGAAAAAGGAAAAGAAGGCAAATGACCGGGTCGTTACAGATCACAAGAGTCTGCAGTACTTGTTCACTCAGCAGGAGCTGAATATGAGATAGCACAGGTGGTTGGAGTTTATGAAAGATTATCATTTTTCTATACAATACCATCTAGGGAAAGCGAATGTGGTGGCAGATGCACTCAGTCGCCGACCTGTTGGTAGTCTTTCTGCTTTATTCACTACTGAGTGGAATGTGTTGAAAAAGGTGGATGAATTGTTGGATGCATTCATGGCTTGTATGGTAGTTACTCCTTCTATCATTTACAAGGTTTTGAAGGCACAACTCACCGATCAGCAGTGTATCGACAAAGTTGCAGAGATAGCTTTGGGAGAGGTTCCATTCTATTATGTTGGGGCTGATGGAGGTTTGCGGTACAAGGGTCGGTTAATGGTACCTTCTGCTAATGATTTGAGGAAGGATGTGATGATCGAGACACACAACTCTGAGTTCTCTGTTCATCCGGGAGGTGACAAGATGTATCAGGATATGAAGCGGCAGTTTTAGTGGGCAGGTATGAAGAGGGACATTGCTTTTTTTGTCTCACGATGTAGTACTTGTCAGATGGTCAAGATTGATCACCAGAGGCCGCCAGGAACTCTACAATCATTACTGATACCGGAGTGGAAATGGGAGGGTATATCTATAGATTTTGTGGAAGGATTGCTCACTTCTTTCAAGGGTCGTAATTCCATTTGGGTCATCGTGGATAGGTTGACCAAATCAGCTCACTTCTTACCTATTTGCACTGATTATACTTCGGAGTAGTTGGCACGGTTTTACATTTAAGAGATTGTGAAGCTACATGGTATTCCATTGTCTATTATATCGGACAGGGATTCGAGCTTTATGTCTGGATTTTGGAAGAGTTTTCAACAGGCTTTGGGTACAGAGTTGCATCTTAGCACTGCTTATCATCCACAGACTGATAGACAGACTGAGCGGGTGAATCAGATTATGGAGGATATGCTTCGGTCATGTGTTCTTGATTTCAAGGGCCACTGGGAGGATTATTTACCACTTGTGGAGTTTACTTATAATAATAGTTTCCAGCAAACTATTGGGATGGCACCATTTGAGGCGTTATACAGCCGACCGTGTCGATCGCTTGTTTGTTGGATGGAGGTTGGTGAGAGCAGATTCTTGGGTCTTGAGTTCATCAAGGAAACTGTAGGCCTAAAGATTTTATCAAAAGGTCAATCTTATGTTTTGATGATTAAAAACCATTAATGATGTTTATGTACTAATGTTTTCATTGAGTGATATATAGTTGATCAACATTCAATCCTCAATAATGAGCTAGAAGATCCATTCCAAGCATTCCAAAGCATTCCAAACATTCAAGCAATGGATTCAAGGAAGCATCAAAGTTGCAAGAAATCAAAGAAAAACTCGGACTTCAAAGATCACACAAAATATTTCAAAGAAAGAAAGCAAGTCTTCATCAAGCCTAAACGATCATGGTCAAAGAATGAAGAAAAGGGTAGATAGGATGGTGAGCGCTTAAGATTCAATGTCAAAGTATATTTGAATATTTTTTGAAGCTCAAAATTATAGGACCATGCATATCATATATCATTCATATGCTCCTATGACCATTAGCAATAGACTAGGAACTTCATATATATATATATTGTCATATGAAATCTTTGCTAAAAAAGAGTTAGTTCAAGCTTGATAAACTTTGAAAGAACTCATTTTTTTAGCTAGAAATTCTAGGACCATGCACATTAATCATTATATTTATTTTGGTCTCTAAAAAGAAAAGGAAAAGGCATTGAATTAATTTTTCATCTTTAAAGCCTTTGTTGCCAAAATTTGGTAAATGACTCTAGGACACAATGCACTTGAAATTTATCATCTTCATATGTCCCTAGACTCTTAGAAATAGGCCTTGAACTTAATTGAATTATTCATCAAAGTCCTAGGTGCTAGAAAGATGGATATGTCAAAAGAAGCTATTTTCAGCCTAGAAAATTTCAGACCAGCTTGCACTAAAACTGCTATAACTATTTGTGTAGTTGGAATTTTTACACAAGGCCAGTGGCATTGGAAAGATGACTTCGAGCCTTTGAGTTTAGACTCAAATTTCACCTAAATTGGATTAAAAATGACTAAGATATGAGCTTCATAAAATACCTGATTCTACTCTGCGAAAATTCTGACCAGGTTACACTTAAATAGCCATAACTTTTTCTATGGTCAGAATTTTTGAGCAAGGCCGGTGGTTTTAGATAGCTGACTTTAAGACAATAAATTTATACTCAAATTTCACCTCATTTGGAGTTTAATGGACTGAGTTATGTCCATTTGAAGTCATGCACTTTTTTCTGTCCAATTTAGCAGCAGCCTTCATGAAGCAAGAACAGCCTCTATAAGAAATAGAGCCAGCTCTCTCAAAGACTTGAGAAGGCTCTATAAAATTAGAGACGGCTCAGGAAAGTAGAGAAGGCTTAATGAAAAACTAGAGAAGGCTCTACAAAATTAAAGAAGGCTCAGGAAAGTAGAGAAGGCTCTACAAAACTAGAGAAGGCTCCATTTTTCTATTGAGCCGTCTCCATCTCAAAAAAAGAGACTGCTCCACTTTTTTAATGGAGCTCCCTCCACTTGAAATTGAGCCGCCTCCACTTTTGCAAAGAGCCGGCTCCTTTGAGGGTTTTGAATTATAACGGCAATTTTTCTGCATTTATTTCCTCTAACCATTTCTAACAGCCATATTAAGCTATAAATTTCTTTATATATACAGAGGGCTTGTCTGAAAAATATATACGATTTTAAGAGACATCATATTACATTGCAAAGAGAGCTTTCGTTCTTAATCTACTCTTCATCTCTCTCATTTCACTCTTATTCTAGCTTGAGAGATTGTAGTAAAGATTAAAAGGGCTGTTGCTCTTGTTTTAATCTTCATAAAGTTTTTGCTCTATTATACTACTTGAGAGAGCATTCAAGAACATTCATTCAAGTGCATCAAAGAGAGCTTTTGGCTCTACAATTATACAAAGCTTTTGTTATGGTTATACTCACTCATAGAGCCTCTGTTCAGACATCGATCTTTATCTCATATACAAGCTTCCATAGTTGAATCAGAGTGAACTTCAGAGAGCATTTAGTGAGCCTTTGCTGAACTTTTGTTCTAGTATTTCATCAGAGCTTTTGTTCTGTATTTTCCTCATCATCTCTCATACATTTCATACTTAGAGTTTGAGCTTCACTTGATTTCATATATACTCTATTGTGAGGTTTGATTTGTATCAGTCCTTGAGAGGATTTCTTGTACTACAAATTCTATCTACAAATCTGCTGTAAGCCTAGGAGGAAGAGTTTCTCTTAGCAAAGAAATTGTAAGGGTTGGTGTGGCCTATGTAAAACTAAGAGAGGTGGTCTCTTAGCAAGGATACTGTAAAGGATTGGTGTGACCCAAAAGGAAGCCTAAGAGAATGGTGTTCTCCTAGCAAGAAAGAGAAGCAAGGTCTTGCTTCAATTGAAAGTTTGCTCTCCACCATTAAGGAGAAACTCTAAGGAATTTGGGAAGTCTCAAGAGGGATCTTGAGCCGAGGAGTAGGAGTTTCCGAACTTCACAAAAATCGCCGTGTTATTGTTTGCAATTTCTCTTCCCTTATCTCTTTTACCGTTATGCTAAATTGATTACTTTCATATCTTGTTTATTACATAATTGGTTATACTGTTAATTAGAAATTGTACTTCGATAATTTGCGAAAATTGGCCATTGACTCTATTCACCCGCCCTCTAGAGTCAAATTTTGGGTAACAATTGGTATCAGAGCCTAAACTCTATTAAAGGACTTAATCGTCTTAGAGTACTATCATGGCCAATAATAGTAGTATCACACACTTAGAAGGTTATCCCATTGATAAACCTCCTTGTTTTGATGGAAATGATTATATTTGTTGGAAAATTAGAATGAGGGCCTTCTTAAAAAGCTTTGATATTGATTTATGGAAAGTTGTTGAAAATGGTGGTCATATCACAACCAAAGTTATTGAAGGGAATGAAATTCCTAAATTAAAAGGTGAATGGGATGAAAATGATCATAGATTAATACAATGCAATACTTTAGCCATATGCCATCTTTATTGTGCATTAAGCAAAAATGAGTTCAATAAGATTATCTTTTGTAAAACGGCTAAAGAAATTTGAAACTCACTTGAATTAGCCTATGGAGGATCAATTAATGGTGAGGAATCATATATGCCTATGCTTATTGAAAAAGATGTTGTTTCCATCATAAATGAAAATGAATTAGTTAGTGAGATGTATTCTGGTTCTACTAACATTACTAATCATTTGAATTTTCTTAGTAGAACTTACTCTTCTTCCTATAGTGAAGTAAATAAAGCAACTCAAAAGAAGAGTATAGCTCTCCAAGCTTCTAGCAAAGAGGCCAGTGACATTAAAGAGTTGGACAAACTTTGTCTCATGGCCAATGAAGATGAGGTAAATTCTAATCATGAATTTTTTTGATATAGAAGCCTCTTATAATGAACTAGTTGATGCACATAATGAATTACTTGATATGTTTAAAGATTTACATGGTGTGCTAGAAAATATGACTGTGAAATGTACTTCTCTTAAAAAGGAAAATCACAATCTCTCTCAAAGACATGAAAAAGTCCAAATGGAAAATGATTCTTTGAAAATGAAAAACCATTATCTTGTGCAAGAATTACAAAAGATCCAACTTGAAAATGAATCCTTGAAAAAGGAAAAGGATAATGTACTATCTATAGAGCCACCATCAATTGATTGCGTTTCCGAGTATAATTTTTCAAAGGAAATCATTGATGATCAAAATAGCACTTTAGCAAAGACAACCAAAGGAAAAGAGAACTTAAGTTCTATGCTTAGAAATCAAAGAGTTGTCTATTTCAAAAATGAGATAAGACATGATCTTCATACTAAAGATGCATACTTGTTAAGAAGAAGAAGGCCTTTGTATGATCACTTTGTCAAAAGTGGTACCCATTCCTTTAAATGCAATTATTGTAAGAGGCTAGGACACAAAATTCATGATTGTCCATTTAGAAAGAAGTTGAGGTCAAATAAGGTTTAGGTTCCAAAAGGAACTTATGTTCCATTGCCTAACTTATATAGACCCAAGAAAATTTGGGTACCAAAAGAAGAATATGCAACCCTTTCTTATAGAGTTACTTGATGGCATCAATCAAGGATTATAAATGATGCATCTATTTGAGAAACAACTTCCAAGCTAATGAAGTTAGTACCATGGATAAATAATTCCTTTCTCATTAATATGCTCTTATATGAAGTATTCAATCATGAAATTATAAGCATTACGCTCTTGATATGCTACTTGTTCCTAATAGATGTAAAAATGTCTATGTTTTGATATTTTGCATAAAAGTTTTTTTTTTTTTTTTTTTTTTTTATATGAGTTATGAACATGCTAACATGAAATGATTTTCTATCTTTCAAATGATCTTTAGATTAACTATGCCTAATCTTTGTGATGGATTTATTGGAAGATATGCCATCAAATGAAAGCATACATTATCTAATGTAGACCATTAATTCTATTTCATGTGAACCTTATCAAATGTATTAAAGTAGCAATGTATAAAAAGTCATCTATATGCTTTTGTGATCTTAAATGTTTTATCTACTTATTTGTGTCACTTCCATGCATATAGTAAATGAGGTTGTTCAACTTGAGGAACAAATCTCATTGGAAGAGCCATCTCATTAAAATGAAGAATGAGAATGTATCTTGCTTTCCTAAGGGTTGGAAGTGTGTGGTCTATACAAAGGCTGTTACAGCAAATTGAAAGGGTAAGCCTCAAAGTAAAAAGAAAACCCTAGAAAAGAAAGCTAAATGAGAGTGTCTCGAGAGGCCATATGAACACATGATTTCCTGAGTTCTTAATCAAGAATGAAAGCTGAATACATTCTTAGAAATCAGTGAGCAAATGTAAAATACATTGAAGTGATGATGGATGCTTAATAAACTGAAAATCTAGTACAAAAGGTGTCTGGAAGGACTTAAATTTGCTGGAATCACTATCTTAGCTCGAAGAAGGTTTAAATAAGCTCTTATATCATGTTTACATCTGCAGGAGGTGCTCACTTGAATAAAGTTGAGCTGAAGTAAGTTTTTCATATCCCTAACCCTCATTTAAGCTTATTTTCTGGTTCAGCTTCTGATTTATGAAGGAAGTGTTAATATCTTGTTGTGATTCATCTGCCAATCATTCTAGCAAGTGTTTGTGGTTGAATAGAGACTAGTGAAGTTCAGAAGTTACGTCAAAACTGACCAACTTGAAGTTTGGCCTAGTAAACCTAAGCTGTTAAGGTTTAAGGCCTGAAAATCTGGGATTCAAACTATGAAAATTGTTTACCATGCTTATCTTGATGTAATTACTGTCTGAGCAAGTGTATTTATATGAAATATGTCTGAGAGGTTCGAATTCAATGTAGTGGTGCAGTGATTTTACAGCTTTGTCCCTCAGTGCAGAGTTTCTACAGAAACTGGTCTATAACAGATTTTGAGGCTGAAATTAAATTATGAAATGAATTGCTTAACCTTTGAGATTTTGTGAGAAGATGAACCAACAAACTGCAGCAAAGCCAGCTCCATTCAGAGTAGAGCCGTCTTTTTGAAGAAAAAGAGCCGTCTCTACTCAAGGCAGAGCAGTCTCCACAGATGATATCAAATTGCTTGCTCTCGGGATCTCAAAAATTTTAAGAAAGAGCCTGCTCTATAAAAACAAGAGCCGACTCCCCAACCTGCATACAAAATTGGAATAGGAAGAGCCGTCTCTCGAAAAAGGTAGAGCCGGCTCCTTCAGTGTTATTTTCTTCCAACTCTCGGGATCTCCTCTGCAGACAATTGAGCCTGCTCAACAAAAAGGAAGTGTCGGCTCCAAATTTTTTTTTTAGCCGTCTCCAAAAATATAAAGAGCCATCTTCAAGTAAAATTCAAGAGCCGACTCCAAGATAATTAAATAGCCGGCTCCTATTTTTGGCCAAATTCAAGCTCTCGGCATCTCCCTACAACATGTAAGAGCCGGCTCCAAAATTCCTAAGAGCTGGCTCCAAGATCCTTTACAGAGCCGGCTCCAAATTTTCCATGAGCCGGCTCTCACATCTGTTGTCTACATGTTTATAAAGTCTCGGCATCTTCCATTTGAGCATCTTCCATTTGAGGCATTCTATGCTGAATATTCCAGAGACACCTCAAAGCAGCCATCACTTGCGATTTGGGCATTGTGTTCTAAGCATAAATGGGTAAGCATCTCAGCTAGGACTTTTGTTGGGCATCCTTACCAGTAAGCTTCCTTCATCAATATTTTCTTTAAAGTTAATATGATTTTTGCTTTTTAAATGAATTCTAGTGATTAATTTCTAAACTCATCTCCTTTAATCCATCATTCCATGAAACCCTTAATTGTACCATAGCTTTTCTCTTTCATATGTAAAAGATTTCTTCTAATAAGAATTATCTTTGAATAAATTTTAAATATGTGTTGTCTATGGTTCGATTAGACAGTAAATTTCAAGATTCTACTGGATTTCCACTTTTAGGCTGAATTTATCAATTTCAATCTTTAAATCTTGTTATATAAAATTTTGCTATGGGGTTTTCAAGTATAAATTTGTCTTAGCACTCAAATTAACTGAATGTGAATTTTAAACTAGATTGGTTCATTGTTTCAAAATCCTTTTAAGTACCTCTATTAATCTTCAGTCAAAACTAATTTGAGTCTTAAAAAATTCATTGTATGATAATTGGATTTTTTTTAGAGAATTCTTTCTGTAATTTCAGTCTAAACTCTAGAAATATTTATGGCTTCATCCTCACGTAGAAAGAATCCTTCTCGTGGACAAAAATGAAATTCTTAACGTACTCATGATGATGAATCAAGCCCTAGTAAACTAAATCCTCCTCCAATTCAAATCTCTATCATATGGTAGTTGTGTTCACAGTCTCCTTATGTATTGAATTCTGTTATTTATAAAATGAAATATTTGCTCTTCATTTGCCCTTTAATTCACTTTTTCTCTGTTATTTCATACGATGGCAAGTAACTTTTTTTTTTTCCCCCCGCCTTTTTGAGATGACAAAGGGGGAGAAAGATGTGTGATTCATTATGCTTGTTATGCTTATGCGTATATTGCTTTTCACTTATTTTAGACGCATATTGAAAGGCGGAGACTTATACACTTTAATGTCTAAAATATTTGTTGTTGATATAAATTCAATGTATGCATATCGATAGGGGGAGCATTCTTTCAAAATGCAACTCCACCTTGACAATAAACACATCAATGTTTTGTCATCATCAAAAAGGGGAAGATTGTTGGCCTACAGATTTTATCTAAAGGTCAATCTTATGTTTTGATGATTACAAACCATTGATGATGTTTATGTACTAATGTTTTCATTGAGTGATATATAATTGATCAACATTCAATCCTCAATGATGAGCTAGAAGATCCATTCCAAGCATTCCAAAGCATTCCAAACATCCAAGCAATGGATTCAAGGAAGCATCAAAGTTGCAAGAAATCAAAGAAAAGCTCAGACTTCAAAGATTATACAAAGCATTTCAAAGAAAGAAAGCAAGTCTTCATCAAGCCTAAACGATCATGGTCAAAGAATGAAGAAAAGGATAGATAGGATGGTGAGAGCTTAAGATTCAATGTCAGAGTATATTTGAATATTTTTTGAAGCTCAAAATTATAAGACCATGCATATCATATATCATTCATATGCCCCTATGACCATTAGTAATAGACTAGGAACTTCATTTATATATATTGTCATATGAAATCTTTGCTAAGAAAGAGTTAATTTAAGCTTGATAAGCTTTGAAAGAACTCATTTTTTAAGCTAGAAATTCTAGGACCATGCATATTAATCATTATATTTATTTTGGTCTCTAAAAAGAAAAGGAAAAGGCATTGAATTAATTTTTCATCTTTAAAGCCTTTGTTGCCAAAATTTGGTAAATGACTCTAGGACACAATGCACTTGAAATTTATCATCTTCATATGTCCCTAGACTCTTAGAAACAGGCCTTGAACTTAATTGAACCATTCATCAAAGTCCTAGGTGCTAGAAAGATGGATATGTCAAAAGAAGCTATTTTCAGCCTAGAAAATTTCAGACCAGCTTGCACTAAAACTGCTATAACTATTTGTGTAGTTGGAATTTTTATATAAGGCCAGTGGCATTGGAAATATGACTTCAAGCCCTTGAGTTTAGACTCAAATTTCACCTAAATTGGATTTAAAATGACTGAGATATGAGCTTCACAAAATACCTGATTCTGCTCTGCGAAAATTCTGACCAGGTTGCACTTAAATAGCCATAACTTTTCTATGGTTGGAATTTTTAGCAAGGCCGGTGGTTTTAGATAGCTGACTTCAAGACAATAAATTTATACTCAAATTTCACCTCATTTGGAGTTTTATGGACTGAGTTATGGCCATTGGAAGTCATGCACTTTTTTCTGTCCAATTTAGCAGCAGCCTTCACGAAGCAAGAGCAGCCTCTATAAGAAATAGAGCTAGCTCTCTCAAAGACTAGAGAAGGCTCTACAAAATTAGAGACGGCTTAGGAAAGTAGAGAAGGCTCAATGAAAAACTAGAGAAAGCTCTACAAAATTAGAGAAGGCTCAGGAAAGTAGAGAAGGCTCTACAAAACTAGAGAAGGCTCCATTTTTCTATTAAGCCGTCTCCATTTCAGAAAAAGAGCCTGCTCCACTTTTTTAATGGAGCCGCCTCCATTTGAAATTGAGCCGCCTCCACTTTTGCAAAGAACCGGCTCCTTTGAGGGTTTTGAATTACAACGGCAATTTTTCTGCATTTATTTCCTCTAACCACTTCTAACAGCCATATTGAGCTATGAATTTCTTTATATATACAGAGGGATTGTCTGAAAAATATATATGATTTTAAGAGACATCATATTACATGGCAAAGAGAGCTTTTGTTCTCAATCTACTCTTCATCTCTCTCATTTCACTCTTATTCTATCTTGAGAGATTGTAGTAAAGATTAAAAGGGTTGTTGCTTTTGTTTTAATCTTCATAGAGTTTTTGCTCTATTATACTACTTGAGAGAGCATTCAAGAACATTCATTCAAGTGCATCAAAGAGAGCTTTTGGCTCTACAATTATACAGAGCTTTTGTTATGGTTATACTCACTCATAGAGCCTCTGTTCAGACATCGATCTTTATCTCATATACAAGCTTCCATAGTTGAATCAGAGTGAACTTCAGAGAGCATTTAGTGAGCCTTTGCTAAACTTTTGTTCTAGTATTTCATCAGAGCTTTTGTTCTGTATTTTCCTCATCATCTCTCATACATTTCATACTTAGAGTTTGAGCTTCACTTGATTTCATATATACTCTATTGTGAGGTTTGATTTGTATCAGTCCTTAAGAGGATTTCTTGTACTACAAATTCTATCTACAAATCTGCTGCAAGCCTAGGAGGAAGAGTTTCTCTTAGCAAAGAAATTGTAAGGGCTGGTGTGGCCTCTGTAAAACTAAGGGAGGTGGTCTCTTAGCAAGGATACTGTAAAGGGTTGGTGTGACCCAAAAAGAAGCCTAGGAGAAGGGTGTTCTCCTAGCAAGAAAGAGAAGTAAGGTCTTACTTCAATTGAAGGTTTGCTCTCCACCATTAAGGAGAAACTCTAAGGAATTTGGGAAGTCTTATGAGGGATCTTGAGCCGAGGAGTAGGAGTTTCCAAACCTCACAAAAATCGTCGTGTTATTGTTTGCAATTTCTCTTCCCTTATCTCTTTTACAGTTATGCTAAATTGATTACTTTCATATCTTGTTTATTACATAATTGGTTATACTGTTGATTAGAAATTGTACTTCTATAATTTGCAAAAATTGGCCATTGTCTCTATTCACCCCCCCTCTAGAGTCAATTCTTGGGTAATAGATACTTCTGAGAAGATTGCTCTTATTCGAGATCGCATGCGTACTGCTCAAAGTAGGAAGAAGAGCTATGCAGATCGTCGTATTCATGCTTTGGAGTTTCAGGTTGGGAATCAGGTTCTACTAAAAGTGTCACCTATAAAGGTTGTAATGTGCTTTGGGAAGAAAGGGAAGTTGTCACCACGATTTGTCGGTCCTTTTATGATTACGAATCGAGTGGGAGCTGTCGCTTATCGGTTGGCACTTCCGGATAATTTGGATCGTGTCCATAATGTGTTCCATGTTTCCATGTTGTGGAAATTTCTGCAAGATGAGGATCGGTATCAGCATATCGATGTTGGGGAGATTGAGTTACAGCCGGATGCAACTTATCTGGAGCCACCGTGTCGTATTGTAGATCGTCGGGATCAAATCCTTCGTTATAAGGTTATTCCTTTGGTACGTGTCCAGTGGAATCACCACAATGAGGCTGAGTCTACTTGGGAACGGGAAGACGTCATTCGCTCCCAGTTTCCTGAAATTTTGGAAAACGGTAAGAGCGAATTCCAAGGACGAAATTCCTTTTGTTAGGGGGGAAGAATGTAATACCCCTAAGTTTCAAAAGGATAGTCTCAATATTATTTAATTGTTTTATTTAATGCTTTAATTGGTTTAATTATAATTAGTTGTTTGGTTGACTTGTTTATTGCATGTAATTATTTAATTGCTTTATTTGATTTAACTTGCTTATTGCATTTAATTATTTAATTATTTTATTTGTTTAATTGTGTATTTAATTATTTTTTAAATGTTTGATTTAGTTTATTTGGTTAATTGGTAATTAAAGTAAATTAGTTTAGTTTTTAAACGGGACTGTGTTGTATAGGTTTTGTATTAGGGTTTCACAATCTGGTTTTAACTTAGTTTTCTTTATGGGCTGAGTTGCCATTTAGGGTTTAGAGGAATTTAGGTTTAAGGGTGGTCTATAAATATTCACCTAAGGCTCTACCTAGGGTTTTTAAAAAAAAACTTAAAAACATGTCTGTGGAAATAGAGAGGAGGAACAGAGGAAGTTTGCAGTAGGAACCGCCAGAGATCGTAAAAGATGACGTAGAAATTCTTAATAAAAGTCTTAAAGGTAAGTTCTATCCTAACTCTCTCCCTTAGGCTTCGTGTTCTTTGCATACTTAAATAGTTACAGGATGATTGTATGTTTAAAAAAAAAAAAAACGTAATCAGTTTGCATGCTTTAATACTTTGTGTCGTAATTTTTATTACTGGTTCATAGTCAAAACTTGGAACTGCTATGCATTGTTTTTGGTTTAAATTCATGTTATTAGGTGTTGTAAGGACCTAAACAAGGATTGAAACATACTGGGATCTAGGTACAGTTTCTAGGAACTTACACGGTGAAGTGCCAGAGGTGTAGACGAAGCCGGAAAAGAGAACACGGAGAAGAGGAGGGAGAGAGTCGGCTCCTTTTTGGATTGGAGCCTGCTCCTTTTGACTTGGAGGTGGCTCCAAGTCACTTGGAGGCAGCTCCAAGTGTTTTTGGAGCCTGCTCCAACTTTGCTTCTTCCCGTTTTCACGTTCTTCTTCTTCTCTATTCAGTTTTCAGTAGGGAAGGATTTAATGGTTGATTTTCCAAATTATTCTGAGAAGAATAAATATTGTAATGGATGTTTAGAGACTATCTAGGGGAAGATTTAAGTCTAAAGGAACAGAGAAATAGATTTAGACACTGAGTTTTAATTGTTGAAACTGTATGAGAGTTGTATGTGCTTGGCAGATTGTTTGGTTTTGAGTAGTTTTCTTAATTATTTTAGAATTTCTGTGAGAGTTGTTCACTGCTAATTTCATGTTCAAAGAATAGAATTAGTTGCTAGGAGTCTATATTTTCTTAAGAATTAATTAATGATTAAGTTTCTAAAATGCAGTGCATTAATCTATTGAGCATAAAAATTATAAGTATGATAATTTACTTATGTTTATGTTGCATGTTATGGAATTGACTGAGACAGTATTTAATTAGGCTCTGTTAATTATATGAAAACTGAACATGGAGTTTAATTCAGATACAGTCTTGTGTGATCAAGTTATGACATTCTGTATTAGTTTAATTAAGCATGGTTGTTAATCTGCTCTAACATGCTCAGTTTGGAAATCTTGGTATTGACACTTTTATGGACAGTATTTTATCAACTGTTAGTTTAATTAAGCATGTTTGATAAATTACTTTATTACGCTTAATATGGAATTGTTGATATTGTTATTGTAAATACTTTGTCAACTATTGGATGGATGAGATTGTATGCACCAGTATAGGACGGTATCATACTAGGTTTGGATTAGCTCAAATTGCTAAGTCCTACCTATTTTGGAATAAGGGCACGGGTTATTAAATACAATCCTCCTTATATATATAAGTCGGTACGGTTGAATACGCCAAATGACTTACTGGATTCCTTGTGGATGGTTAGGAACGGAGTTTAGATATATTTTTATGATACCGTGTCATGAGCTTGAGTCTTAGCGTTGACCGTTAAGGTGCGTATATGCAATTGGATGTGTAGCTGACTGTGAAGGTTGAGGTATACCCTGTTTAGGTTTAGGTACTCATGCCCACTCAGGTGTGTATTGTGTGATGCCTTCTATCTAGGTTGAGACCCTCTTCATAGTCTAGCGAGAGTCTAGTAGTGTGGATATATTTATGTATGGAGTATTAGTTATTGTTGAACTATTTAGTATGTACATACGTATCGAGTCTCTACTTAGATTGTAGTAGGATAGAACTTGTTCGTGGGCCTGACCCACTCCTATTTTTCAGGTGTACGTCAGTTCTAGGCTTGAGTTATCCGTGCTGAGCAGAGACGATCTTCTACTCTACCGACGACGTAGGATTTCTTTCCAGATAATAGATTTGGATTTTATATTCAGTTTTATTTTCATTCTAGTTTGGAGTTTTATTAGGGGTCTACTAGAGATGGATTCCTGAGTTGTTTAAAGTATGGAGTTTTGGATTACCAGATTTAAGTATTTAATTATTTAAGGATTTTATATTTCAATTTCTTTCAGCTCTTAAATTTATTCTTAAATTCATTTTTGTATTCTGTGTTCGCTTTAAAGTATTAATTGCTTGATATTTCCCTCGGGTTTGGGCTTGGGCCTTATCAACCCGTGTCTCGGATCCGAGGGGTATCACAAAGAATATAACAAAGTTCAATTCAAGCATGATCATGCGTTATCTGAAGAAGTACGCTCTCAACGTTTAGCCGATGTTGGTTCTCACCTTAAAGAAGCTCTTGCTTTAGATTGTGCAGATGTTAAACAAGTTCAATCAGCTCAAAAAGCTCTGCATAATTGTAAGAGAGAAATCGAACTTTTGCATACTTGTATGGAAAGACATAAAGCCACCATTGAAGAAGCTAATAATCGAATTCTCCAAAGAAAAACTAACATTGCAAAATTCAAGGAGGAACAACATTCCATCGAAGAGACCTCCATTGTCACTGATAATGATATAAAAGCCTTGAATTTCATGGAGAAACTGTTACAAAATGCTCAAACTAAAATTGAGGATCTCCCTCTGTTGCCTTAATGAGAAGTTATTTTTTTTTCCCACATACCTTGTAATAAAATATCATTTTATTATGACAAAGTAATGAATTTGATTTGTTTATTTTGCCATTCACAGTTTATACTCTTCGGGCCAGGAGTGAGTTTTTTTTTTTTTTTAATATATCATACTGAACTTAGAATGAAATTCTAAGCTGCCTACGTACCCCCAAACGAGGGATCAAGTCATCACATAGTTCAAAAGGGATATGAATTTTTTTTTTTTTTTGGGCCGTACACAGTTTTAGCTCATGCGGGCCAGGAGCTTAGTGCAGTTTAAGCTCGTACAATCAGGAGCATAGCCTTCATGGGTAGTAGCGCTTCAGGAATTTACCATTAATGGGCCCCACTCTTACTCCGTCTTCATCAATAATGAGATATGCGTCGTTAGAATAAACTTCACGAACAACATATGGTCCATCCCATTTAGATACAAATTTACTTCCCTTGCGATTCATGATAATTGGTCTCCGAACAGCTAATACTAAGTCTCGAACTTGAAATGACCGAGGTCAAACTTTCTTATTGAATGCTTTAGAAAGTCGAGCTTGATAACACTCTAACTGTTGTTGAGCTTCTAATCTCTTCCCATCCAATGCTTCCAGTTATTGAAGATGTAAGATGGCATTTTCTTCACTTGTAAGGCCTTCCTGTATGGCAATCCTCAACGAAGGGATCTATTGTTCCAATGGAAGAACCGTTTCTACGC
The DNA here is from genome assembly GCF_030987335.1 of Cornus florida. NCBI lineage: Eukaryota > Viridiplantae > Streptophyta > Magnoliopsida > Cornales > Cornaceae > Cornus > Cornus florida. The sequence continues at coordinate 85,267,028 of NW_026775572.1, read as the reverse complement.
CATAGACAAGAGAATACGGGGTCACTTGAGTAGGTGTACGATGTGTAGTGCGGTATGCCCACAATGCTTCTTTCATTCGCTCATGCCAATCTTTCTTTGTCTGGTTGACTACTTTCTTCGATAACTCACAAAGAGTTTTATTGAATGCTTCCGCGAGACCATTTGCAGGGGCATTGTACATGGAGGATTTATGTTGTTTGAAACCAAACTTCTCAAAAAGGTCAGTTACCCAACTATTTTTGAAATTCGTCCCATTATCAGTGATAATGTATCGAGGAACACCATATCGATAGATAATGTTAGACTTGATAAAATCAACCACTGTTTCCTTTTTCATATGTTTATAGGGTGCAGCTTCGGCCCATTTAGAAAAATAATCAGTGGTAGCCAAGATATACAAGTGGCCCTTTGAAGATTTTTCTAGAGGACCCACTATATCTAAACCCCATGCATCGAATGACCATGACGTCACAGTAGGGTGTAACGGCTCCGGTGGTTGATGTATGAAGTTAGTATAGAATTGACAGGCTTGACACCTCTTCACATACTCCAAACAGTCTTTGACCATGGTGGGCCAATAATAGCCCATTCTTTTAACGCGAAAATAAAGTTTTGGTCCAGACTAATAGGCTCTACAAATCCCAGAATGTGCTTCATTCATTACATGGGTGTCTTCATCATTTGCAAGGCAGCAAAGGAAAAAGCCCTCATATGAACGCCTATACAATATATCATTGTAATAGATGAATCGAGGTGCTCGTCTTCGTATTTCAGTCTCATGGCGTTGATTTTCGGGAAGCTTTCCATGTTCCAGATAATCAATGATAGGGAGCCTCCAGTCTTCTTCCTCTTGTGTCCAACAAGAAACCAAATTAGTTTCTTCAAATTTATCTTCCAAGACTTGTGGCAAGACCCATCGTTGACATACAGGAACATCAACCAAGTCCTCAGTATTTAACGCCAATGTTGTAGCTAAATTGGCCAAAGCATCAGCTATCCGATTTTCTTTCCTCGGAATGTGTTCTAGCATAACGCTATCAAATCATTCCAACAAATGAGAGGCATAACGATGGTACGGCACTAGATCATCTTTCTTAACCTTATATTCTTAAAGAAGTTGGTTAATCACCAACTTAGAGTCTCCATATATTTCGAGATCCATGATCTTCATCTCATTTGCCATTTGAAGGCCGATGATCAAGGCTTGATATTCAGCTACATTATTTGAGTAGTTTTCAGCGAGTGCAAAAGAGTTTGGAATAACATGTCTTTGTGGAGAAATAAAAACTACGCCTACTCCGGCCCCGTCTGATCGTGCTGCCCTATCGAAAAACATCATCCATGGAGGGAGGATGTCCATAAGGAAGACTTCTTCATGGGGAAAATCTTCAGAAATTTCCTAATCGGCTGGAATAGGATGGTCAGCTAAGAAATCTGCTAAGACTTGTCTTTTCATTGTTTTTCATGGCACATAAACAATTTAAAATTCGTTGAACAAAATTGACCACCTTGCCAAGCGTCCGGAAAGGACCGATTTAGACATGACATATTTGAGAGGATCAGCTCTTGCAATAAGATGTATCGTATGAGCCAAGAAATAATGCCTCAATTTCTTAGAGGCAAAGACAAGTGCGAGGCATGTTTTTTCAATTGGAGGATAATTTCGCTCCGTCGGGATGAGTCTGGGACTTAAGTAATACAATGCTTTCTCGCTATGTTCTTTATTATTCTGAGCAAGCAAGGCACCGAACGATTCTTCTTGCGCAGCAATGTAAAGTATAAGCGGCTTTCTAGGTACAGGTGCTCCCAATACCAGAGAATTGAGAAGGTACTTTTTGATGCTATCAAAAACATTTTGGCAAGATTGGTCCGAGATGAATGGGGCGTCTTTCTTCATGAGTCGGTTAAAAGGCTGACAACGGCTAGCCAAATTTGAGATGAACCTACGAATGAATGCAAGTTGACCTTATAAACTTCGAAGCTCGTGTAAATTCTTTGGTAGCGGCATCTTTTGAATGGCCTCCACTTTATTAGAATCAATCTCAATACCACGATGATGTACAACGTATCCCAGGAATTTCCCTGAAGTCACACCAAATGCACATTTAAGGGGATTCATCTTGAGCTGATATTTTCGGAGGCGATTAAAAACTGTACGTAGATCTTGTAAATGATTTCTTCACTCTTTCGTCTTTACCACTAAGTCATCAACATAATATTCAACAATCTTGTGGAGTATGTCATCGAAGATCCTTTGCATGGCGCGCTGGTATGTTGCTCCTGTATTTTTGAGTCCGAAGGGCATAACTTTGTAGCAATATATGCCTTTAGGAGTGCGAAAGGCAGTTAGTTCCTCATCTTTTGGAGTCATTCTTATCTTATTGTACCCAGAGTAACAATCCATGAACGAGAAAGCTTCATGCCCTGTGGTTGCATCTACAGTGAGTTCAAGGATGGGAAGAGGAAAATCATCTTTTGGGCATGCCTCATTTAAATCACGAACCACACAAATTCGAATCTATCCATTTTTCTTCTTCACTAGAACAATACTTGAAATCCATGTTGGATATTTGACCTCACGAATGAACCCTACTTCAATCAACTTGTTGAGTTCTTCCTCTATCCTTGGAACTAGCTCTGGACGGAAGAAACGTTGAGACTACTTAATTGGACGTGTCCCATGTTTGACAGCGAGATTGTGCACTGCAATTTTAGGATCAAAATCGGGCATCTCTTTGTATGTCTAAGCAAAGACATCCTTGTACTAAGACAACAATTGAAAGTAATCATTTTCTTCTGAGGGGCTTAGGAATGTACTAATGAAAATTGGTCTAGGTTGATCATCAGTTCCTAAGTTAATTTCTTTGAGTTAATCAACGGTAGCCTGCCCCCCGTTTTCTAGTGTTGGTGGAGCTTTCTCGACATCATCTGGTTGTTCAGCTTCAGGTTCTTCTTCAATAATGATATGGTATGAAGTAACACAAGATGATTCACCAATGTCTTCCACTTTTTTTGCTTGATTAGTGAATACAATAGTTCACCTTCTATCTTTTAATGTAACATCATTGGTGACATCTACCTCTGTCTTACATTTCATTCGCGAGGGCACTAGGCTCTGAACTTCACTATTGTTCACCACGTCAATGCTTGTTTCCTCTGACTTCCCACTCTTGCTACTTTTTAGCGATGCATCATTGATAGTACCAATTCGAGAAAATACTGACTTTCGAGGTTGAGGTTGTGGAGATTTTCTTCCTTGGTCATGAAAGCTCATTCTGTTAAAAACAGAGGCATGAGGCAAATTGCTGACATGAGAACTTGAAACATTTGATTCTTGGCTTGACAACCTATTGAATATAGATATTCGATCACATGGAGCTCCAATACAGTCGAAGACCAATTTTTGATTTATAGTCTATTGATCTTGTTCATCCGCAACTTCTTCAAACCTAATGTAAAAAGTTTTTGACTTCTTATCCTTTTTTGTGATGTGAATTTGAAGTGGCTCAGAAGGTACGAAACCGATACCAGACTTAGGTGGACTGATTTTATGCCCTTGATCTTTTAACTTATTCTATGTCCTATTGAGGCCATGCATTTTCTCACCGGTGACCTCTGAATTCAGTTTTCCAAGGTTTGTAGGATTTGTAAAATCATACCCCGACTTAGCCATGAGTTGGTATGCTTTAGGATCGAATCCTTCATCAGTCCTTTGTTTTGGAAGTGATCTATGATTGACCAGAGATTGAGAAGGCCGCATGAACCCTTTTAACGAAGGCTTGGAAGGTGAAGACTTTTGAATCTTGGTGAGAGGAAGAGTTAACTCTCCTTTCAGCTTTTGCATATCTTCTTTCTCTTTGGTTTGTGACATTTTCAATTTAAATTCCTTGGTTTCAAGTATCTCAATGACAGGTGACTGGCCTTCTTGTCATTGAGATTTTGGAACATACTTTAAAATAGGTTTTGTATCAAAACCCCTCTTGTTTTAGCTACCTTTACAATGTCTGTCACTGAAACATCTAATGGATCACTTAACGCTTCTTTTGTTTTTGTAGATTGAACCTCTTGTGTAGATGGATGGCTTGGGATGGGCACTTCTGAAGGTGTATCAGGATCGATATAGAACTTGGCATCGGCAAAATGAGATTCTGCTTCTGTAAATGGTTTATGGTCTGCCACAACTGTTTGTACGCCATTCTTGTAGAATTTGAAGCACTGATGAAGAGTCGATGAAATGACACCATTACTATGTATCCAAGGGCTTCCTAACAACAAATTGTAGGACGTATTTGCATCAATAACATGAAATAAGGTTTCAGCTTGGAGCTCGCCAATAATTAGTTTTGCTCGAATCATGCCAATAGCTCTCTGTCCTCCTTAGTTAAAACCTTGAATAATAAGACGACTACGAGATAACTCGTCGACTGTGATGCCGAGATTTTTGATTGTAAATTTTGGCGTGAGATTCACCACTGATCCACCATTAACAAGAATTCGAGTAACTCTTTATTCCTTTATGTAACCGAAAACGAAAAAAGGACAATTGTGCGGCTTTGAACCCAACTGAAGATCTTCGTCAGTGAAAAAAATTGGTACATAACATGAATCCAGCGTACCTCCAACTACTTCATCATCATCGGACTTTTCAATGATGGCAGCGTCCTTTGCATGATTCTCCACAGTCTGGGCTTCATCTTGATCCTTGCTATTCTCACCATCAGGGCCCATTTTAATTGAAACCTTGTTTGCTGTCACAACTTCATCATCTAGATATCCTTCTGGAAAGAACTCTTGCAAAGTAATAGGTTTCTGGATCCTTTGGCTTATAGCGACGTGTTTGGTTGACTGTGTCTTCTTGACCCATTTTTTGTTATGGCTAGACTGTTTATGACGATATTGAAGTTTCTTCTTCCTTTGCCCCCTGTCAGAATAACTAGTCTGAAAAGTGCCAGCTCGTTGGTTCCATGGTTTCTTTCTTGTCACCAAAGTTCATCCTTCTTCATCATCCTGAGGGAAGACCCTTCCAAAGGTTGAAACGTCAAGTGCACTCCCTTTTGCCAAGAGAGATGGGGATTGGTTCCAATGAGCCAAACTGGATGGTTGTGCAATACATCTCAGAAGTTAAAGGTTGAGAACGAGCACTCCCCACGATAGAGGTTGTCACAGTAGCAGTAGTATGATTTGAAGTTACAACTTCATCCATGTCCAATAAGATTTTTCCTTATTTTGCCAGATTCATCACCACCTCCTTGAAGATAAAACATTTCTCAATTGGATGACTGACAATACGATGGTATTTACAGTATTTTGGATCGTTGACACGTCCCATCTCTTGAGGGCATTTGCATTCAGGGAGTTCTATAACTTTACTTTCGAGTAAACATTCCAAGATGCCAGGGACATAAGAATCAGGGAAGGGGTATTCCTTCTTCTCTAACTCCTTTAGCGTAGGATGCTATCTTTCCCTCTCTTGAAACTGGCGAGGCTTTTATCATCCTTCTTGTCATCTTTAACAGATATCTCGATTGGGGTGGTTGAGATAGCTATGGAATCTTTAACAGCGGTTTTTGATGACTTATTGCCCTTCTTCCAATCTTTCTTAACCTTGCGTGGTTCTATGGCCACGGGACTTTTGCCTTCATGGGATTTCATACTGATCTCCATGTCATGGGCACGTGTTGCCAATTCTTCAAATGTGCGAGGTTTTATACCTTGCAGAATGTAAAGAAGGCCCCTATGCATTCCCTGCATACACATCTCCACAACAGAAATTTCTGACAATCGGTTCTTATAGTCAAGACTGAGTGCTCTCCACCGATTATTGTAGTCGATTACAGGCTCATCCTTCCATTGCTTCGTGTTAGTTAACTCTATCATACTAACAGTACAACGAGTGCTATAGAACCTGTTCAAGAATTCTCATTCCATTTGGTCCCAACTATCAATTGACTCTGACTTTAGGTCGGTGTACCACTCGAACGCGTTTCCTTTAAGGGAGCGGACAAACTGTTTAACTAGTAAGTCCCCCTCTGTTCCGGCATTGTTACAAGTCTCGATAAAATGGGCAATGTGTTGCTTGGGGTTACCTTTTCTGTCAAATTGCTGAATCTTCGGAGGTTGGTATCCTACATGCATCCTCATACTGTCGATTCTCCTTGTATAGGGCTTTAAGTACATGAGAGTGCTCTGTGAGACGCCTCCATATTGGGCTTGGATTGTATTCGTTATCATATCTTGCAATTGTGCGATAGATAATGAAGTGACTGAAGAATCATGATTGGTTTGACTAGCTGCCTATTCTATCACCGGCGTCTGGTTTTTATTAGCCACATGTTCTGTGACCGGCGTCTGTTTGGGATCCTCCATGTGAGTACCTTGCGCGGTAGAATTAAGATTCTCTGTCGGTATAGCTGTGGAAGATGTAGGATTCCTAGACGGTGGTGGTGTGAAAGTTGCACGATTCCTAGTTGGCAGTGGTGTGGAAGATGCAGGGTGCCCAGATTGTACTGGTGATTCACCGAAGGTTTGAACTTCCAATTTATTCATTAGCGTAGTGATTTGTAAGTCCTTCTCTTCAACAGTCTTTGTGAGGTTCTCAATGGCACGAGACATAGTTGCTAGTTGTTCCTCCACCGTGGCAGCTCCAGTCATCATAACAGCGACCACATCTAAGTATGATAGGCCTTGAGAGTCAATGTTTCTTGAAGTGATTGAATACTCCGAAGTTTGACGTGGTGACTCTAGGGGTGAACCGACACTAGAGCGAGCATCATAGATGGAATGAGGTGAATCTGGTGGCGGAATCTCCTCTGGAACAACGTCAGGGTTCTTGACATGTTAGGTTTTCACGTTTGCTGGCTTTGTAGGATTGGTTTTCACCAAGTCTTGCTGATGTTTGGATGAAGCCATTGCCTGAGACTTGCTACATGTCACAGGGCCTGTCAAGGTACTTCCATCACTTGATTTGGCCTTCGTGCCACTTTTCATGGTGGCTTTGGCGTCGACCTTTGTGGTAGCGATGTTCTTTTAGGCTTTCTTCTCTGTCGAAGTCTTAGGGGGAGCCATAGAGTCGGATAGAGAAAAAACTTGCTGATAGGAGAAAGAGATGAGAGGCAAAGGAAGTCCCACCGGGCGTGCCAGAAATTTGTACACACAAATTTTGTAAATCTGCAATAGAAACAAAATATGGAGCAAATAATATAATTTTATTAATTTGAGAAACTGAGGTACAATCCTCTAATATATTCTTTACAAAAAGAATGGTCCTCTAATTCAATCTCCTTTTTGTTGTTGGTTGGATCCAAGAGCTGCACGAGCTTGTTCTTGAATCGTCTTGGAATTTGGGTAAGGAACGGCACAATTTGATGTGCTTGTTGTTGATCACCATGGAATTTGATGAATAACGGCACGATTTAATGTGCTTGGTGTTCTTCGCCTTTGGATTTGGATGTAGGGGATGAGAGCTTCTGTATTTCTCTTTGGAATTCTGGATCTCTGAATGCAGAATTTTTATACCCCTTCCTTCTTCCTCCAGGCCTCTATTTATAGGCTTCTTGGATTAATAGGATGATGACACATGTCATCTCCTGATAAGGATAAAATTATAACTGGGGCGGGCCGGTTATATTGTGATAATTATCCATAAAAATAATTATTCCAAATATATTTTATTTAAGAATAATTATTCTTTTTATTTAACCATCTGGGCTGGGCTAATTAAATAATTTAAGTGGAGCAAGTGTGGGCCAATTAAATAACTTAATTAAATATTAGGCCCATATTTAATGGGTCCATTTATCCAAATCAAAGTCCACTAAAATTTTAGTGTCTACAGAGTGAGAATGAAGCAATTGAGTGTTAGCCTCTAAAGTGCCCAAAGCATTCAAAACTTTCTCTTCAAAGGCGGGACTTCTAGTATTACCTTGGGAATAAGATTGGTTGGGAAAATGAGAATTAGTAAATTGATTCCCTTGTGATTGATAAGGTTTATAACCTTGGGATCCTTGGTTTTGAAGTGGAGGTGGAATGTACTTCCCTTGAAAACCGCCTTAGAAAGGGTTTGAGCCCTCTCCTTGGTTTTTCTAAGAGAAATTTGGATGATTTCTCCAACTTGGATTGTAATGAGTACCATAAGGATTTCCTCCTCGATTCACAAAAGTTGCATTGACTTGCTCATTAGGTTCACTTTGCACTTGTCCATGAGGACAATGAGAAGTAGAATGAAGAACACTAGAACAAGTCATACAAGATTCATTGGATGCACGATGAGAATGGTTAGGAAAGGAAGATACTTGGTTCACCGAGGTTTGGTTAATCAAGAATTGATCAAACCTTTGAGATAAGGATTTCATCTCGGCTGCTATCTCAATAGAATTGTCGACTTGATGTAAGCCAACACTCTTCCTACCTTGTGTATTTCTACCATTCTTTGAAGAAAATGTTCTATGCAATGAATTCTCACTCATGCTTTCATAGAGACGCCACACGTCGTCCTCATGCCTATCAATGTAAGAACCACCCATGGAAGCATCAACCATGCCCTTATAATTATCTGATAAGCTTTCAAAGAAATATTGGACTAATTGCCATTTAGGCATTTCCTAAGCAATTCATTGAAGCGTTCCCATGCCTCATGGAATGTTTCCCCATCCCCATGTGTAAATTCTCTAATTGAAGTTCTCATGGCATTGGTCCTAGAAACCGGACTCTTGTTGCATTTCTGCCCAAGAAGTGATTGAAAAAGGCCTAAGATTGTTAAACCAATATTTTGCCTTATCCTTAAAGGTGAATGGAAAAATTTTAAGCCTTAAGACTTCTTCTGGCATGTCCGTGTATTTCACGGTAGAACAAACTTCAAGAAACTTATCCAAATTCTTGTAAGGTTCTTCACTTGGAAGTCCATAAAAGTTAGGAAGCATTTGAATAGTTTATGCTTTAATTTCATAATGGTGTGCTCTAAATTGAATGCATATGGGTGCATTATACTCATTTGGCACATAATGGTCTCTCAAAGCAAGTGGTGGGTTAGTAACTTGAGGTGCAACATGAACACCTTGATTTTGAATTCCTTGATTGATAATGGGAGGTTGTGGAGCATACATTGGCCTTGGCATTCCAAATGGAACTTGGCCTTGTTGTTGTTGAGGTTGGTGAATGTTTAGCCTTGGAATGCCTAGTGGTACTTGCATGTTCTCATTGTGCACATTAGGATGAAGGACACCTTGTTGGTCTATGTGACAAAGGTCCTCAACATGATCATCATTATGGTCATCCATTGATAGGTTGGTTCTATTTGAACTTCCTCTCCCCTTAGGATTTCTAACGATGGATTCAAGATGCAAATCAAGAGCGACAAGAGTTGGTCTCAATGAACGACGTCCATGCATGCATAATGCAAAACACAACAAACACAAAGAATGACAAACACTATGCCTTCACAACAATGCAATTAGACTTCTTCTATAAACACTTAATTCGTACTCCCATGCTTTAACTACAATGATGCAAGACAATAAAAAATAAGCCTCCACGAGGGCCGACGATTTAACTAAGGGATTGAGTAAAGAAAATCTCACAAAGGTCCTTTAGCACTTCAACTCCAAATTTAAAGCTTAGCTTAGCAAATTTTCAGAATCTTTAGCTTTTTACTTTCTTTGCTTGCTTGAATTGAATGCTCAATAGCTTATTTGCTTGCTTCCTCTCCAACAATGCACCTAGTTAAGTAAGAACAACACAATAAGTAACCAAAAAGAAAAATAAAAATAAAGTAAAGACACGATCAAAAGAGTACTAATCCTAATCAATTCCACAAATCCGACGTTGCCTAATCTAATCAATCATTCCCCGGCAACGGCGCCAAAATCTGACAACTGGTCATTCCGATACGTCAAAATTGATGTAGTGAATGTGCGGTTCAAGAAAAGCCTTTTAGGTCAAATTTAAATTTATAAAAACCACTACCAACACTACTACTAACATAGCAAGAGTGAGTAGGGATCGTCCCAAGGGATTGTGAATGATGCAAAATGTCAAATTGGATTGTGGAATGGCAAATTGAGTTAGTTGGTCGAGTGATCAAACAATTGGTTGGTTGGCTAATTGAAGAACAACTAAATTAGACTAAGTGATAGCAAAAGAATCCAATTAAGAGTAAGTAAGAGAGAGAGAGATCTTGGGGTTTAGAGATCACCACCAAGCAATGCATTTCTATATCTTTAACAAGTGATTAATGAGGGCAAATGGTGTGTTGCAATATTGGTGTGTGTGTGTGTGTTTGGTTGATTCAACAAGCAAGGATAACTAGTTAAGCATGTATTGCCTAAACATCATGTGAAAGGCACAATATATCTAAGCAATGAAGCATATATTGTCTAAATAACATGTGAAAGGTACAATAGATCAAAACAAGTTATTAATCATTTTATTAAGCTCACAATCTAAATACAACACAAGGATAGAGACATATGCTACTTGCATTCAAAAGCTTAGATCATTAAACAACAAGCATAGATTGTCTTCCTATTTAACACTACACTACATCTACATTACTAGCATAAAAATAAACTAGGGGGGAGGCACAATCCATCAAGAAATAAGTATGAACCATCAAGAAAATCACAAGAGCATTCCTTTAAGCAAAGCACTATGTTTTGACAATCTCCAAATCTATAGCATCAATACACATAGACATGCATCAATAACACAAAATCTAGATACATGCACATGAACATCTATTCTAACATGCATAGACATATGGATAGAATGAAATGATCAATTGGAAGCATTAAACTACATAAATCATTGAATAAACAAGATCTAAGTATATCAAAGAGTCAAAACATTAATTACAACACTAATCCCTCAATGATACACAAGATTAAGATATAGAAAGCATGTTTGGGGCTAACTCTAGCCCCAAGAGGATGTCTAGCCACTCATGGTGATGATGCCCCAACCCTCAAGGGCTAATTCCATGGTTGAAATCTGCTCCTTGTTGATGAAGAACTCCAATGGTGTCTCTAGCCTCCTCTCCTCTAAACGTCCTCTCCAAGAGATGATATGAAAACAATATTGGCTCCCCTTGTAAAAAGCAATCCTTATCTTTATATAGGTAGGTCAAAATGACACCCAAAATGAGCTGAGGTAGTGCACACAATATTCCCTAATGATTGGATAAAGGACAACTTTCAATGAGATGGAAATTTAACTTTTTCGCACTAGAGGAAGTTCGATCGATCGGACCTTGGTCTTGGATCAATTGAACTGGCTGAGATCTATCAAACTTAGGCTGGATCGATCCAACTGGCTGAGCTTTTTGGAAACAAAGCAAATCTAAAATATTTTGGGAGATAGTTATGGGAAAAGGATAAAAGTGGTTAGTAGGTGGTACAGTTGTGGATCGGATCAATCATTTGAATAAGGACAAAAGTGTTCGATCGATCGAAGGATGGTGTTGGATCAATCAAACTTTGGACTTCATGCTTTAGGTCAAGTTTTAGATCTATCTTGAAGTGCTGAGATCGATCAGTGTTCGATCGATCGAACCTTGATCTTGGATCGATCGAACTTTGCTGATTTCCACCTTTGGCTTCATTTGCTTTCTTCTTTCTCCACTTTGCTCCTTTCTTTGTTTAATCCCAGAATTGCTTCAATTAAGCTCTTATTTGGCTGAGTTAGCTTATTTTCGGGTTAAGTGCCTGAAAATGGAAATAATATGAAATCAATCTAAAATGGTAAAGTAAGATAGATAAAGGTACTAGAATGCCTAAGCTTAAGGGGTTTAAATACGCACTTTTCAGCGCTCATCAGATGTGCAGCGGTGAAGGGAACGAGGGTTTGAGAGGGTTGGATCGATCTTTGAATCGATTTACAAAACCTCGATTTCTATTTTTAAAAACTTCCCCGAACCAGTTCAATCAATCGAATTGAGAATTCAGATCGATCGAACTGTAATGATCTCTCCTTTGAATTTTTTTTTTTATATATATATATTTTTATTTTTTTGGAATTTTTGAAATTAAGAAATTAAAACAAAGTCAAAACAAAGTCAAAATTGAAAAAAAAAACACAAAGAACAAAGATCGATCCCCCCAAGATCGATCTCAGAATACTTTCGATCGATCGAGAATGCAAATATTTGAAAAAATGTGTGATCGATGAGATAGAGAGGCTTTTGGATGCAGATGATGCAGGTTCAAAATTTTCTAAGTGTTGGAACTGCAGATCGATCCAAGATAAAGTTGGATCGATCGAAGAACTAAAGATCGATCTAGGAATAAGTTCGAACGATGGGACAGAGAGCTGAAATATGCAAGTTTTGCTCGAATGATTGGACAGAGAGTGATTTGGATGCAGGTTTAATGCAGGTGGGAAGTTCGATCGATCGAACTCATTTTGAGATCGATCGAACTTATGCAAAATGCTCAATTTCAACATAAAAGTGCATGCAATCCTAATCACAGTTCCTAGCAATGCATATGAACCCAAAGCCAATATCTAGACTTCGTAAGAAATGAAATTAAAGATAGAAATGAGGGAGGAATAGGGTTTTGACACCCTACGAAATATCTTGCTAGTCTTTAACGTCTCTAGCAAGACGTTGGGCTCTTTTAGCCCAGATCAAACATCTTGTAGTGTATCCCCTCCTTGTTGGGGTGATAAGTGTGTTGAACTCCACCCAACAAATGGTTCTTTAAAAAACTTGTTGGATTAAGCTTCAAAAAAGCTTTTGGTCCTCGGTCAAAGCAATCTTTGGGCTTCCATGCCCTTTCATAGCAAGAATTTGAAACAACACTTTTAGAATGCAGGGTTGAAGATGAACTATTTGAAATCTTGGTCTTACACAAAAGCTCTATTCTTTCACAATTAAGATCATGACATTTTTTTACAATATTCACTTCTCCTTCATACTTGTCAAATGAGTTGGGGGTTAGATTGAAGATATTCAACTTAACCTTCATATGGCCAATGAGATCTTCATTATCCCCATCCTACAATTGATGTTGGCATTCGCAGTTGCCAAGAAAGGATAGCTAAGGATAACGGGAATTTGGCTCTTAGGATTTGGAACCAGTTCCGTATCAATGACAACAAAATCAACGGGAAAGAAGAATTTATCAATTTTAATCAAGACATCCTCAATGATACCCCTAGGCTTCTTAATGGATCGGTCGGCAAGTTGCAAAACCACCGACGTCGGTTTCAAGTCTCCTAAGCCTAATTTGACATACACCGAGTATGGAAGAAGATTAACACTTGCTTCTAAATCAAAGAGAGTCCGCTTAATGATATGATCACCAACAATGCATGAAGTGGTAGGTGAACCGAGGTCCTTAAACTTTGGAAGAGTGTTATGTCACTTGCTCGGTTAAGACCACTTTTCTTGGTGCTTGGCTCTTATTCTTCCTCTTTTGGGTGCACAAGTCTTTCAAGAATTTGGCATAAGCCGGAATTTGCTTGATTGCATCCAAAAGTGGAAGATTAACTTTCACTTACCTAAACACTTCCATGATTTCATTAGCTTTGGCCTTTTGCTTGTCTTTTGAAATAGATCATTTTAAGGCATCCGGAAATGGAGCTTTTTGTTTAAACACTTTTTTAGAATTTTCCTTGGAATTCTCTTCAACACAAGAATTTTTCAAATCATTTTTCAAGTCATTTTTCAACAAATCACTTTCACAATCATTCTTCAAATCACATTTTGAAATTTTCTCATTTGCAAAATCATGTATATGCAATGAAGGCTCTTCATTGGACATACCCACTTGGTTGTCCACAATCCTACCACTTCTCAAGGTAATCACTGCATTGACATGCTTTATTGTGTGCCCTTCCGATGAAGAATGGGTTTCCACAATACATTATTGCTTTGGTGAGGCATTTATAGGCATTTTTCCTTTCTTTGTTGCATTTAAAGTGCTAGCTATTTGCCCTACTTAGGTTTCTAGCTTTGCAATTGATTACGAGTGAGAGTGAAGTAATTGCGTGTTTGCCTCTAAAGTGCCCAAAGTGGTCAAAACTTTCTCCTCAAATGCTAGACTTCTAGCATTTGCTTGGGAATATGATTGGTTGGGAAGATGAGAATTAGAAAATTGATTCCCTTGTGATTAATACGGTCTATAACCTTGGGATCCTTGGCCTTGTAGTGGAGGTGGAATATATTTCCCTTGAAAACCACCTTGGGAAGGGTTTGAGCCATCCCCTTGGTTTTTCCAAGAGAAATTCGGGTGATTTCTCCAACTAGCATTGTAATGATTGCCATAAGGATTACTCCCTTGGTTCACAAAAGCTGCATTAACTTATTCATGAGGTTCATTTTGCACATGTCCATGGGGACAATGGGAAGTAGAATGTAAAACACTTGAACAAGTCATACATGTCTCATTAGATGCATGATGAGAATGGTTAGGGAAGGAAGATACTTTATTTGCCGAGTTTTGGTTGATCAAGAATTAATCAAACCTTTGAGATAATGATTTCATCTCGGCGGCAATTTCATTGGAATGGTCGACTTGATGTAAGCCAACACTCTTCCTACCATTAGAATTTCTACCATTCTTCTAAGATAAAGTTCGATGCAAAGAATTTTCACTCATGCTCTCATAAAGACGCCACACATCATCCTCATGCCTATCAATGTAAGAGCCACCCATGGAAGAATCAACCATACACTTGTAATTGTCCGATAAGCTCTTGAAAAAATATTGAACTAATTGCCATTTGGGCATGTTATGATGTAGACTGACGAGCGATGGCCGTTCCTACACGCCAAAATTGATGTAGTGAATGTGCGGTTCAAGGAAAGCCTTTTTGGGTCAAGTTTAAATTTATAAAAACCACTACCAACACTACTACTAACGTAGCAAGAGTGAGTAGAGATCGTCCCAAGGGATTATGGGGATTGAGCAATGTCAGAGTTGAATGTGGAATCGTAATTAGGGCTAGTAGGTCGAGTGATCAAACAATTAGTTGGTTGGTTGCTTAAAGAGCAACTAAATTAAACTAAGTAATAGCAAAAGAGTGCAATTAAGAGTAAGTAAGAGAGAGAAGAGTCTTGGGGTTTAGAGATCACCACCAAGCAATCCATTTCTATATTATTGACAAGTGATTAATGAGGGCAATTAGGGTGTTGCGATATTGGTGTGTGCGTATTTGGTTGATTCAACAAGCAAGGATGACTAGATAAGCATGTATTGTCTAAACATCATGTGAAAGGCACAATATATCTAAGCAATGAAGCATATATTGTCTAAACAACTTGTGAAAGGCATAATAAATCAAAACAAGTCATTAATCCTTTCATTAGGCTCACAATCCAAATACAACACAAGATTAGAGACATATGCTAATTGCATTCAAAAGCTTGGATCATCAAATAACAAGCATAGATTGTCCTCCCATTTAACACTACACTACAACTACACTGCATCTACACTACTAGCATGAAAATAAACTAGGGGAGAGGCACAATCCATCAAGAGATAAGCATGACCATCAAGAGAATCACAAAAGCATTCTTTTAAGCACAATGTTTTGATAATCTCTAAATTTATGGCATCAATACACATAGACATGCATCAATAACACAAAATCTAGAGACAAGAACATGAACATCAATTCTAGCATACATTGACATATGAATAGAATGAAATAACCAATTGGAAGCATTAAACCATACAAATCATTAATTAAACAAGATCTATATATATCAAAGTGTCAAAACATTAATTACAACCCTAATCCCTCAATAATACACAAGATTAAGATATAGAAAGCATGCTTGGGGCTAACTCTAGCCCCAAGAGGATGTCTAGCCACACATGGTAAGGATGCTCCAACCCTCAAGGGCTAACTCCATGGAAGAGGTTTGCTCCTTGCTGATGAAGATCTCCAATGGTGTCTCTAGCTCCTCCTCCTCTAAGCTTCCTCTCCAAGAGATGATATGAAAAAAAATAATGTTTTTTTTTTCTTGAAAAAGCTATCCTTATCCTTATATAGGTAGGTTAAAATGACACCCAAAATAAGCTGGGGTCGTGCACACAATATTCCCTAATGATTGGATAAAGGATAACTTTCAATGAGATGGAATTTTGATCGGTTGATCAATTAACATCAACCTTCGCAATAGCACGAATCATTGTAAAATAGGGCTATTGGTCGGGTAAGTCGAACCACTGAGATTCCGCTAGTCTAAGGCAACCTAAGTGTCTAGAGTCATTCTTAGGATGATGAAGCGGTGTTCATAGAGGTTTTGTTTGTTGTCACTTAAATTAGGAATTCAAAGTGCATAAAACACTAATTTGCAAGGAATTTAGGATGAAAAGATTAAGAAGAGGAGACTAGGGAAGTGAATCCTCCTCCATCCCTATACATATGCTAGATTAGACCTAAATTGGGGGAAAAACAACATATGATGGTCAAGACTTACATAGCAACACATGGTTGCCATATAAGTAATCAAGAGGTACATTAGGTCTCAAACAAGTATAATCCATCAAAAGATAAACATGCTTAGACTACCTAACTAAGGTGTAGCTTATACACATTTACTTAAATGAGAGACTATCAAGTTCTTAACAAAATGATAAAGCACATGGAGTTAGAGATTAAGCATACACCATCAAAGGATTTCCTAAGCAATGGTCTATCAAAGTCACCTATCAACATGCCATGAAACCATTTCATAACCTTGCTTCCACTCTCATCATGAAAACTCAAGCAATATGATTACTCTAAGACATCATCTAAAACAAGATAATCAACCTAAAGAAATCATCCATACATGTATCAACATTCATTACAACAAATGAAGTGCTCTTGGTTATGAAAAGACCATAAAATATACATGGAAAATCCCCAAAATAGACTATCCTAGGACATGCTTACAAGGGAGGGACTTCATCACCTCCCTAGAGAAAGAGTTAGTTACCCATTGCTAAGCTAGAAGAAGGAAGAAGCTCCATCCAAGACTCCATTTTCGTGCTCCTTCCTTTGCTTGAAGAACTCCCCTCCTTGCCCTCTTCTCTCTCCTCTATCTTGCTAGAATATAGGATAATGATATTGTGTGGTCCTCCCTCTCTCTTATCAAGCTCAAGTCAAGGCTCTCTCTCCTCCAAGGAACACCTCCAACCACTTCATAAAGAAGGAAGATGGCATTGAGGAAACCAATGTGCAAGTGGCTGAAATTGAGCCATTTCTAAGTGCAATCTGCCAGAATTTCGAGCACTCGAAGGGTGGTCTCGAGCACTCTAAATTAGTGTAATGTGCAACATGCTCTTCTTGCTCAGCACTGACCTACTTTGGTAAAATGGCTGCAACTTTGTGACCCGAACTCTGAATGACAATATGTTTGAAGATTTGGAGAGCAGATTCAGTGCTTTAAAAACTTCATGTTTTGATGAAGACCCAATTCTCAAGTCTGGTTGGTCGAAAATGGGGAGAAAGGCAGTACTTCAGTGCTGCCAGGCAGTTCTGCGCACCTCTATTAAGAAGATCATAACTCTCTGCTCCGAACTTCGAATGATGAACTGCTTGAAGATTTGGAAATCTAATTTAGAGATCTAAATCTTTCATGTTATGATGGAAGTCCAGTTCTTGAGTTTTCTAGGTCAAAAATGGCGACAAAAGTCAGGTTCTACTGCTGCCAGAAATTCAGAATTGGCACCATTTTTGTTCAAAATTCCACAATGCATCATTTTTGCTTCCTTTTTGCAATTTAACCTGAAAATGTACAAAAACATGCAAATGGAGATAATCTACATAAAATAAATTAATTAATGAACTTTGTTAATGTAATTTAGGGCGCTTGAATATACAGTATTCGGCGCTTATCACACCCCCAAACTTACATTTTGCTAGTCCCTTAGCAAAACCAAAATGCAAAGCTCAATGGCATGAAAAACATGGGAATGCTATTACAAAAATATCCACCATGGAAAAAATAAACATAAACATAGCTCAAATACAACTTGAAACAGATAAAGAGCTGGAGACGGGATCATTGGGAAGACTACCTTGCATATACGAAGCATTGATACAAAAATTGGCAAAAACCATTTCAACATGCATGCATCAACATCATAGTCCATATAAATAATTCAGTTGTCATCTCTTAAATGGAAATAACTCAAACTCCAGTGAAAGTGAATTGAATTCTCAACATGCGGCTTTTACTTTCTTTTCCAATTCCAAGGCACAAGTTTTCAAATCAATGAATTCCCCTTTACATGAAGTCCCTAAGGCATGATTTTATTTTCAAGACAACTTTTGTTGCTTGTTGACAATTTATTGTAACTCATAAGCGAAACATAGAATGGTTGTGCAATGCTGAAGTCCCTTAAGCTTTCTAACCAACCTATGTAGCAAGCGTTAGGCCAACAACTCCCAAACAAGATGGCTTTAGGGTGTTAAGTGTAGAGACACTCCATAGGGCTTAATAGCTCAAGTTAGAAAGGCTACGAACTCCAACGAACCATGTTTATTACCAGTTTATTTTTTGAATGACCGTGCAATGTTTAAGTCCCTTAAGCTTT
Organism: Cornus florida; assembly: GCF_030987335.1. Taxonomy (NCBI): domain Eukaryota; kingdom Viridiplantae; phylum Streptophyta; class Magnoliopsida; order Cornales; family Cornaceae; genus Cornus; species Cornus florida. The sequence continues at coordinate 85,248,498 of NW_026775572.1, read as the reverse complement.
CTAACCAACCCTTGTAGCAAGCGTTAGGCCAACAACTCCCAACCAGACGGCTTTAGGGTGCTAAGTGTAGAGACACTCCTAGGGCTTAATAGCTCGAGTTGGAAAGGCTACGAACGTCAACTGGTCATTTTTTTTCTTTCTTTCTCATTTTTTTTTTTTTTTTTTTTTTTTTTTTTTTTTTTTTTAAGTCTAACTTAAATCATGCCAAAGATATTCATCTATCAGGTTCATCAAATCAGATTAACTAGGCCAAGGTCAAGGTTGATCAAGTTGCATGCCTCACAGTTAAGTTTCCAATGTGCATCTGTGCATTGTGAAGCTTATAAGAGTGTAAATCCAGCAAGAATCTAATTGAGGCATTTATACAGACTACAGTATATTTGCATGATCACTTCAAATTCAAATTTCTTTATTTTCAAAAATTTCTCAATTGCTTCTATACACAAGGTATTAAACATATGCTTTGTCTCCGACACGTTCCAAGTTACACTATCATTGCTTTACAAAAATATGATACCAAAACTATGCCAAGAATGCTTTGATGCACCCCCAAACTTGAACGACACAGTGTCCTCAATGTGGGACATGGATGTAAGTTAAAGACAAAAATGACAAAGAGTATAAAAAGGAACAAAAATACCCAGGGGGAGGAAACGGCATGGTGAAACAAAACCCCCAAACTTGAAATGAACTGCGCCACCTGGATAGTATGACAAAGAACAAAAAGAAACAACCACAAAAAGCATTAATAGCACAAGCATAAATACAGAAAAATAATGTACATAAAGTTAACAGAAAAGAGAGAATTTGCATTTCAAAAAGAGTTTACATGATTACAAAAAGAGCTGTACAGGGATCATGTCTACTAGAGCAACCTATACATAGCAAATTCTTACAGTTCAAAAGGAAAACAAAAGATACAAGAGAAATATTTACATATGAAACAAAAAGATAAGGTCCAACACTCGCAACAAGCTACAGTCCAGAGGGTAAATGAGCAAGGATGGAATGGAGGAGAGATTGAGTCTTATGCCATTCGGCGAAAGCCAAACGACGTTCCTCAGCTACGACACGGCGGTCTTCAGCAGCAAGACGACGATCTTCTTCGACACGTGAAGAAGTCTCACACATAGTCCGAGTGTACGCGGACAAAGAATTCTCAAAATGATCCATCCGCTCATGAATACCGGCAATGCTAGCCCAGATGAAAGCCTGGTCCTGCTGAGAGTCGACCGGAGGCTCTACCCTTGCAGCTGCTGCTACTGCTGTAGAAGCATCCTCAGAAGGAGGAGGAGGTGGAGCTTGGATGAACAGGGGGGCAACAGGCTGAGGGGTACTAGAATGGCTAAGAACATTAACCCACCGGCGCTTGGTAAAAATTTTAAGCTTGTCGCCTTTTTGTTCATGGGGAGGAACAATGAAACCCTTGTGCTTTAGGAGCCGAGTGATGAAAAACGGCAAAGGCAATTTTTGATTTTCAACTCGTGGAGCCCTTGCATTTTAAGCGTCATGCCAAAACTTCATAAATGTGTTCCAAATGAGCTCCGGGATGGAGAACCATTGGCCTTGGTCCATGGCATATAAGGCTTGCAAAAGGAGGCCCCTACGCTCGGTGCTATGCACCAAAGGGCAGACATTGTGCTTGAAAACAGTGTCAATGAACCAGAGGCGTTCCAGAAGATTAGTTTTGCGGATAAAAGACCGGGGCCTATTAGGATCGTCAACATTGCCAATGACAGCAACAATCTGCTTTACAGTTAATGTATCCGGCTCCTCATATAAAGGGAGATTCTCACGATTGACAATGTCATCGGGGCACTCAATGGAGCAACCAAAAACCTGAATGATGTCAGTCATAGTGAAAGCATAGGTGGTGCCATCAATGGATGTAGTGAGAGAAATGGGTGGTTCTTCAGGGCATTGGAGATTTTGGTAGCAGAGGCGCACTACACGGGGGTAGGCAATCCTGGCAAGGGGCGCGCAAATGTGCTGCAGATGCCGGTTAGTCAATTCGGCTACAGCCCACGAAGTAGTGGGTAGAATGTCAAAGGTATCCGTGAGCAGAAAAGAAAGCTCGTAGTTGAGTTGTTTGCGATCCCAAGGATCACGTGGTCGCTCACGATTGATAGCACGGGCACCCACAGAGGGTCTAGGAGGGCGAGAAGGACCGGCACGAGACATTTAGAAAGGTGGACTTGGTTGAGGAATTTCAGCGAACACCTGGCGTGCACCACAAAAAGGAGAAGGTGAAAGTGAGTGGGATAGAGGAGCAAACCCAAAAAAAATTGGAAAGATTAACAAGCTCCAGCATAGAGCAATCACCAACAATCATCAACACAAGCATCAATAAAATCTCCAACATGCAATCCCATCCTCCTTATGATGATTACTGTCAATGAAAAGAAGAAATTAAATTGTAGGGAGAAGAAACTGACCTTAAGAATGTTGAGAGAAGGTGGGAGGAGGAGGGTGCTGTGATGGGGTGGTGGTGGTTTGGTAGGGGTGAGAGGTGGGTTGCTGAGTTGGTGTGGAGAGAGAGAAGGTGGTGTAGGTTGGTTGGTTTTGGGTTCATGTATGGGAGTTGCCAAGAGAGAGAGAAGGAAGGTGATGAGGTTGGGAGGGTGTTGGGAGGATACATGCATAAGAGGGTGGTTTGGTTGATGGGTGAGGCTCGGTTGGTTACATGGTGGCTGGGTTTGTAGATGCCGAGAGGTAGAGTTGAGTGGGTGCTTGGTGCAGTTGAGAGTTGGGGTTGAGAGAAGAGGCAGATTCGAATGAGATGGTGGTTTAAAAGAGGGAGGAAGTGGGTGGTCGAGTGCTCGAAGCTTCACTTCGAGCACTCGAAGTGAAGGCAGTGTGCTTGGCTGTTTGGTGTGTGAGAGCTCGAGCAGTGGCGAGCACTGGAAGCTTGGCTTCGAGTGCTCTAGAAACCAGCAGAGATTGAAAATAGAGCTTGCATGCATGGTTGGCATGGTTGGTTGGTTTAGGTAGAGAGAGAAAGTTGGTTGCATGGTGATGGAAGAGTAATGCCGAGAGGTGGTTGGGTTAGGGTAAGGGTTGATTGGTGAATGAGAGAGGTGATGGTGTGGAGTTGGTTGAGTGTGAAGGGTGGTGGGATGTTGGTGAGTTAGTAGAGGTTTGTTGGTGGCTGGTTGGTTACCCGGTTGGCAGAGTGTGGGTTTGTGGTTTGCATGGTGTGGTTGGCTTGTGGGTGAGGTAGCCGAGATGGTTGATGGGGTTGAGGGTGATTTGAGGTTGATGCATGCAGGAAGTTGTTTGTTAGGATAGTGTATGGTTTGTGGTTTTGTGGATGAGAGAGGAGGGGGGTAAGGTTGGTGAGTTGGGTTGCCGAGAATGGGAGAGGTGGTGAGGCGAAGGTGGTGGTTTCATGGTTGGGTTTGATGCTGAAGTTGCATGCATGCCTTAGGGATGGGTTGTGGGTTGAATGAGAAGGGTGAGGGTTGGTTTAGTGAGATGCCGAGAGGAGTGTGGTGGTTTGTTTATGGGTTGAGGAGAATGAAGGAGGTGTGGTGGTTATGCAAGTAGGACGTGGGAACATGGTTGATGGAGGTTAGGTTGCATGGTGGTTGGAGCAGGTTGGTTGAGGTGAGGGAGTGAGGCTTTGGTGGGTTGGTTTTGTTTCGAGATAGAGAGATGAAGAATGAGGGATAGAGGAAGGTGGTTGCTGCTGGGGTTATTTTTCGAGCACTCTAAGCATTGAAGTAGAGTGCTCGAAGATGAGACAGTAGGCTCGGGGTTGAGTGAGGAGAGAGTGGGGTGTAATTCGAGCACTCGACAGGGAAGGTAGATTGCTCGAAATCATAGCAGTAGCCTCAGGATATTTGGTTTCGAGCACTCAACTGGACATCTTCATTGTGGGTTGACAGTGGGCACTTGCATGCATTGGATGCATTTTCATGCATGGTGTGCTAGCATGGATGAATGATTGCATGCAAAAAATTTCATTCTTATGCATGCATGAATGCATGCATTTTTCATCATGGATTCATGCATGAATTTTTATTTTTTTTTTTTATTCTTATGCATTGCATGAATGCATGCTATGGAATCATTAAACTGGACTGCAACATTGAGATGGAAATTGTAAACCTCGCATGGCATTAGAAAGTGGCAACTTCATTCCCATGAAGGTATGCATTTTGAAAATGTGGCAACATTTTTCCATGAATGCAACCTTCCCATGCATGGAAAAAAAAAAAAAAAAAAAAAAAAAGTAAATTTGAAAATTTTTGCATGTCATTCCATGTAATGCATGGGGAAATTTTTAAACTCTGCATGCGGCAACCTAAATTCAAGCTATGCATAGAAAAATTTTGAAGCTTTGCATGGCATTCCCATGCATAGAAGAAATTTTTGAACTTTTGCATGGCAACATCATTCCAATTTAATATAGGGAAAATATTTTGAAGCTTTGCAACATCCTCTCATTCAAATGGATGGAAAATTTGAAAAGAACTTTCTCTTGTTTTTTTTTTTTTTCAAACTTTGCAATTTCTAATGCATGGAAAAATTGCCAACTTTCAGAACATCACACAAAGCATGGGTGGATGTAAGAAAATTTTCAAACCTTTGCAACATCACACAATGCATGAATGAAATTTCTGGAGAAAATTTTAAACTTGCAAATTCATTCCATTCCAATGCATGGGAAATTTTGAAAGTTTTGTTTTAAAACCTTGCAATTTTTCAACTTTTTAATCATCTCAAATGCATGAAGAATTTTGAGAAAATTTTCAAACTTTTCAGTAAAAATGAGAAAATATGCATATGAGTCGTATTTGAAAAATCTAATGAAATTGCTAGAAAGTGATGGAGACTTCCGGGAATGAAAATTAGAGTTGAGAAGTTCTAAGAAAAATCAAATTTTCGGCTTTTCTAAACCTTTGCCCAGAAAATTTGCAAGGCACGAGCAATTCCAAAGAAAAGGAAGCTTGGAATTTGAAAGAATTGCTTCCCTTGAGTTGCTAAATTTAATGTCGATAGCTAGACAAAGCTAGAGCAGGCACTAATCCTCATAAATTGGATCCATCAAGAGGACTTCCTCAACTTTTCGAGTTAGGATTGTGCCGTCAATGCAAGGCTTAAGCCGTTGGCCATTTACCTTGAAGAGTGATCCACTTGCAGGATCATGAAGTTCGATTGCTCCATGAGGAAAGACGGTTGTGACAATGTATGGACCATCCCATCTTGACCGGAGTTTACCGGGAAAGATTTTCAAGCGGGAATTGAAAAGCCAAACCTTTTGTCCCGGGGCAAAAGACTTCTTGACGATGTGTTTGTCATGAAAAGCTTTAGTCTTTGCCTTGTAGATTTTTGCACTTTCGTACGCGTCATTACGCAATTCCTCAAGTTCATTTAAATGCAACGCACGATTAGAGCCGGCTTGTTTGAGATCAAAATTGAACCTTTTTATGGCCCAATAAGCACGGTGCTCTAATTCTACCGGGAGATGACATGCTTTGCCAGAGACAAGTCAATATGGTGACATGCCAATGGGTGTCTTATAAGCTGTCCGGTAAGCCCAAAGTGCATCGTTTAGCCTTAATGACCAATCTTTGCGGTCCGGTCTAACCGTTTTTTCCAAAATGTGCTTAATCTCCCGGTTAGAAATCTCTACTTGACCACTCGTTTGAGGTTGGTAAGGTGTAGCAACCTTATGAATGACTGAATACTTAGTAAGGACGGATTTGAGATAACGATTTCAGAAATGAGATCAGCCATCACTAATGATTGCTCGGGGCGTACCAAAACGACTAAAGATGTGAGACTGAATGAAATGGATCACGACTTTATGATCATCGGTTTTGGTAGCCTCGGCTTCAACCCATTTAGACACATAATCCACCGCTACAAGGATGTACTCATAGCCATAAGAAGATGGAAATGGTCCCATGAAGTCAATCCCCTACACATCAAAAATTTCAACAATTAAAATGTTGGTGAGGGGCATCATGTCTCTTCGGGATATGGACCCAAGTTTTTGACATCGTTCACACGATTTGCAAAAATTGTATGCATCCCGAAACAAGGTAGGCCAAAAGAATCTGCTTTGAAGAACTTTATTAGCGGTCTTTTTGGCACTGAAATGGCCTCCACAAGCAAGAGTATGGCAAAAATTTAGAATGCTTGTGGCCTCGGTTTCAGGAATGCATCGCCGGATGATTTGGTCCGGGCAATACTTGAATAGTTCCGAATCTTCCCAAAAGAAATGCTTGACTTGGGAGAAAAATCGGTCCTTCTCTTGTTTGGACCAATGAGTTGGAATTTTGCCAATCGCAAGATAGTTGACAATATCCGCAAACCATGGAAGATTGGAATATGAAACTTGAAGAAGTTGTTCATCCGGAAAAGAATCACGGATGGCTGCGAATTCGGAAGATTTTTCAATAAGCAAGTGAGAGAGATGATCGGCGACAACATTGTCGGTCCCTTTTTTGTCCCGGATGTCAATGTCAAACTCTTGAAGTAAGAGGATCCATCGAATTAAACGGGGTTTTGTCTCTTTTTTCGCTAACAAATGCCTAAGAGCGGCATGATCCGAAAAGACGATGACCTTGGAGCCAAGAAGATAAGAGCGAAATTTATCCAAGGCGTACACCACAGCTAGCAATTCTTTTTCAGTGGTGGTGTAGTTCAATTGGGCATCGTAGAGAGTTTTGCTAGCATAATAAATGACATGCGGAAGTTTATCCACACGTTAGCCCAAAACCGTCCCTAATGCATAGTCGGATGCATCACACATGATCTCAAAGGGAAGAGACCAATTAGGGGGTTTCATGATTGGGGCGGATAAGAGGAGAGTGCGAAGTTTGATGAAAGCTTCCATGCAAGTGTCATCAAAATTGAACGGAACATCCTTGGCTAAGAGATTACACAAGGGCCGTGAGATTTTGCTAAAATCTTTGATGAAGCGACGATAGAATCCGGCATGGCCAAGAAAAGAACGAATTTGACGGATTGAATTCGGAGGAGGAAGATTAGAGATTAACTCAACTTTCGCCTTGTCTACCTCGATTCCCCGCTTAGAAATGACATGTCCTAAAATAATGCCTTCTTGGACCATGAAGTGGCTTTTCTCCCAACTTAGAATAAGATTCGTCTCTTTGCATCTTTGGAGCACAAGAGATAAATTTTTGAGACACGAGTCAAAGGAGGAGCCAAATACGGAAAAATCGTCCATGAAAACTTCCAAGAACTTTTCAACCATATCGGAGAATATGGACATCATGCACCTTTGGAACATTGCCGGCGCATTGCATAGACTAAAAGGCATGCGTCGATAGGCAAAAGTACCAAAGGGACATGTGAATGTTGTTTTCTCTTGATCTTGGGGGGCGATTGCCACTTGGTTATAACCGGAATAACCATCAAGAAAACAATAGAAGCTTTGGCTGGCTAACCTTTCTAGGATTTAATCTATGAATGGAAGTGGAAAATGATCCTTCCTAGTTGACGAATTGAGTTTCCGGTAATCAATGCACACACGCCACCCGATGGTAGTCCGATATGGCACGAGCTCACCTGTTGAATTTTCAACAATGGTGAGACCGGATTTCTTGGGCACAATTTGTGTGGGGCTCACCCACTTGCTATCAGAGATAGGGTAGATGATTCCCGCATCTAGCAATTTGATCACCTCTTTCATGACCACTTCCTTCATATTTGGATTTAACCGGTACTGGACCTCTCTAGTAGGCTTTGCGTCATCCTCCATATGAATGCGGTGCATACAAATGGAGGGGTCAATTCCTTTCAAATCTACCACTGTCCAACCAATAGCTTCTTTATGCTCTTGGAGCACCGCTAAAAGGTTGGTCTCTTGGTCTTTTTGAAGGTCCGAGGCAATGATGACCAAAAGGGTTTGCTTTGGACCAAGGAACACATACTTGAGATGGGCCGGGAGTGGCTTAAGCTCAAGTTGTGGCGGAGATAGCAATGATGGGACCGGAGGAGTAGTGGAAAGTTGGGGAAGTGGTTCTTTTGGAATTTTCCAAGGAGGTACATCCATGATAGCATTAATATCAAGCAAGGAATTGACTTCTTGAATGGCTTGATCAACATCAAAGTTTGAGAAGTCAAAAAGGGACATGCAAGTTTCAAGAGGATCTTTGCTTAGAATGAAGGGGAGAGATTCTTCGACCACTTCATCAATGACATCCACAAGAAAACAATCATCCTCATTGGAGGGATTTTGAGTTGCATGAAAGATGTGGAGTTTGACTTGCATGTTTCCAAAAGCAATGTCCATCACCCCGGTTCGGCAATTAATTGATGCATTAGCCGTGGCTAAAAATGGCCTACCAAGGATCACGGGAATGTGCTTATTTGGGTCATGGACCGGTTCCGTATCAAGAACCACAAAGTCTACTGGGAAGTAGAATTTATCCACTTTGATGATAACATCCTCAAGAATGCCTCGTGGATGCTTGACCGATCTATCGGCAAGTTGCAAAACCACGGAAGTCGGCTTAAGATCTCCCAAACCAAGTTGCAGGTAGACTGAATATGGAATCAATTCACACTAGCTCCTAAGTCAAGGAGGGCCCTCTCGATTTTGCTATCACCAATGACGCAAGAGATTGTGGGGGCACCCGGATCCTTATACTTTGGAGGAGTGCTGTGCTGAATGATAGCACTAACATTTTCAGTCAACCTCACCTTTTTTAGCAAATGATTTTTAGAAGTGCGCTTTTGAGTGCACAAATCTTTGAGAAATTTTGCATAGGGAGGGATTTGCTTGATAGCATCCAAGAGGGGCAAGTTAATCTTCACTTACTTGAAAACTTCCCACATGTCTTGAATTTTACAATTCTTGTTCCCAAAATGTGTCGACTCTTGAAGACGTTGAGGAAACGGAGCTTTTGGCTCATAAGTAGTTTCCACATTTGGGGTGACATGTGTGGGATTTCCGTGAATGGTATTTGGATAAGAATGTGGATTGGAAGAGCTTGGATTTGGATTAGAAGAGCTTGGATTCGGATTTTTCAAAGGAGAAACTTCCTCACTTTTGTCTCCATCGACCTTGTTGTCAACCACTCTACCACTCCGAAGGGTGGTGATAGCTTGAACTTGTTCATGAGTCGGCCCACTCGGAGGAGAAGTTTCATCAATCACATGCATTCCTCTAGGATTTTCAAAAGGTTAAGAGGGAAGCTTGCCCTTGTCCTTTTGAAGCAATTGATTCACCGAGTTAGCTATTTGGCCCACTTAATTTTCGAGATTAGCTATGGATTGAGTATGAGAGTGAACCATTTGGAGAGTAGGCTGCAAAGATGTCAAGAGTTGCTTATTGGAATCCATGATTTGCTTGTTCAATGATTCCATCATTTGCTTGTTTGCAGCTACTATCTCGTCAGTTGGACACACAGGAGGTTGATTGGAAACATTTGGATTGTAAGGAGGACGGTAGCTTGAAGAGGCTTGAAATGGTCTACCTTGATATTGAGAAGAGGGCTGATTATGAGGCCCTTGATTTTGAAATTAGGAATTTTGTGGGGCTTGTTGCCTCCACGAAAAATTCGGATGGTCCCTCCAACCCGAATTATATGTATTGGAATACGGGTTATGCCCGGGCCTTGAGAACATGGCATTAGCTTGCTCTTGGTTGGGATTGGGAAATTGCTCCGGTGTGGGGCAATCTTCCGAGAGATGGAATGGACTAGTACATGAAGCACAAACTGACTTTGCCGAATTTTGAGACAATGAAGGAGGAAGATGTGGTGCCATCAATTGGTAGAATTTATGAGCGATGGCATCCACTTGAGATGATTCCTCCCTTATTGATTTTGGTTGACAAGGGTTGGTGTTCTTTGCAATGGTTGAGGTCGGAGCCCTACGAGAATTATGTTAAAGTGAATTTTCGCTTACATTCTCAAGTATGGTCCAAGCCTCATCCGCATTCTTGGACATGAACATCCCACCACAAGAAGAGTCAACCATGAATCTATGGGGTTCGGTCAAGTCGGCATAGAAAGCTTGCACTAATTGCCATTTTGGGATCAAACGATGAGGACATTTCCGAAGAATATCTTGTAGCCTTTCCCAAGTCTCATGGAGTTGTTCTCCATCAACTTGAGAAAAGCTTAGAATGGAACGCCTCATTTGGTTGGTTTTACTCACTGGATAATACTTCTTAAGGAATTCTTGTTGCAATTGAGCCCAATAAGTAATGGAATTGGGAGCGAAGGAGTTCAACCAATATTTTGCCCTATCCTTTAGGGAGAATGGGAAAAGATGGAGATGGAGTGCATTGTCCGGAAAACCTCTCAACCGGATGGTCGAACAGATTTCAAGGAACTCATCAAGATGCTTATATGGATCTTCATTATCAAAGCCATGAAATGATGGAAGCATTTGGATGGTGCTTGATTTGATCTCATATTGAGCTGCATCGATGTTTGGCATTACTATGTAAGAAGGAGAAGCATAGGTGGTAGGGATGAAATGATCTCTAAGAGTCATTGGCTCGATATTAGGAATTTCAGCCCTTTCATTCCCCGGATTTCCTATATTATCTCCCATTGTATTAAATTCAGTTTCAAGATCCCTTGTAAGAGTAGATTCCCTAAGGTTTCTTCTAAGAGTTCTTTCAAGAGAATTGATATCAATGGGCGAATCGATTGTGGGTAGAGAGAGTGACCTACGACCGAACATCAACAGCACAGCATATAATCAACAAAGCAATTCATTATCCACAACTCCACATACGATGTTCCATTTCTCCTCAATTATCAAGACAGAAAATAAATGGCTATGACAAGGACCGATGCTTATACACAGAATTAAAACAATAATATAGCCTCAACAAGGGCTTGCAAATAAATTAACTACTTCTAAGCTTAACACATGCACGATATCTTACAATTTGAAAATAGAAGCCACGAGACTTACCTGGGGTCCTTTAGACTTACAATTTGCTAGCATTCCCACGGCGAGCTTCAAGTTCCTAGAATCTCATTTACAACACAAAGATGGTTAAAACACACAAGGAATATTCACAAAACACGATATTCACAATCAAACTAAAATTTAACCCTAGAACTTTGGTTGCTAAACCGTTTGCAGTCCCCGGCAACGGCGCCAAAAATTGATCGGTTGGTCAATTAACATCAACCTTCGCAATAGCACGAATCATTGTAAAATAGGGCTATTGGTCGGGTAAGTCGAACCACTGGGACTGCGCTAGTCTAAGGCAACCTAAGTGTCTAGAGTCATTCTTAGGATGATGAAGGGGTGTTCATAGAGGTTTTGTTTGTTGTCACTTAAATTAGGAATTCAAAGTGCATAAAACACTAATTTGCAAGGAATTTAGGATGAAAAGATTAAGAAGAGGAGACTAGGGAAGTGAATCCGCCTCCATCCCTATACATATGCTAGATTAGACCTAAATTGGGGGGAAAACAACATATGATGGTCAAGACTTACATAGCAACACATGGTTGCCATATAAGTAATTAAGAGGTACATTAGGTCTCAAACAAGTATAATCCATCAAAAGATAAACATGCTTAGACTACCTAACTAAGGTGTAGCTTATACACATTTACTTAAATGAGAGACTATCAAGTTCTTAACAAAATGATAAAGCACATGGAGTTAGAGATTAAGCATACACCATCAAAGGATTTCCTAAGCAATGGTCTATCAAAGTCACCTATCAACATGCCATGAAACCATTTCATAACTTTGTTTCCACTCTCACCATGAAAACTCAAGCAATATGATTACTCTAAGACATTATCTAAAACAAGATAATCAACTTAAAGAAATCATCCATACATGTATCAACATTCATTACAACAAATGAAGTGCTCTTGGTTATGAAAAGACCATAAAATATACATGGCAAATCCCCAAAATAGACTATCCTAGGATATGCTTACAAAAGAGGGACTTCATCACCTCCCTAGAGAAAGAGTTAGTTACCCATTGCTAAGCTAGAAGAAGGAAGAAGCTCCATCCAAGACTCCATTTTCGTGCTCCTTCCTTTGCTTGAAGAACTCCCCTCCTTGCCCTCTTCTCTCTCCTCTATCTTGCTAGAATATAGGATAATGATATTGTGTGGTCCTCCCTCTCTCTTATCAAGCTCAAGTCAAGGCTCTCTCTCCTCCAAGGAACACCTCCAACCACTTCATAAAGAAGGAAGATGGCATTGAGGAAACCAATGTGCAAGTGGCTGAAATTGAGCCATTTCTGAGTGCAATCTGCCAGAATTTCAAGCACTCGAAGGGTGGTCTCGAGCACTCTAAATTAGTGTAATGTGCAACATGCTCTTCTTGCTCAGCACTGACCTACTTTGGTAAAATGGCTACAACTTTGTGCCCCGAACTCTGAATGACAATATGTTTGAAGATTTGGAGAGCTGATTCAGTGCTTTAAAAACTTCATGTTTTGATGAAGACCCAATTCTCAAGTCTGGTTGGTCGAAAATGGGGAGAAAGGCAGTACTTCAGTGCTGCCAGGCAGTTCTGCGCACCTCTGTTAAGAAGATCATAACTCTCTGCTCCGAACTCCGAATGATGAACCGCTTAAATATTTGGAAATTGGATTCAGAGCTCTAAATCTTTCATGTTATGATGGAAGTCCAGTTCTTGAGTTTTCTAAGTCGAAAATGGCAACAAATGTCAGGTTCTACTGCTGCCAGAAATTCAGAATTGGCACCCTTTTTGTTCAAAATTCCACAAGGCATCATTTTTGCTTCCTTTTTGCAATTTAACCTGAAAATGTACAAAAACATGCAAATGGAGATAATCTACATAAAATAATCAATTAATGGACTTTGTTAATGTAATTTAGGGCGCTTGAATATACAGTATTCGGCACTTATCAAATTTTAACTTTTTCGCACTGGAGGAAGTTCGATCGATCGAAAGTAAGTGAAATCGATCGAAAGTAAGTGAGATTGATCGAACTTAGGCTGGATCGATCCAACTGGCTGAGCTTTTTGGAAAAAGACAAATCCGAGATATTTATGGGAAATATTTATGGGAAAAGGACAAAAGTGGTTAGTAGGTGGTACAGCTGTGGATAGAATCAATTATTTGGATAAGGACGACAAAGGTGTTCGATCGATCGAAGAATGATGTTGGATTTATTGAACTTTTGGACTTAAGTGCTTTGGGTCAAAGCTTGGATCTATCTTGAAGTGCTGAGATCGATCAATGTTCAATCGATCGAACCTTGAACTTGGATCGATCGAACTTGCTGCTTTGCTTCATTTTGCTTCTTTCTTTCTCCACTTTGCTCCTTTCTTTGTTTAATCTCAGAATTGCTTCAATTAAGCTCTTATTTGGCTGAGTTAGCTTATTTTCGGAATAAGTGCCTGAAAATGGAAATAATACGAAATTAATCTAAAACGGTAAAGTAAAATAGATAAAGGTACTAGAATTCCTAAGCTTAAGGGGTTTAAATACGCACTTTTCAGTGCTTATCACACCCCCAAACTTAAATATTGCCAGTCCCTTGCAATGAACTATAAAGTAAAGGAATGAAATGAACAACTATACAACTATAAACTAGAAAATAATAAATGGATAACGCCACTTTCGTAGGGAGCACGATTGCATTTAGCATATGCAATAAGCCTTTTAAACCCCTAGGTTATCCCTAGTGGACGAGTGAAGTCTTGTGAGGGTTTCCAGAAATGGTACCCACAAACATTAAGCTCATTTTTTCAAAAGAGCTACCAATATTGCAAACAAGCATTGGGAAAAACTATCTCAAGTATGCTATTTTTCAACCCTTTCCAAGCAATCTCCCAAAATCTCAACATCAAGCAAGCAAGTATGGTCCTCCACACATCAAGAAAATGATCATGCAAATCAAAACAACTCTAGAATTCTTTTGAGTGGACCGACATCAATGTGTTGCTATCTTAGCCAACTAAAGAATTAATCACATCCTTACCCTCAAACTAGCACACAAATCTAGTACCGATCATCAAGACAAAAAGTGGACCTTTTATTAAAGCTTTATTGTTCTAGGTGCGCTTATTCTTTTCACTCATTTTTTTTTTTTTTTTTAGAGGATCAAAGATGGAAGCATAGTGCAATGTATTGATCTATTAAGCTTTCTAGTGATTCATGAGATCGAGCGTTAGGTCAATGACTCACAAACCAGACAGCTTTAGGGCATTAGGTGTTCAAACACCCCTACGGACTTACAAGCTCAAATCAATTAGGCTACAAATCAAGATAACAACCATCTAATCATTTCCCACTTCTCAATTTTTGAGAGAAGTCCTCACTTTTGTTGCTTTTTTTTTTTTTTTTTGGATTAAACAATTATTAACCTAGAGTTTGGGCCCTCCACCTTTCGGCACAAGAAGTTCAGTGCTTGATGAGGCTAGAATCCCGGCTACTTAGTGAAAAGGGGTTGTTATCCACCTTTATCAAGAATGAAAGCTTTCAATGCACTACTAGCTCAATTGGGATATAACCAATTCAATAATTAACAAAGCATGTACCCCACAAATGAATGCTAGTGTGCGCCGGTGCTAGTGTAGAAGACTAGAGTGAATCTCAAAACAATCACAAAATCAAGATGATGTGGACCACAAGTGCGAACAAGATATCAATCTTTCGAAAATTTACTCCTAAATGGCATTCATAAGGCATACAAGGAGTATTGGCCTCTCAAGTCAAGCAATTTTTAAATTTTAAGCAATATAGTCCTCAAAAGATCAAAATCATAGCTAGGTATGGACCAATCGTAGAAATATCCCTCAAATACACGAGTCATGCTAAAAGTTTGAATTTAAAACTATCACTATAGAGCACCATTCCCCCCAAACTTAAATTGCACAATGTCCTCAATGTGCAAAGAGAATAAAGGAAAGAGTATACCGGTGCAACTGAGCAAGAATGATCGGGATTAAAGTATCCGAAGTGAGTGGCATTGCCCCCCCAAACTTAGGATGAACTGTGGTCCTGAAAATTGGCACTTGGATAAACTTATCAGATAACAAAATGGGATAATTAGTGCACAGTGATCATGCAAGTGTAAATGGGATAAACAGATAACGAAATGAGAGAGGTATAAGGGTGGTCCTGAAAATTGGGTAGCACTCTCTCATTGAAGTCATTGTGATGCACCTGATGAAGTCAAATATATAGATATGAGAATACAATCATATGACATCCATAGCAAAAATAGATATATAAAATAGAGAAAGTGCAGGTACAACAAAAATATCAAAGCCGACAGACCGGCTGTAAAAATAATACAGTGAGAATAATAAAGTGTCAAAAGGAGAGAGGGATCATAAGATAGGAAAGACTAAGAGCTCAGGAAGATAAGGTCGGACGGGCAGGTCTGGCTCCGCGGATGTCTCTGGATAAATCTCTGAACATGGTCGCGACATCCTTGCAAAAGGTAGTGAACTCCGCTCTGTGGGCCGTGAGGTCAGCTCTGATGGCAACAACAGCGTCCTCGAGCATCTGCAGACGCACTCTAAAGCTGGGGGTCAAGTCTGGTATGGATGAGGCAGAAGACAGCTCCTGGGTCTGCTCCTGCTCGTGGATAGGTGATCTAGCTGGAGAATGATGAGCTGCGTCATCCGCTGAGTGCTCCAAGTCAATGTCTATATCAATGTCATCATGCTCGGCAGCTGGATCGACTGGTGCATCGTCCGCTGCGGGAGCTGCTGCTGCTGGCTCTGCTGGTGCCGGGGCTGCTTGTGCTGCCGCCTCCTCCTCTAACTCCAGCTCTGCAGCCTCCAGTATGGCATAGATCTGCAGGCGAGTGATAATAGCTCTGTAGCTCTTGTCCCAGTCCTTCTTGAGGAAGTGACAGGAACCTCTCTTGGGGTCCTCCTACGGGTGGATGGGATAACACTGGTTAATGAGAATCTGGGTGATGAGGTGGCTGAATGGAAGAGACTTAGCCATTCCGGACGCCTCTTTACTGACGTACTCATCGTAGAGCTTCCTCATCACACTCCAGATAAGCGCAGGAAGAGACACCCAGTGGCCGATATTAAAGGCGTACAAGGCTGCTAGATAGTCGCCCCGCCTCTGAATCTTGTGTCCTGCCATGTATATGTTTTGGTATAGCACCGAATCTGTAAACCATAGGTTATCCAGCAAGAATGTTCGGGTGGCGAAGGTCTCTCCACTGGCATGGTGACCTATGAGAAAAATTGCCATATCGGCGTAAGAAGGCCTGTGGAGCCTATGATAGGTCTCCTGAAGCTCTGGTCGGCATCGATGTGGACAGCGAGTTGAATGGGCCAGAGTATCCACTGTAATGGTGATTTCATGGCCATCGATAGAGGTAATGAGCTCGGCTATAGTGTGCAGCGACGGTCGGAGGTTCTGGTAGAACAACCGTACCAGTCGCAGGTAGATCGGCTCTATGACTGGGGCAAGAATAGCTGAGAGGCCCCGCTAAATAATGTCCTGATAGGCAGATCGAGTCAGCACCGATCTGGAGAAGAATGCGGTGTCGAATGCTGACTCGTGCTCGATAGTCATGTGTGCATATCTAGGCGCGAGTCTATCAAGCTGTAGATGAGCTAGCTGAACAGGTGGAGCCGGCTAAGCTGGCTGCTCAGCACTTCTATGCGGTGGAGATGGTGATGGAGTGAATGCTGGACGAGCTGGCGACTGGGGTGGAGTAGGGTGTAATGGCTCCTCTGTATGAGAGGGCTGTGCAGTCTCCCCAGTTCGCTGTCGGACTCTCCTCTGTGTGTGCTTGGGGCTAGGATCCCAGACATGAGATGGACCGGCGCCGTCCTTAAGTCTGCGGCTAGAGCCATGATGATGTCTACTTGTTACCGTCTTAACGCGAGCCATAGTCTGCAAATAGAAATTCAAGAGTTAGTGCCAGCATATATAGAATATAAAGAACAATATAGAAACTTGTATGTCAAATAAGATAGACAAAACAAAATATCGCATAATTCTATGCAAGTGGCAAAATATGAAACATGCTAAACAATGTAAGTATGAAATGCATCCAATGTGGAATATCACAGGCATTGGGCGTATATAAGGTAGCTTGAACATAAGATAAGATGAATGAAGTGTGTATATGAGATCTGTGAAATTCGATCGATCAGAAAAAGAAATGAGATCGATCACAAAAGTTAAATTGATCGAAGGTTGAGTTAGATCGATCACAAATATTCAATCGATCATAAATTTATTCGATCGATCGAACAGTGCGACGATGAAATCTAACAGTCACAGATTTATGACTTTTGAAGCATGGGGCCCACACGAGTGAGTTCGTGGGCCCTCCAACAACACAAATCAAGCCTAAATGCACTCCAAACGTGGCCCAAACACCCAAATCTAACAAAATCTTCAAAATCTATACACACATATACACACACACATATATAGATATATGGACATGGATGCTAAAGCTTTGAGAATGGAAGATTCAACATGAGAGCAACATGATTACGACATTTGAAACAAGTATTGATGCATGAGAGTTCAAATCTAGGGAAGGATGTCTCGGATCTTACCTCAAGAGAGCGAGAGAATGGAGAATAAATTGAGAATATCTGAGATGAAGAAGACGGATATGAAGTGAGATTCGAGATGCTTGGATCTCGCCGGAGGAGTTGCCGGAGCTTGGAAAGATGATTCACTGTGAAGAGGGACGAGAAGCTAGGTTTGGTGAGTGAGATCGATCCAAATGATCGATCTTAAGACCCTTGGATCTATTTTTTAAAAACATTTCCCGACTAATTCGATCGATCGAAGATGAGTTGTGATCGATCGAACTTTGATGAACTCCTTTCAAAGTTTTTTTTTTTTTGAATTTAATTAATCAAAAGCTAAATAAATTAAAATATTTTTGAATTTTTGAAAACTTGTTAAAAATTAAAACAAAATAAAATGAGAGTGAAAATAAAAATGAAAATATTTTTGGATTTTTGAAAAGTTGAAAAGTCAAACTAAAGTTAAAATAATGAAATGAAGATTTGTGATCGATCGAAACAAGAGTTCGATTGATCAGACAGAGAGCAAAAATATGTAGGTTTTTGGTTCAAAATTTTGGCTAAGTGTTAGAACATGAGATCGATCGAACTAAAAAGTTGGATCAATCGAAGAACTTTCAAATCGATCTTGGAATGTTTCGAATGATCAGACAGAGAGCTGAAATATGCAGGTTTATGCAGGCTCAAAAATTTTTTTAAGTGTTAGGTCCTGAGATCGATCGCACTTGGAAGTTGGATCGATCGAAGCTCTCTTGATTGATCTTGGAGTTGGTTCGAACGATGGGACAGAGAGGTGATTTGGATGCAGGTTTCTACAAGTCGAAAAATTTTCTAAGTGTTGGAGTGCAATCCACAATTCGATTGATCGAACTCCAATGTGAGATCGATCGAACTTTGCCAAATGCTCAATTATGACATAAAAGCTTATGCAATCCTCACCAAAGTTCTTTCAATGCATGTGAACCTAAAACAAGTATCTAGACTTCGCAAGAAACAAAATGAAAGATAGAAATGGGGGAGGAATAGGGTTTTGACACCCTACGAATGCCTTTACTAATCTTTAACATCTCTAGCAAGACGTTGGGCTCTTTTAGCCCGGGTCAAAGATCTTGTGATGCAGCCCCTCCTTGTTGGGGTGATAAATGCTTTGAACTCCACCCAACAAATGGTCCTTTGAAGAACTTGTTGGATCAAGCTCAAATGAAGCTTTTGATCATTTGTCTATGCAATTAAAACCTTTGGGCTTCCATGCCCTTTCAAAGCAAGAATTTGAAACAACACTTTGAGAATGCAAGGTTGAAGATGATCCTTTGGAAGTTTTGGTTTTACACAAAAGCTCATTTCCTTGGTAATAAAGATCATAACATTTTTTTACAACATTGACCTCTCCTTCATACTTGTCAAGTTAATTAGGTGTGGGATTAAAGATATTCAACTTTACCTTCATGTGGCCAAATGAAATCTTCATCACCCCTGTTCTGCAATTGATGTTGGCATTGGCGGTTGCCAAGAAAGGACAGCCAAGGATAACGGGAATTTGGCTCTTAAGATTGGAAACCGGTTTCATGTAAATGACAACGAAATCAACCGAGAAGAAGAATTTATCAATCTTGATCAAAACATCCTCAATGATACCCCTAGGTTTCTTAATGGATCGGTCAGCAAGTTACAAAACTACTGATGTCGGTTTCAATTCACCTAGGCCCAATCTAACATAGACCGAATATGGAAGAAAGTTAACACTTTCTCCTAAGTCAAGAAGTGCCCGATTAATGATATGATCACCAATAATGCATGATGTAGTGGGTGAACCGGGGTCTTTAAACTTTGGAAGAGTGTTATGTTGCAAAATTGAGCTTACTTGCTCGGTCAAAACCACTTTTCTTGGTGCTTGGCTCTTGTTCTTCCGCTTTTGGGTGCACAAGTCTTTCAAGAATTTAGCATAAGCCAGAATTTGCTTGATTGCATCCAATAGTGGAAGGTTAACTTTCACTTGCCTAAATATTTCCATGATTTCATTGGTTTTTGCCTTTTACTTGTCTTTTGAAATGGATCCTTTTAAGGCATCCGGAAATGGAACCTTTGGTTCAAACACTTTTGCAGAATTTTCTTTGGAACTCTCTTTAACACAAGAAGTTTTCAAATCATTTTTCAATAAAACCTTTTCAACATCATTTTTCAAACACATTTTTCAAAACTATCTCATTTGCAAGATCATGTGTATGCAATGAATGAGGAATGGGATGTGAAACGGGACGGGTGACAACTTGAGGTTGCACTGGTTCACTCTCTTCATTGGATATTTCAACTTAATTGTCCACAACTCTACCATTTCGCAAGGTAGTCACCGCATTAACATGTTCAATGGTATGCCCTTCCGATGAGGAATGGGTTTCCACAACACATTGTTGTTTAAGTGGGGCATTAATGGGCATATTTCCCTTCTCTCTTGCATTAAGAGTGCTTGCTATTTGCCCTACTTGGGTTTCTAGCTTGGCAATAGATTGAGAGTAAGAATGAAGTAATTATGTGTTTGCCTCAAGAGTCCCCAAAGCATTTAAAACTTTTTCTTCAAAGGCGGGACTTCTAGTGTTTCCTTGGGAATAAGATTGGTTGGGAAAATAAGAATTAGCAAATTGATTCCCTTGTGATTGATAGGGTCTATAACCTTGGGAACCTTGGTTTTGAAGTGGAGGTGGAATGTATTTCCCTTGGAAACTGCCTTAGGAAGGGTTTAAGCCTTCTCCTTGGTTTTTCCAAGAGAAATTCGGATGATTCCTCCAACTTAGATTATAATGAGTACCATAAGGATTGTTCCCTTGGTTTACAAAAGCCGCATTGACTTGTTCATTAGGTTCATTATGCACTTGTCCATAAGGACAATGAGAAGTAGAATGAAGAACACTAGAACAAGTCATACATGTTTCATTTGATGCACGATGAGAATGGTTAGGGAAGGAAGATACTTGGTTTGCCGAGTTTTGGTTAATCAAAAATTAATCAAACCTTTGAGACAAAGACTTCATTTCGGCGGCTATTTCATTTGAATGTTTGACTTGATGCAAGCCTACACTCTTCCAACCTTGTGAATTTCTACCATTCTTGGATGATAGTGTTCTATGCAAAGAATTTTCACTCATGCTTTCATAAAGACGCCACATGTCATCCTCATACCTATCAATGTAAGAGCCACCCATGGAAGCATCAACCATACCCTTATAGTTGTCTGATAAGCTCTCAAAGAAGTATTGAACTAATTGCCATTTGGGCATGTCATGATGTGGACACTTCCTAAGCAATTCATTGAAGCGTTCCCATGCCTCATGAAATGTTTCACCATCCCCATGTGAAAATTCTCGAATTGAGGTCCTCATGGCATTGGTCTTAGAAACCGGATAGTACTTCTTCAAGAACTCTTGTTGCATTTCTGCCCAAGAAGTGATTAAAAAAGGCCTAAGATTGTTAAACCAATACTTTGCCTTGTCTTTTAAGGTGAATGGAAAAAGTTTGAGTCTTAAAACCTCTTCCGGCATGTCCGTATATTTTACGGTGGAACATACTTCAAGAAACTCATCCAAATACTTATAAGGTTCTTCACTAGGAAATCCATGAAAGTTAGAAAGCATTTGAATAGTTTGTGCTTTAATTTCATAATGATGTGTTCTAAATGGTGGCAATTGAATGCATGTGGGTGCATTGTATTCATTAGGCACAAAGTGATCTCTTAAAGCAAGAGGTGAATTAGCTACTTGAGGTACAACATGAACACCTTGGTTATGAATTCCTTGATTAATGACGGGAGGTTGTGGAGCATACATTGGCCTTGGCATTCCATACGAAACTTGGTTTTATTATTGTGGTGGTTGGATGAATGGCCTTGGCATGCCTAATGGTACTTGCATGCTTTCATTATGCACATTGGGATGAAGGATACCTTGTTGGTCTATGTGACCAAGGTCCTCAATATGGTCATCCATTGAAAGATTGATTCTATTTGAACTTCCTCTTCCCCTAGGATTTCTAATGATGGATTCAAGATGCAAATCAAGAGGGACAAGAGTTGGTCTCAATGAACGACGTCCATGCATGCACAATACAAAACACAACAAACACAAAGAATGACAAACACTGTGCCTTCACAACAATGCAATTAGACTTCTTCCACAAACATTAAATTCATACTCCCATACTTTAACTCAATGATGCAAGACAATCAAAAATAAGCCTCCACGCGGGCCGACGATTTAACTAAGGGATTGAGTAAAGAAAACTCACAAAGGTCCTTTAGCACTTCAACTCCAAATTTTAAAGCTTAGCTTAGCTAAATTTTTTTTTTTTTAAGTTTTTAGCATTTTTCCTTTCTTTGCTTGCTTGAATTGAATGCTCAATGGCTCCTTTACTTGCTTCCTCTCCAACAATGCACCTATTTAAGTAAGAACAACACAATAAGTAACCAAGAAGAAAAAGAAAAATAAAGTAAAAACACGATCAAAAGAGTACTAATCCTAATCAATTCCACAAATCCGACGTTACCAAATCTAATCAACAAATCCCCAGAAACGGTGCTAAAATTTGACGAGCGATAGCTGTTCCTACACGCCAAAATTGATGTAGTGAATGTGTGGTTCAAGGAAAGCCTTTTTGGGTCAAGTTTAAATTTATAAAAACCACTACCAACACTACTACTAACGTAGCAAGAGTGAGTAGGGATCGTCCCAAGGGATTGTGGGGATTGAGCAATGTCGGAGTTGATTGTGGAATCGCAATTAGGGCTAATAGGTCGAGTGATCAAACAATTGGTTGGTTGGTTGATTAAAGAGCAACTAAATTAAGCTAAGTAATAGCAAAAGAGTACAATTAAGAGTAAGTAAGAGAGAGAAGAGTCTTGGGGTTTAGAGATCACCACCAAGCAATGCATTTCTATATTATTGACAAGTGATTAATGAGGGCAATTAGGGTGTTGCAATATTGGTGTGTGTGTATTTGGTTGATTCAACAAGTAAGGATGACTAGTTAAGCATGTATTGTCTAAATATCATGTGAAAGGCACAATATATCTAAGCAATGAAGCATATATTGTCTAAACAACATGTGAAAGGCACAATAAATCAAAACAAGTCATTAATCCATTCATTAGGCTCACAATCCAAATACAACACAAGATTAGAGACATATGCTAATTGCATTCAAAAGCTCGGATCATCAAACAACAAGTATAGATTGTCCTCCCATTTAACACTACACTACAACTACACTACATCTACACTACTAGCATGAAAATAAACTAGGGGAGAGGCACAATCCATCAAGAGATAAGCATGAACCATCAAGAGAATCATAAAAGCATTCTTTTAAGCACAATGTTTTGACAATCTCTAAATCTATGACATTAATAGACATAGACATGCATCAATAACACAAAATCTAGAGATAAGAACATGAACATCAATTCTAGCATACATAGAAATATGAATAGAATGAAATGACCAATTGGAAGCATTAAACCACATAAATCATTGATTAAACAACATCTATATATATCAAAGTATCAAAACATTAATTACAACACTAATCCCTCAATAATACACAAGATTAAGATATAGAAAGCATGTTTGGGGCTAACTCTAGCCCCAAGAGGATGTCTAGCATCTTATGGTAAGGATGATCCAACCCTCAAGGGCTAACTCCATGGAAGAGGTTTGCTCCTTGTTGATGAAGATCTCCAATGGTGTCTCTAGCCTCCTCATCCTCTAAGCTTCCTCTCCAAGAGATGATATGAAAAAAAATAATGTTTTTTTTTTTTCTTGAAAAAGCAATCCTTATCCTTATATAGGTAGGTCAAAATGACACCCAAAATGAGCTGAGGTCGTGCACACAATATTCCCTAATGATTGGATAAAGGACAACTTTCACTAAGATGGAATTTTAACTTTTTTGCACTGGAGGAAGTTCGATCGATCGAAAGTAAGTGAGATCGATCAAACTTAGGCTGGATCGATCCAACTGGCTGAGCTTTTTGGAAAAAGTCAAATCTGAGATATTTATGGGAAACATTTATGGGAAAAGGACAAAAGTGGTTAGTGGGTGGTACAGCTGTGGATAGGATCAATCATTTGGATAAGGACAAAGGTGTTCGATCGATCGAAGAATGATGTTGGATCGATCAAACTTTTGGACTTAAGTGCTTTGGGTCAAGGCTTGGATCTATCTTGAAGTGCTGAGATCGATCAATGTTCGATTGATCGAACCTTGGACTTGGATCGATCGAACTTGCTGTTTTGCTTCATTTTGCTTCTTTCTTTCTCCACTTTGCTCCTTTCTTTGTTTAATCTCAGAATTGCTTCAATTAAGCTCTTATTTGGCTGAGTTAGCTTATTTTCGAGATAAGTGCCTGAAAATGAAAATAATACGAAATCAATCTAAAACGATAAAGTAAGATAGATAAAGATACTAGAATGCCTAAGCTTAAGGGGTTTAAATACACACTTTTCAGTGCTCATCATGAACACTTCCTAAACAATTCATTAAAGCATTCCCATGCCTCATGAAATGTTTCCCCATCCCTATATGAAAACTCTCGAATTGGTCTTAGAAACTGGATAGTACTTCTGCAAGAACTCTTGTTGCATTTCTGCCCAAGAAGTTATTAAAAAAGGCCTAAGATTGTTGAACCAATATTTTCCCTTGTCTTTTAGGGTGAATGGAAAAAATTTAAGCCTTAAGACCTCTTCCGGCATGTCCGTATATCTTACGGTAGAACAAACTTCAAGAAACTCATCCAAATGCTTGTAGGGTTCTTCATTTGGAAGTCCATGGTAGTTAGGAAGCATTTGAATGGTTTGTGGCTTGATTTCATAATGATGTGCTCTAAGAGGAGGATTAGCAATTTAAGGTGCAACATGGGCACCTTGATTTTGATTTCCTTGAATGATGGGAGGTTGTGGAGCATACATTGGCCTTGGCATTCCAAATAGAACTTGGCCTTATTGTTGTGGTTGGTGAATGAATGGCCTTGGCATGCCTAATGGTACTTGCATGTAATCATGATGCACATTGGGATGGAGGATACCTTGTTGGTCTATGTGACCAAGGTCCTCCACATGGTCATCATTGTTCACTTCCATTGTAGAAGTAGAATGATCAAAATTACCCCTTCCCCTAGGTGTACGAACAATAGATTCTAAATTCAAATTAAGAGGGACAAGAGTAGGATTTAATGACCTACGACCATGCATGCACAAAAAGACACAACAAGCAACAAGTAATGAACAAACACTTCACCTTCACAACAAATCAATCAACAACAAACTACCTCCACATATAATGTTCCTATACTCCCATGCTTTCAAAAATATGCAAAGAACAATAAAATGCCTCCACGCGAGCTAACGATTTATCTAAGAATTGAAATACAAGCCTCCACGCGGGCCAACGATTTAACTAAAGATTGAGTAAGAAAAAGCTCACAAAGGTCCTTTAGCACTTCAACTCCAAAAAAAAAATTTAGCTTTTATAATTTTAACCTTTTTCCTTGCTTGCTTAGCTCCTTTGCTTGGATGTTCCTTTGCTCACCTTCTTAGCTTAATGCTCCAAGTCAAACAAGAACAAACACAATGAGTAAAGAAAAATAAAAATGAAAATAAAATAAAGACATGATCAAAGGAGTACTAATTCTTAATTGATTCCACAAATATGACGTTGCCTTCAATCAATCCCCAGCAACGACGCCAAAAACTATGGTGCGTCGTTCACCACATAGCTTAGAGAAGTGCATTAAGGTGAGGGCCAAGTTTTACATTTATAATTGCCTCCACTACCTTTCACTAAAAATATAGTTAAGGTAAGTAGGGATCGTCCCAAGGGATTGGTGGGTTATACAAGCTTGAGGAATCAAGATTACGGTTAGTAGGTCGAGAGATCAAAATAGTGGTTGGTTGGTTGAATTACACTAGATGCAAATTAAACTAAAGTAAACAATAATGCAATAAAGAGAATAAAAGAGAGAGAGAGATCTTGGGGTTTAGAGATCACTACTAAGCATACTTTCCTACACCCTTAATGAATGATTAATGAGGGGAAAACATGTATTGCAATATATTGTGTGTGTGTGGTTGTTTCAACAAGCAAGAATGAAAAATTAAGCATATATTGTCTAAGCAACATGGTGGATAGCATAATATATCAAACTAAGCCATTAATCCTTTCATGAAGCTCACAATCCAAACACATCACAAGGTTAGAGACATATGCTACTTGCATTCATAAGCATGGAATATCAAATAACAAGCATGTAGTGTCCTCCCATTTAACATCTAAACTACAACTACACTACAATTAAGCTAAAGAAATGAAATTAAACTAATTAAACTAAGGGAGAGGCACAATCCATCAAGAAATGAGTATGAACCATCAAATAAACCATAAGAGCATTCTATTAAGCACTATGTCTTGACAATCTCTAAATCCATAGCATCAACACACATAAACATGCATCAATAACACAAAATCTAGAGACAAACACATGAACATCTATTCTAGCATAAATAGACATATGGATAGAATGAAATGGTCAATTGGAAGCATTAAACCACACAAATCATTGAATAAACAAGATCTATGTATAAATAAATGCCAAAACATATATCACTATACAAATCCCTCAATAATACATAAATCAAGATGTAGAAAGCATGCTTAGGGCTAACTCTAGCCCCAAGAGGATGTCTAGCCACTCATGGATAATGTCTTCCAACCCTCAAGGGCAAGCTCCATGGAAGAAATCTGCTCCTTGGTTAATGAAGAACCTCCAATGGTGTCTCTAGCCTCCTCTTTTCCTTTGCTTCCTCACTAAGAATTCTCTAAAAATCTCTCCCTATGGTTGTGTGTGAATCCTCCCACAAAAGTTGCTCAAATTCCCCCTTTTTGGTAGGTTAGGTGACACCCAAAAATGATCTGGCACGTACTCCAATATTCTCCCAATGATTGGATAAGGATAACTTTTTATGAGCTGGCAATTTAACTTTTTCGCACTGGAGGAAGTTCGATCGATCGAACCTTGGGCTTGGATCAATCGAACATGGCTGAGATCTATCGAACTTAAGCTAGATCAATCCTCTATGACGGTGCCTTTTTGGATAAAAACAAACCTGATATATTTTGAAGATATTTTTGGGAAAAGGACAAAAGTGGTTGGTAGGGTGGTACAGCTGGATAAGATCTGACATGTGGATAAAGACAAGAAAGTTTGATCAATCAGAGAATCAAGTTGGATTGATCGAACTTTAAGATCTCTGAATAAAGACAAACATGGTTCAGATCCATCTTGAAGTGCTAAGATCGATGAAAGTTGGATCGATCGAACTTTTATTGAGATCAATCGAAGTTGCTGAAATTCCACCCTTTGTTTCCTTTTGCTCTACTTTGCTCCTTTCTTTGATTCATCCCAGAATTGCTTCATTTTTGCTCTTATTTGGCTCAGTTAGCTTATTTTGGGAATAAGTACCTGAAAATGGAAATAACACGAAATCAATGTAAAGCGGGAAAATAAGATAGATAAAGGTTCTAAAATATCTAAGCTTAAGGGGTTTAAATGCGCACTTTTCAGCGCTCATCAGATACCTTGGCTGGATCTACAGCTATCCCATTCTTTGACACCACATGACCTAGAAACTTTACCTCTCGCTGCCAAAATTCACACTTCTCAAACTTGGCATACAACTAATGTTCACGAAGCGTCTACAACACTATGAAAAGATGTCTAGCATGATCATCCTCTGACTTTGAATGGACCAAAATATCATTAATGAATACGATGACAAACTGGTCTAAATAAGCCCTAAAAACCCTATTCATCAAATCCATCAAGATAGCTCGTGCATTTGTCAACCCAAAAGGCATGACACGGAACTCATAAGAACCATATCTAGTGAGAAACGTTGTCTTAAGGACATCTTGCTCCCTAACTCATAGTTAATGATAGGCAAAACGTAAATCAATCTTAGAGAAATAAGTAGCTCCCCTCAACTGATTAAAAAGATCATCAATCCTAGGCAAAGGATACGTGTTATAAATAGTAACTTTGTTCAACTCTCTGTAATCTATACATAAGCGAAGTGAATCATCATTTTTCTTCACAACCAAAACTAGCATTCCCCAAGGCAAAATACTCCTGTGAATGAAACCCAGACTAAGTAATTGCTTAATTTGGTCCTTCAGCTCTCGTATCTCCATTGGTTCCATCCTGTATGGTGCCTTAGCAATAGGTGTAGTGCTTGAAGCTAAGTCAATCACAAAGTTTATCTCTTGACTCGGTGGCAACCCTGGAATCTCTTGAAATACGTCTAGAAATTTATGTTGAATTTGTATACTATCCAACGCTACAGTAGTTTCTTCCTTAAACTCCTCCTCAATATAGAATAAATGAGTATTAGATCCCCCATTATAATGTGGCATAGCAATAACATACATATCCTGACCTAGTATAGTAAACACAATAGACCTATCATAACAATTAACCTGGGCATGGTAGTGAGATAACCAATCTATCCTAAGTATCACATCATAAGAATGCATGTCCAGGACCAATAGATTGGCTAGAAATCTAAGTCTAGCAATATCTAGTGTCACAGACTCATCACTTGCATGCAAAATAGAAGTATCACTTATAGGTGTAAGAATACTATGAGGTTTATCACATAACCGCGTGGTCATCCCAGATAATGCAATAAATGAACTAGACACGAATAAATATGTAACACCCGTATCAAATAAAACACGACCATATCTACCATGTATAGGAAACATACCCTAAATAGCCTGAGGTGCCTGAACATCCTGTAGTATGTGATTATACACCCTTCCATAATGCAACTGCTGCGATGTCTGTCCCTGTAGCGGCTGTGGCACTAGTAAAGCTGGGAATGTCTATCCCTGAATACGTGGAATCTGTGGAGCAGGTAAAGGTAATGGTGTCCTTTGTCCCTACTGCACCTGATGTCCTTATCTGGTCTTAGGACACTGCCTGGAAGTGTGTCGAAGCTCTCCATAATTATAGCAATTACCCCTGAAGGTACCAAACTGCCTTCTCTACTGGTTAGCCTGTGGCTGACCCTGTTCTACCGATAGTCCCCCATTCTGCTGTCTCTGAATAGGTGTCCCATCTCTCTAAGCATTTGAACCACCCTTATGCTTCTTCTAAGGCTACTGTCCCTAGAATCTGCCATTGTCACTATCTATGCCCATTGTCACCCCTTTCTCAGCTGATTGATTAGCTGAGTCTAGTTGACTGAAATACTATGGCAGATATGATGTTTTATGTTTTGGATAGGATATGGATTTATATATATAGATATGTGCCATAATATGAGCTATAGTTCTCAGGATCGGTGGTTAGGGAACGTATATTACCCTAGGGATGCATAACTGGATATAGTGGATTGTTGTGTACCCTGGTAGATTGATGGTACTTATTACTACCAACGGGTTTTGCATGTTACCTATTATCTAGTGCAGTCTGCCCTATAGTCCAGTGAGAGTCCTTTAATGTGTATCTATATGTATGCAGACTATGTAGCTACTGCATAAGTTAATTAGGATGTATTCGTTCCATAGGTCTTTGTGAGATGTAGTAGAAAGAACTTGTTTGTGGGCCTGACCCACTATTTATTTTTCAGATCTATGTCAGTACCAGGTGTAGATTTTGTTCGTGTAGAGCAGAGACCAGTCATCATCATTCTTCCGGTTTTCTAGATAGAATTTCAGTTTATGTTTCAGTATTCAAATGTAGATAGTTGTTATTGTTATTTATTTCAGTTTGGGATTTTCTAGGGGTCCATATAGTATGAATTCCCGAGTTGTATTCTAGAGGACTATTGGTATCAGAGGAGATTATTATTTAATAAAAGTACGTTTGAGGATTTAATTATTATTTTAGTTTTCTTTCAATATTTTATTTATTCTTTATTTATCTTTTTGTAATCTATGTTCGTTTATTGCCATAATGTTTCTGATATCCCCAGGTATTCGAGAGTGGGCCTAGCCAACCCGTATTCAGAAATTCTGGGGTATTACATTGGTCCTCCTCCTAAAACAAAGGCAATTATTGCTCCTTTCCAAACTACTAACGTCGTAAAAGATTCTACTGTCTACACGTCGCTCTCCTTTGTTGCCTTGTTCTCCTGATCTGCTTTCTTTCCCGTCTTCTTCCAGCGTTAACCATTTTGTTAACATAGAAAGATAGACGTCAATATGATTTTTAATGGACCTTAAAGGAATACAATGAATCCTAAACTTAAGCTTAAGTAAAAGAGTACCCAACGCAGAAGTCTTATAATGAAATAACGTACCCTAGAGACACTTAAACCTGGAGTGCTCTGATACCAACTATGATACCCCTCGATTCTGGAACACAGATTGATCAGGTTCACGCACAAAACCGAGGGAAATATCAAATAATTAATATAATCAAACACAGAATATAAAAAGATAAATAAATAAAGAAATAACAACGTTGAAGGGAAAACTAATAAATAAATAAATAAATAAATTTCCTCTAATAAAACCCATTAATCCTTAAAAGTAAATAATAAAATCTTAATAGAAATAATTCTCCAAAAGAATACAACTCGGGAATCCTCATATATGGACCCCTAATAAAATCTCATAACTAAAAATAAACAACTGTCTAAAAATTGAAATAACTAATCAGAAAGTAGAATCCTACGCCGATGACACAGAAATAGTGATGATGCCAAGTCTCTGATCTGCAAAAAAGAAAAAAAAAAAAAAAAAACACTAATTCTGTTACTGAGAGGACCTGAAAAAATATAACAAATGTGGGTCAAAACTCACAAACAAGTCATTTCTACGACAACCCAAGCAGATACCTGAAGAAACTACACATCTATAGCTAACTCATGCAATAGCTGCATAGTCGATATGTATAAATATACACACTAAAGACTCTCACTGGACTAAGGCAGACTTAACCGGATAGTGAGTACGTATCTCATGCAAAGCGCACACAAAGGTGCTCTTAAGTCCTCCTTCTACCAAGGCACTTACATCCTTAAATCCAACCACCCATCTCAATTGGCAATATACGCCTTGATAAGCGCTGGATATTGCATATTCGAGCCCCTCAACATACGTATGTTAAGACCTAAAATGATACATCTATCCTGTTTTATACTGATTGATGTTTATTTCATATTTTTAGGTGTTATCCCAAAGAAGCAGTTAAAACCGGGCCTTTATGATGAAAAGAATGGTAATGAAGTTTACCGCGTCATTGCCGGTCATCCGAAATAAGCCGGGAGTCAAAATGGTGAATTTTGGAAGAGTTCAAGTTCAGAAGCTCGAGCCTCAGTTCTGTGGCTCGAGCACAACAGATAAAAACAAGAAATTCCACCAAGACAAGAAAGCTCGAGGTTTGAACTACCAAGCTCGAGCCTGACCACAGGGTGCTCGAGCCTTTGCCTAAGAGCTCGAGCACATAATGCGTCAGAATTAAAAAGTTGATCCAAGCTCCCAAGACCTCGTGCCAAGCCTCAAGGATTGAGCACTAGTACCTAAAGCTCAAGCCCACAGCCCCAGAGCTCGAGCCCACACCTTGGTATCGAGCACCATGAAAAGAGGATCGAGCACCATCAATAAAAAGATGTTTTAGAAAAATTTTGCTTCCAGAGCTCGAGACTAACTCAGAAAGCTCAAGCACAACCACTCGAGGCTCGAACATTGCTGAAAATTCTGGACCTACTTCAATATTTTGGGTATAACTTTTGACTCGAAACTCCAAATTGAGTAAACTTAGTGGCTATGGAAAGAAGACTCGAAGCCCAATGTTTTTGGTTCTAATAGTAATCTTGAGATTTGCGCTCTAAATGGGTCAAAATCACATTACAACATTAGAACAAGCTGTTGACAGGTTAAGCTTGAGCCCTGACTCTATAGCTCGAGCTCTGGCATCCTGGAGGTTAAAAATACATGCTGGAATTACCTAAAATCATTCCGCTTTGTTTCTTTATAGGCCCATTTGTTACCAAAAGCTGTAAAACCAATTCAAAGGGGATTGTGACTTGTTCTCCACTATAAAAGAAGAGGAGAAGGCACATTAAAGGATCCATCCATCAATCTCTCTCTCACGGCGGCTTTTAGGGTTTTGAAGAAGAAGATCCAAAAGAAGTTTTAGCAATCCATGGCGATAAAGACCATAACAATACAGATGATATCTTGCGTCGTCATGAGTAGTTAATTCCTCTCTTAGGGCATTGATGTAGCCCGAATCCGAATATTATGGTTTGATTGTTATGTACTTTGGGAATTTAATATATTATATATTTTGAATGCATGATTATGGGCAATTGACTTAATTTAATTGGTTTTTAATGATTAAATAGTTTTTGAATGATTAATACCTTGTCTTAAATTTAATTGTTCTTAAATTATTATCAATCCATTCTTATTGGACGATATCTGGCGGAGCCCTGTCAGACATAAGAATGGAGATCATGTAATGGTGTTCAAACATTTTTCTTAAATGTACTCTTTCATAATCTATGCTTAGGGAAGACATCATACTGCAACATTAGTTAGAAGTAGGTAGGCGAATAATTCGTGCCAATTTTTGATAGGTTATAGTTAGCTAAGTTCAATGAAACATCTTTC
Source organism: Cornus florida (assembly GCF_030987335.1). NCBI lineage: Eukaryota > Viridiplantae > Streptophyta > Magnoliopsida > Cornales > Cornaceae > Cornus > Cornus florida. The sequence goes on along the minus strand of NW_026775572.1, from coordinate 85,216,361 downwards.
TTCAAAACTGAATTAAATGAATGTTATTGAGTTCAATTCATATGGTATATAAATTATTGAAATCCCAAGGTTGAACAGTTAACCATAGTAGGCAGATCATGGTGAAGTCAACCCCTAAGTATCTCTATCTCTGATCTCAATCCCTTTACTTTATTTATTTTTTGTTTATGTTATTGCACTACAACAAATCAAATCATCTTTCTAAATTAAAATAGTATTAATTGAAGACTCAGTAAACCACTACAGTCCTTGAGGTTCGACACCCTCAACATAACCCTATCTTACAAGGATTCGCTCTATTGCGAGTGGTATTTTATTATTGATAAGTAAAAAACACACATCAAGCCTCCACTCTAACCAATGATTACGAGACTTTAATCTCGTATCATGGTAACCATAATATCACTATAGATATAACTAACCATATACTGACAATGGTATACTATCACAATGACCATACCCATATCCTAACAATGGGTTGAAAAATATATTTATAAATATATAATAGCCATATCCTAACAATATATATGTATATATATCATATTTAGGATCATAAAATACAGATCTACACTTGATTAAAATCATAATATATCATAATAGTAAATAACATACAATTTCATGTTATTAAATCACAAGAATAACTTATATTCATTTAAAACTTCCTATATCAATTATCTCAACATAATCTGAACCCTACGCATACTGATAATTTATATTTACAGCCAATTAAGAGTTCCACAAACATATCTCATGCTAAACATTTAATCACAACTGTTAAAACAATTTATAAGATTAAATTCACAAATTCATAATTAAATAAATTCTAATTGCATGCATCATTATTATTATGCCTGTTTAAATTCACATATCACCTTTCCTAAGTCCCTATACATTGTTCAGGACCTTAAATAATTAAATCGGCCTTAAAAACTCCTTTTTATCTAATCTGCTACAGTAGTGCTCAAGCACTAACCAATAGCGCTCGAGCGTTGTTGCCCAAAAATAGCGTTGTAACACAGTGCTCAAGCGTTGTTTTATGAAATGGATTTTTAGCCCTGTTCTCCATAGTTAAGGGCCCTAAAGTGTGTTACTAAGTCCCATACCCATTAATGCACAAATTTACATCAATATAACATGTAAAAATCCATTTAAATCATATATAGGCATTTAATTTAACAAATCATTCGACAAGAACAATTATGAACATAAATTCACAAAACCTATGTTCTATATCAATTTAAACGGGGATACAGATTTTATTAATCTTTTAATCATCCCTAAAGTTATACTAGAGTCATATAGATCACAGGCATAAGGGAGAAGTGTAGAACAGAGGACTTACCTTAAACTTTTGGATCGAAAGTTAAACTCCTTCTTCCTTATTCTTTTCAATTCTCTAACGCTGGTAGCCTTCGGGTTACGTACCGTTGTCCACTCCACTGATCCGATCTACCTACGAACAGATCTCTTCCTCTTCTTCTTCTTCATCAGGCTTTCTCTCTCTCTCTTTCTCACGCCTTTTCTCTCTCTCGCCCTCTTTGTTTCTTTTCTCTTTTCTTTTCTCTTCTAGATCTATAATATATGTATATATATAAATAAATATATATTACATATATCCTAGTCCTAACAAATGTTTGACAACTTAAAATAACTAATTATAATAATAAATAATTATTTTAATAAAACATAACATTATATATATATACTAATCTCCATAAGTCAATATCCAACCCATTTAGGATCCCTTCCAAATAATCCAGGACCCATCTAGTTGGTCCAAGGACTACAATCTAAATCCATAACTTTTAAAATCAAATAAACAATCATTTAACTAGAACAATTAAGCATTTAAAGCAAATTAATTAAATAAACACATCATATATGAAATCAATTAAAAGAATGCACATATACAATTAGCCAAAGCAATTAAATTAAATTAACCAAAATAAAATAATTAAATAAACACACAATTAAATACAAAAACAAATAATCAAATAGGTATATAATTAAATAAAAATACAATTAAAATAATTAAATAAATCTCCAAAAATTAAGAATATTACACTTACCTAGCTACTTGCCATGTATACCTACACATATCTAGTTACATGTATAAATGACTTGATCATCACTTAACTATCCCCAAATATTCTCCTTTAGGGCCTTTATGTACTCTTCATTAATTCAATGTATAATATTTATTCATATATTTAGCATTATGTTTTCAAAAAGTCTCAACTAATTATCCAATTATAAGGTTTCTAATTTCTATCTAATTAAAATACTAAATAAGGAATAATAGTGAGTTCCTATGGCACAATATTTAATAATTTTGAAAATATTTTCAATGGCAAACATTTGAGATCCTTTTATGCTTCTTTCATCCTAATATTTGTTTAGTGACCCAAGTGATCCTTTGTTATCTAAGACCATCTCCAATGCTAAAAGTCATTTTCACATGCCAAATTTATATTTTGATAGTTGCTGCAGTGTCAAAATGTTACATTTTAGCAATTCTGCTCCAATAGTGAATTTCATACAAAATGCTATTTTTTGACACAACCACCATTCTTTTTCAACTAACATTCCCACCATTCATATGTGCATAAATAATATTAATATTAAACACATTCGAAGTCAAGTTGTAGACCTTAAAAGGAAACTAAAATTAAACCTAATTAAAAAGAAGCAAAAATCTAAAATATCAGGTCAAAAAAGAACCAAAAAAAAAGAAAAAAGAAAAAAAGAGAGATAAAACAAAATAATATATATATTTAAAAAAAAATTGGGAATTTATATATATATATATATATATATATATATATATATATTATATTTGATTATATTATTATTAAAAAATAAAATATTTTAATAATTATTATTTCAGCCTCCCCAATCGCCTCCTTCTCTATTCTCGTTCTCGACTCTAAACAGAGTGTTTGTATTTTTTTTAGCTTGTTTGCCTTATTAAAAATAAATAAAAATATTTGACCTTTTTTTTTTATTATTATGCATGGCTCCTCCTTCAACCAGATTATCTTGCCACGGTTTATGTAACTTATGTTCACAAATTACTATATTGCTATATATTTTTTGTTTTATTTTTACTGAGAACTAAGAAAGATCCAAAGAGAGTAGTACTATAGAAGAGCCAAGGTTTGGCATTAAGCCACTGATTTGTTTGTTTTTCTTTGTCTAAACAATAACTCGGCAGGGCAGTTATGTACAATTTGAGAGTTCAAAATGCTTTGTAGAGAGCCTCAATAATAATGTAACTGCTCACAATTATATTTTTGTGCAAATAATGAGGAAAAAAAAATGGTCTTAATCACTCTGTTCCTGCTAGTATTCTAGATTAATATCAACATGAAAACACACTGAGCATGATTGTTTTTTTCAATTTCATATTATTGAAAATGTTGTTTAATAATTTTACCTCATTATTTGTTCAATTTCATATTATATGTTTAGACCTTTCAAGTACAAATACATATATTCAGAAGGTATATATATCCAATATTTAAGAGGCCTAGAAGGCCAGGGATATCACAAGATGCTTTGGAGATCAGTACTATTTAGTAGTTTCTAACTTGTAGGTTATATATATACATATATATATAACTTTTTTGAAAGAAAAAAAATTTACCCATTTGATAACTATTCTATGCAAGCAACATACATGGTGTAAAATTGGAGCCAGTCCCATCTTTTTTGCAGCCCTAGCCCATATAGCAATTGCTATTTGTTTTGCTACAATTGGCATAAGAAATAGCAAAGTTAAAAAGTAGCAGCACAAATAGCATTGCATTGGAGAACCCATTTTTAAGCCCACTTGCTATATTTTGAATTGGCAGCCCAAATGAGAGCCCCATTGGAAATGCTCTAACTTCTTTATTAGCATTGTCAAATTTTGACAATCCAGCGTTGTCGCGTCAGCATTTTTCTAAGAGTTATATAAGCCTTAAAAAAAGTCACCTCAATGTTTTTAACTCTTCGAATTTTAGCTATCGCATATGCTCCAATGATGCGTTTATGTTCTTCAAAAATATTAATATTTTATTTTAATTTTTTTCTTTTTTTAAAGGGCTATATTTAAAATGGTTATATTAAAAAGAAATTAAACAATATGATATCCATTATGAAATAAAAGAAATTAAACAATTATTTTTATAAAAATAAAAATGGGTGCCTAACCGCTGTGTAATCTCAATTGTTCAAGGAAAAAAAAGAAAAAGCCAAAAAATACTTAAAAAAAAAACTTATTTTTGGCATATTTCTTAGCCAAACCAGCTTTTTTTTTCTTTTTTTTTTTTTTTTTTTTTTTTTTTTTTTTGATACTCATACACACATGCCTCCACGGAAGTTCAAACCTCTAATTTCTCTTTGAGAAGTAAAAATTTGGTACCGCTAGGTCACTGGCCTGTTGATGCTAAACAAGTCCTTGATAAACCTTTGAACAATGTCGGGACATTTAAAAAAAAAAAACGCGCACACACAATTAGAAGCAAGCCCACGGTCACCAAAATTGATGACATATAGCGATTATGAATATTTGGTCCAATTTTGACGACCCCATTGGAGTGGGTTGGGTCGCCAGAACTGGACTGGCCTGGCGATGCTGTTAAGAGAAATAAAAAAGAGAAATGAGGGTAGCTAGACTTTACGTGGCAGGCTTAGTTCTGATGTGCTTGCTATATACCAGACAAAGCGATAAAGGTTGTCTGAAGGAATTGGTCACAAGAAATCTACTCTCTGTCACAAAATCCTGATTTAAGCTATGACCCAGTCTAACATCAGTTCCTAAAAATTGATACTACAGATTCGGCTGTATCAACCAACTGTTTGTGGTGGCTTATAACTTTGGTGTCTGCAAATGTCAATTGTACCGTGGAAAGTGTGAAGTAGGTTACATCTCTAGTTTCAGGCCTAATTGGTGGCTACCTACAAAATAATTAATGGTCTCCACTAGTAGTACTACTGTGCTGTTAACGAGCTACATGTGCCAAGGACTATTTATTTACTCCTATTTTTTGCTGTAAATTATAACAAGATTTATTATCTACCAATGTATGTGTGTATATATATATTACCAAGAATCAAATTCTAATTTTTAGGGCAACCAGAGTGGGCAAAAATCCGTATAACACTTGTGGTTAATGGATTAAATTTGACCGTCATTCAATGAGTATATTTACGCTCCTTCTAAACCTGCAGGGATTGATTTAGTTGAATAGAGATATGAGATAGATGCTAAAGAGAGAAGTCCATAAGTGTGACACTCAAAGGGCGCATTAAAGACAACATTTTTCAACGCACCTTCTAAACTTGTGGGGGTTGATTTAGTTAAGTAGAGACATGAGACACTTTTGAACCACATAATTACTACTAGGTGAAGACTAAGGAGGACCACATCACAAAATTCTAGAAAATCATACTATAAACAAAGGTCCTCAGATTTGGAATACCAAAAAGATTTAAAATGCAGTCCACGAAAATTTTAAAAGAATCTCAATTTAGTTTTTTTTGGTAGGTTTTATATTTGAAAACTTACATTAAAGAAAAAATTAAAAATTTCAAATTGAGTAACGAAAGATCTTTGGACTTCAATTGTCGACTCTTTCTCTGAATACAACATAATTAAAATAAGTAAAAAAAAAAATATATATTTATGAAATTTTTTTTAAAAGTTCTAACGTGATTCAACCACTTTATATTAGTCGGGTAATTGAGATTCAACCACTTTATATTAGTCGGTAATTAAGATAAAAAGACTTACCATTTATCTTCCAAATTATATAATACCTACACCCTTTAGTTTACGTCAATTTACTTTTAATTAATAATCTTCTTACATATATCTTCTCCAAATTCTATTAATAAAATTTTTAAAATTTATCTTTATACTACTAGTAATTCGGCCCTAGAAAATAAAATTTTATAGGCCCACCTTGGCAGTTGAGGACATAAATTCAGGTAAGAATGCTCTCACGATTGGATAATAATTTTCTTTTTCATTTTGGATCGGATGTGTTGGGACAATGAATTGAGTGAATAATGCCCATCAACAATTCCTTGGACACAGTGAAACGGGTTCAATATGCCCATCAACAATTGAGAATGCTCTCACGAATTGACCAAAAAAAAACAACGAACAAGATAAATGAAAAAAAAAAAAAATAAAGAAATTAATCGTGTGTGTGACAGAGAATGAAAGAGAGAGAAACCGAGAATATATATATATATACATATACATATATATTTCCCTGTAATTCATTAGATCGAAACCAAATATAGTACACGATAGGTGTAAGTGATGCATCCCTAGTAGCAATACAAACTTTTCCAATGACCCGACATGCGTCTTCTAAACTCATATATAAATATAATAAAAACCCAACATATATATAAATATATATATATATATATATATATATATATATATGACGTCTGTGTATATATAACTTCAAGCTACCTCGTATGCATCTCTTACATTGGAGTAAGAAAATGGCAAAGACGTAAATAAGTCATAGTACCCAGGTTAAACATGGACTTTAAAGACCTAACCTAAGCTAAATTCGGACCGCTCCCCTCAATTCCCCGCAATGAAATAATGTCTCTCCCGATTCTACCCCTTCTAAATTGCAAAGCTTTGTAATTTTGTGGTTGCTTCTTTTGCCGCAGCTTAAAAAACCCTCCGCCTCCGGCCGCTACCACCGTTATCACCACCGGCAGAATCAACGAACCACCGCCGGTGACGACCTACCATCGTGTGAGGTTACAAAGTGAAGTGAATGTTGATCAATGGCTGGCCAAACTTGGCTAGTTAACAGAAAAGAGAGACAAAAAGGAAGTGAACATAGTAGGTCTAAGAGAGGACGTGATGGGTCGTATATAAAGGCAAGATTGTAGCTTTTGCTTTAATGTGGAGATATTATTACCTGTTCCCGAGGATAGTTTACTTGATGGTGCACTGTAATCAAAATTGGTTTACAAGCAGACACTTATCACTTTAACCGAATAAAACGTTCGGCTAAGAGTTGCGACAGTACTACTTAGTTAAAAGCTGAGTTCGTATTCATTTGATTAATAAACAAACCAAATTCAAATTGAATTCCGTACTTTTTAACTGAGGCTCGAACCTTCACATTATTAAAGCACTGCTTTGTTTTAGTGCCAATTTGGCGAAATTTTATGTTATTACAATATATAATATAGTAATTAACTTTTGTTAATCCGAAAATTATAATTAGATTAGACAACATGGTCAACCCCCTTCTAATAATTTATGTTGAACTTGTGTATACATTTGATTCATACATATAGAGATATGGTAATTTGTTGTGACTGGAATTTATTTTGTATACATTTGATTCATACATATAGAGATATAGGTAATGGTAATTAGTTGTATATAGGTGTGTTGAAATTCTTGATCCAATATAGTTTAGGGCAGGACAAGGATTCTCTCCTGCGCTGGAGAGGTCCTGCACCAAATCCAACCATGTGCAGGACCTCTCCAGCGCAGGAGAGGATTCTTGTCCTTAAGGACATGTTAGTGAGAAATGAAAAGAACTCCACTAGCTCCGTTTTTCGAGGCTCCTCGAATTTTCATACTATTGAGTAGGCGAAAGTGGCCTGGGGTTGGGTTTGTTACTAAGTTGCACAATATTCTTAATAGATGTCGTTTACGTTTCGAGCGTGTTTCTATTTTTGTTCAAATTTTTATTATTTATTATTTAATTCTGTCACTCTCTTGTTTTCACTCTCAAATTCGTTCTCACTCCTACTCTCACTTTATGTAATTTAGATTTATTATTATTATTATTATTATTATTTGGTATATTACAAAAAAAAAAAAAAAAAAAAAAAAATGGACTTTTGTAGTCTATTTATTTAAAAGATTGAGTCAAACTCAACACTTTTTAAAGTCAACACTTTGACCAAAGTTTAATGTATGACATGAATTTTTAAGTGCGCATTTTAACTACCCCTTTATAATTTTATTTCATGAGTACCATATTTGTATTTTGAGGTCCTACTTTTGTGTCACTAGGTACCACTTTCTGCAAATATGGGTACCAATTCTGTACACAATATAATTTTATTTTTTTATTTTTTTATTTTGTACATTTAATGGTATTGTAAAGTAGGTGACATGATATATATTACGTTGCATGAGCGTTGCATCTCGTGAAGAAGTTGCAATTCATTGTCACTTATTATACGCTTAGGTATCACATTTGTGCACGTATGTGCCACATTTGTGCACCTTAGTACCATCTTTGTATAACTTGGAACAATATTTTGTGCACAACAATTTTAATATTAGTGACCAAGAAGAGAACTAATATTTTGATAACCTGTTATACTATAAATGCATGTCAGTACGTAGGAGTCTCACTATGACAACAGCAGCATGTCAGTATGTAGAAGTCTCATTATGACAACCGCTGATAAAAATTTACACATCCTTTTGATAATCGAGTGTTGAAACACGTAGTAGTACATTTGTACAATTAAGTACCACTTTTGTTCAACTAGGTACCATGTTTTCTACACGTGGGTATCACATTTGTAAAAAGAGGGCTAGTTAAGGGATTTTAGTTGAACAATAAGAGGTACATTTAAGGAAATAACTAGTGCAAATTTATATCCATGTCAAGCTTTTGTCTAGGGGTGGCAATATTTGACACGACAATGCTAACATAACACGAAATAAGAGGGTTTGGATTTAGGCTAATCGTGTTCATGTCGTAATCGTGTTGACACATATTGACTTGTTAACTAAACATGTCGTGTTCGTGTTTGACCCTACTAACACGATTATGACACAATGAACTTGATTAACTAAACGTGTCGTATTCGTGTATAAAATGACCTATACATTTAGCTAAACGTGTAGAATAAATTAATGTGTCATGTGTATGTCAAAAATGACTTAAACGTGTCATTTCGTGTTGTATCAAGTCTTGACCCATTTATTAAATGGGTTACGCGTGTCATGTCATGTTACACGTATAATAATCATGTCGTATTCGTGTCAAGGGGTCTTGACACGATTAATAATTGTGTCATGTTCATGTCAACTCTAATCGTGTTGACACGAACACGACTCGTCAACATGAATTGCCACCCCTACTTTTGTCAAAGTCCATGACTTAAAAAAAGTGTTGCCTTTTACTTCATCTCTAGGTAAATAGACTCCCAAAATTTCACTTTTTTGTAATGATAGACATCCTATTTTTGCCCTCCCTTTTCAATACACCAACCTTTTAGACACTGCAAAAGAATGGCATTTCCATCTCCCGAGACCTTTTCTAAGTAGGACCCACTTATGATAGAAAACTGAAAACAGACAATCAGATCGTCCGATTGGATAATGGACTTCTCCATTACACTTACGACATCACATAACGACACAAAACACTTTGATCGACCACGTCACATGTTTTCCGGCACCCAACTCGTTTGGTTTTGGATCACCCCATCCAAATGACTGGGATAAGTTATTCCACTTAGTATTTCTACCAAATTAAAAACCAACAGTATACTCATGAAATAGAATGTCGAGTTCTATTCGATCGAGCACGAATATTTATAATTATGAATACCAATAAATTTATATTTCCTATAGATTACATAGATCAGAATCCCATGATTTAACCAATATAGTATTATCAATATTATATGAATATCTTTTTTTTTTCCTCGCAAACATATAACATATTATAAAAACATAAAAGCAATACATGAGTCATCCCTTGCTAAGTCATGCAAGGCGGTGGTCCTGACCACATACAAACTTATCAAAGTACAACTAAGCATACCCTCACAACATAATATGAAAAGGCAAATCCTTTATATTGTAGACCAACATTGTACTGACTAAGTAGAATGCCATAGATCTAGAAAAGGTAGAAAGCTAGGTACACGTGAACAAATAGTAACCCTAAAAGCATTGTTTGTCTATCACTCAAAATTGACCAAGTCATAAGTGCCTTTGACAAGTGCACAATACTTCTCATTGATAGAAGACAAGAAATGATCGCCAAAACCCAAGATGACAAGGACATGTTCGCTAGCGATACTTGAGCAGTGGAGACACCTATGGCCACAACAAACCGCCGCCAATCCCAGAAAGCATCAAAAATTCCATAAACCAAAAGCTTGCCCATTGTTGAAAGGTTTCTTATAACACCCATCTGTAGTTCACACTCCATGGTTTGGGAAGAAGACACATCACTATCGAGCAGTAGATCCATTATGGAAACCCATAGAGAGGAAACACTCGGATGGAAAGAAACAAAGGAAGTTGGCAAGACCCACAACAACACAAATTGCAATTTAGCACCAAAAAAGAGAATAAAACAACCGTAACAATACCTGGATCAAAAGGAAAGAAAGGCAAAGATGAACTTGCTGAAATTGTCGATGATAAAAATCGAGTAACGACACAACCCCCAATTGAAAGTCGGTACCGGTGTAACCAAGCTGGTAAACCGATTTGATCTTCTATAGGTACATCGATGATAATAGGAGAAAACATGGAACCCAAACCAGAGAACTTGAGACTAGAGAAGGATAGAAAAACAAACATGAGGTCCCAAAGTAAAATGTGAGGCCACACCCAGAGATGTATATAGCAAGCCCCATAAAAGAAACCCACGTAATCCCATAGTTGAAGAAAATTATGAACCCAGAGACCACTCCCAGGATCCCATAGCTGAAGAACGATGATAGCCTGTAGCTTAGCCCAGAAGACACCGAAAACATCTGGCACGCCCATGTGTGACATGAGAACACCAACCTAAAAGGAAGATACCATAGACAGGAATGTACAGATCCAAAAGTAGATCCACTCGCTATCCATGACATCTTGACAAAACGCGAGAAAACTCTCCACTTGCAGAGAAGCCTCTACACAAAGAGGAAACTAGTGAAACAAAGCCAACCACTTTTTTTTTTAATATATGATATTAATAAATTAGAATCTATAATAAATGTCATTAATGACTTTGTAGGCATATAACCCTAATAGAGATTAACTCCGGCGAACGAACAGTGAGTTCCAAGACGTTGCTTGTAACTCCGATGATGGTGTGAACAACTCTAGACTTTGGCGAGCTCCTACCCAATGGTGAACAAAGAGAGAGAGCTTTGGTTTTCTAGGTAGATTTCAAAAGTCAGCAAAGCTTGGCCAAACCAGTATACAAAGCTATATGACATATCGACCTAACTTCAATAGCGAACTAACAGTAAGCTCCATGTTCATGCAACTCTGGTGACGACAACTGAATAGTGAAGTTCTACCACATAACACATGCACGCTTCTTTAGTGACAACTCAGTAAGCTCCGAGACCTGCATGTGACTTTGGCCAAACTAATCCTCAACAAGAAAGCTTATTCATCAGGGCAGCTAAGTTTAGACTGACCATTTTTCATTCCTACATACAAAGTTCAGGTGACCAAACTAGTGAACCTCTGTTTAAACTAGTTATAGTTCGAGTGTTATTATTTGCCTATAAGCTGTGAAGACCCATTTGGAGTGCCTAGCAGTAAAAAGTTGGCAATCTGAAGGTTTCACGAAAAGACTTCAGTTCTCAGGCTCAAACAGTGTGCATCATTGAAGACCAAGCACTGAGCATCATGGAAGATTGAGAATAGTATTACACTGTTCATCAAGTAAGGGATGTGAAGCTTCCTGTAATAACCCGGATTTTCACGGATAATTTTTTTTCGTTGTCTTTTCCTTTTTGGGTTCGGTTTTTCATCACTTGATATCGTCTCGAGTGTTCTGGAATGATTTCCGAGACTCTTTTCCTTGGATTGACAACTTCCTTTAGGGATTGTGTCATTTACATATTTTATTTTTCCGAACACTATTCACATTTTGTCTTTTTCTCGTTTATCCTTTTTCCTTTTACAACTTCACTTTTTGTGGTCGGATTTGATTCCGGTTTTGTATGCATTCATGATATTTGATTTCCATGACAGTGGTATTTTTAGTTTTCTAGAAAAGCATGTTGATTGCTTACTTCCTTCATAAAGGGGCATTAATGTATACTTTAGTGTAATTCTTCTTAACTTGTGGGGTTTTAGTGTAATTAAATAAAGTAATTACTTTTCATCTTGGGGATCATTTTGTAATTAAATTTGGAAGATATTTTCAAAAAGGACCTTTTTACAATTTTTGAAAAGTGTGACAAGTGTCACACTCTCATTGGTCCATTTGTTGACATTTGTGTGGAAACACTTTGATGCATTGGATGATGACATTTGAAGGGTGAGGATTCACTCACTTGTTGGCCTAGGATTGGTGCACTTGTTGGCTTGGATGGTTGACAAGTGTAGGTGTGGGATTAAGCCTAGGAAGGAGCCATTGATTGGTGACAAGTGTAGGTTCACAATTTAGTCTTGCAAATATCTTTGGACTACTTTGGGATTATGGTTTTAAAGGAGGGTTTTTATGCAATTGACCATAGATGTGTGTGTTGACCATGGTGTAGGATCATACAGTGAGTGGAGGATTTCTATTTCCTCCACTCACATATTTTCACATTTCATCTCTTTCTTCCTCACCACAAAACCCTAGCCTCCATGGATGAAGCTTGAAGCTTTAGGCATTGACCTTGATCTTTGAGGTCCTTCCACTTACTTTAGACTATAAAGCTTGGAATACTTTTTGTTCCCCTCATCCTCCTCTTCAAAACCTTGAAGGATCTAGCCTAACTCCTAGTTTTGCTTTGGTATCTAGGGATTCAAAACTTTAGTGAGGTATTGATCTATTATTTTGAAGTATTTTTATGTCATTATTGAGTGTTTTACATGTATAGAAGAGAAGGACTTGTATTCTGCCCTTAAACTATTTTAACTTGAAATAAATCTTGTCAAATTAAATATATAACATGAAAATATAATCAATTAGCCTCCATTTAGTTTTGGTTTCATGTAATTTGGATTTAAAATGAATTAGTTATGAATTTTTGAAGTTGCAAGCTAGTTGCTGGAAATTTAAATATTTTCTTATCCGGTCCGGAAATGAATTTTTATATGGAGCTGTGGTGCTTCAATTACCTTGAAATTTTACTTAAATTTTCAGTTTTACACTCTCATATGTTTACTTCCAAAATAAATTAGGTTTGCCCAATTTGGATGTGAAATGAATTTTTCATGAATTTTCAAAGTTGGAAGCTACAGGCTAAAAATGTGTTTTCTAGGCAGAATTTGTTTCAAAGTTGTGGGTCAAAACTGTTTCATTTGGGAAAATATTTTGTTAAACTAAATTGATATTATCAAATTAAAATGTTTAAGCTTTCATTGGGCTTTGGATTCATTCAATTTGGATTAGAATTGAATTTTTTATGAATTTCCCAAGTTGAAGGTAACAAGCTGAAATATCTGTCTTGCGGACCAAAAATTTAGGGCGATTTCATTTCGGTGGTAATTGGGATTTTCATTCCAACTAAGGTAGGAAATGTTTTAGGATTTATATATGTTGTATTGAATGCTTCTCATAATTATACAACTTATATGTATGCCTTGTATCAAATTTAGAAAGTTGATAATTTTTATTTCTTTGTATAAGATTTAAAATTTATGATGATATATAACTTTGATTTGAATTGTGGCATGCTAGAAAATCATGTTTTAATATGTTTGTTAACATATATTAAATTAGTATTGATTGAATAAAAATTGCATATTTTATTTAATATTTATCTTTTGTGAAAGATTAAATCCCATAGTCATACCTTGCATGAAATTGACTTGTGATATGCTTTTAAATTATGTCTTGGCATGTTGTTTAACATACTTTAATTTGAGAGCATTTGGACAAGTATGAAAATCTAGAGATTTTAATTAAAATGATTAATTAAAATCTAATTAAGGGTTCCATTGGCCTAATTAAGTTTTTAACTTGATATTTGTGATAACTATAACTTATGTTCTAGCATATGTTAATTTGGAACCATTTGATGTTGTTTTAGAAGTTAGGGATTTGATTATCATGATTTAATTAAATTTCACTTTATTGTTCTTATGGCCTAATCGAGTTTTGATGTGGTGTATGTAATGACCATGCTATATTGTTTATCATGTATTAATTGGAGGCCATTTGATTGAGATTTGAAACCTAGGGAATTTAATTAGTTTATAGATTAAATTTCGTTTCTATGGTATTATTGATTAACTCATGTATTTGACATTGATAGTATGTTTAAAGCATGACTTTTGACTTATAATGAATTTATGAGTTTATGTTTTCAATATTGGATTATATTGTTATAGCGTGTAACGAATCGCACTTTGAAGATTCGACATTGTCATCCTATAGTAGTTGTGGATTTAGAACATGTGTTGTGTGGATACAATCTACTTGTGCATGGAAGGTGACTTAGTGCATTATATAAATTACGTATAAGTTGTGAACTTATTTGATTATTTTGAAGTCTTGGGACATTGGTACTGTGATATGGCTAAAGTTCGGCTTTAGTGCAGGAGGTATGAGTTCTCCCCAATTGAGATAGTGCGCACTAGGGTGGTCTTCTCAGTGGGTTAATGCCCGGAATAACCAATTTGTTCTTGGTTTAGTCCGAGACGTGATGTCCAAGTCTTCCACTATTTGTTTTCGCATTTAATTCCAAGTTATCAATCATGTTTATATTGTGACTGTGGTTTTGGCTATTGGCGATTTGATGTTGTTAAGTACATCCATACTAAATTGCTATATTTAGTTGATTTAGCATTTAGATTTCAAGTTGATAACTTTGAAAATCTATATCTAGTTGCTTTGTGTAAGCATGTTTCTATCTGGTTGTTTTGTGTAAGCATGTTTCTAACTAGTTGCTTTGTGTAAGCATGTTATATCTTGTTGCTATGTGTAGCATGCTCTTGTGTTGTTGAAATTGCATAAATGATGTGTTTTATGCTAGAAATGATCTTAGGTAGCTAGGATACTCCCTGAGTCTCACCTTTGACATAGACGTTAGGTGGAATGAACCACAATGATTAAATTAGGTACACTTGTAAAACGTAGGTCGATGCATGCTCATTTCTTATGAGTAGCTTTATGTTACTCACCCCTACGATACTGGGGCATATTTCAGGTACAGGATACAAGATTGAAGATTGCAATTGCTTGGGTGATTTGCTGAGTTGAGCTTCTTTAAAAACATTCTTGTTCACATGCAAGTGTTAGCATGTTCATGATTTGTCTATGAAATGTAATTTTTCTAACTTGGAGGTCTGACATGTCAAATGTTGTATATGAGTTGTAATAAGGCCATGGGCCATTGTAGCATGTTTAAAATACCATTTTACATTTGCGTGTATGTTCACATCATCACACAATAGCATATAATGCAATTTGATCATGCCATAGGGAGTCATTTTGATGCCTTAGGGATGACGTACATCTCTAGTGGCCACTTAGTTTCCTTCGTTTTCGCATTTTGGATCCGTTATCGGGTCATTCTTTTAGTTCATCACAGGACACACTGGGTTGAAAAATCTAAGGTCGTCACACTTCCTCTTTAGTTATAGGGATTTTTACATATAAATGTGCTTAGGGCTCCATATTTACTAAGTGGTTGAGTCAAAGTACTGTAGTTTTAAAAAATGAGGTTGACTAAATTCATGATATGGCAGATGAATTTTTACTGTTTAAAATTTGTATTGCCTAAAATGTCCTTCTTCCTATTTCCTGTGTTGCCTAAAATACCCTTGTCCATGTTCCAATACATTACCTATTGGAGCCCTAACCTAACTGAAATCTCATTCGTGCAAGAGCCGTCTCTCTCTCTCTCCCTGCCCTAACCCTCACTCAAATCTCATTCGTGAAGAGCCCTTTCTCTATCCCTCTCTCTCTGTAACAGCCATTTCACCCTCATTCATGCGCCCTCTCTCTCCCCCTCTCTGTAACAACGATTTAACCCTCATGGTGCACCCTCTCTTTCCCCCTCTCTGTAACCCAGCGAAGCACTTTTCCACTTCTCCCATTCATTTATTGTTGTTCTAGCAATGGTAAGTACTCTCTCTCTCTATGTCATTTATTTTTTAGATGATTAGTGTTATAATTTTTTATTTTTTTTTTTCCCAATTGGATGTTTAATTTTTCATCTAGGGGTTTTTTTTTTTTTTTTTTTTTTTTTTTTTTTTTTTAAAGAGACAAGAGCTATATTATGCCCTCTAATTCTATATGTTTTTACTGTTTCTATACCAAATTTTTGATTCCACCACTCAAATATGCAGGTATTCTTTTAGCATTGTACCACAACAAAAATTCAATTTTTTTTTTTTTTTATAATTTTTAATTATTAAACATACAGCTTTGTTGTCAAGGCCTTGATTCTCCTTTGGACTATATTCATCTAAACTTATGTCAACAAACTTGATTGATCCGTAGCGCTCATTCCGCTCCCTTAACATGTTGACTTGGTAATAGAATTAGGATAATACTTAGCTACTCATCGGTGAATAGCTCCACCCTACTCACTCCTTAGGTGCTCTAATAATAAAATAACACGCCACCTTTAAAAATAAAATCAGTAAAATAATAATAATAAAAAAGAAAGTCGGATTGACCCGTTTTAATTGGGTAATCACCCTTTCTCTTTTCTTTCTCTCTCATACTTCCCAAACCCATGCCCTCCTTTCACTTCATTGTACATGTCTGGTAGCTCCCCCGATTGGGATTGCTTTCTTGAATTGATTATCTTTTAGATGATTGGTTCATTTTTGTCATGGGATTGAAAATCGGTACACCCACTACCGTGATGAAAGAAAGAGAATGATTGGTTGACTCTGGTTTAGATTGGCTATGATCGAAGGTGGATAGGGTTTCTTTAGTCAAGCTGTCTGAAAGGTGGTTATCCCCCCTATAGGCACTTCTCTTGACTACCATGAATGAATTGATGATCTTTCTTTAGAAGGCCAAGAAGCAGACCTATACCTTTCATCGAGGGCGAGGGTTTGGGAAGTATGAAAGAGAGAGGGAGCAGAGAAAGGGTAAGTAAAACGGGTCGATCCAACATTTTTCTTTTTTATTTATTTATTTTTTATATTAACGTGTAATTTTGTTATTAGAACACCTAAGGAGTGAGTAGGGTGAAGCTACTCACCGGTGAGTAGCTAAGCATTGTCCATATAATTGTATAAACATTTTTTCAAATTAACACCAATTCATGAATAACAGTAAGATGGAATCAAATTAAAAACTTGAAAATAAAATGTAAAATGCAAACCTCGTGCATGCAAAATGGGCAATCACAGTCATAAAACATCTTAACCTTCCAATTTGGAGACGATTGTTCATCATCATCTTCTTTCTTGGGAGCTACAACTTCCACAGTTGGTTCATGTATTGCGCGAATTGAATATTTATATTCTGTAACAAGGAAACAAAAAACTCAATAGCCCCAATATAAAGCAAAATTCATATTATTCTTTCCCTACTAGAATTAAAAGCTAATTTTAAAAATATTAATATCATAATACCAAATACATTTATCAAAACCACAAAACAACATATCTAATACCAAATCACTAGAATTAGAGTGAGTAATGTAGAGAAAATATAGAAATGAAAATATATATATATATGACACAATTGTAACCTAAAATGAAAATTATAGGTGTAGTATATATGTGTGTATGTATTACCTATTTGGAAATTGGGATTATATGAAAGGCTTCTATGAAGAAGAGGGTGTGAAGAAGAGGCATGGTGTCTAGTTCTGAGATAGCGAGGGATAGAGAGAAGAATTGGGTTTGCTTGTCTTCCAATTGGGGCTAACCCTCTCAATGCCATTCTGTTGAATCTAGAGAGAGAGAGAGTGGTGTGTTTCTAACTTTTTGTTATAAACGGTTCTGTATACGTGGCAGCACAGTTTTCACCCAAAATAAAAAAATAATAAAAATCATTAAACAAAAATTCAACCGATACAAATCACTTAATATTCCTGGTTTTGTGTATTGATTATGTTCACAATTATAATTGAATTATACCTAAATAATCTTCTATTCAGTGATAGTTATGGTGCTTTCATGTTGGAGTTAATGGAGAAATGGGATGGTTCACTCGATCAACCAAAAGAGAAGGTGAAATGGAAAAATCTATTTTTTCCGTGGGTCTTATTTATTTTTTTAAATGATGTTTCTGATTTTGAATCTTAATAAAAAAGAAATAAATAAAATAAAAATCCCATTTATTTCTTTAACAACTAAATGTGCTTCATGAAATGTCAAGTCAGTAGGCCACAATCTTTTAAGCCAGGGTCTGAGTAAATATGATTGTACATTGATAGATGGTACTTATGAGTTAAAGGTCATTGGAGATTGACTAAACCTGGAAAAGAAAAATAATCAATTTTTTGGAATTGATATGACAATTATTGAGAGAAATAAATTATATTCTTCACAATAACCATCTGCCGAAATTTGATCCATTAAAATGGAGTTTTTTTAGAACTTGACAAGGCTCTTAATGGCCTTGTGGTGGTCAAGATTTTTCTCAAAATACGTCTACACACCAACAATCTCTTTCCCGAAACATCACACTAAAATGGAGTTTTTTTAGAGAGGGAAGATCTTTGGCTTTCATCAATGGTTATTCTATTTTACTAGGTTGTTACTTTCATATTATTCATCTTGTTTTCCCTTATAAATTATTATGTGCTTGGTTTAATGAATTCTATTTAATCATGTTAATTTTTTCATGTTAATGTACCCTTTTAAGAATTCCTCTTTTTTCCATTTAAATGATTACGATGTTGTTTGGCACAAACATATTTTAGTCTTCTGATAATTAATCAAGGATGTTTTATGGTTATTTTCTGAAACTTCTAGGTTTAAAAGCATCAAGATATATATGGCTTAAATTTGCTTTAGTGACACTTTGATTAAGATTTAAGGGTATGTTTTGACATAGGACTATAGTTTAAATATGAATCTAAACTTTAGGAGTGTGGAAATGACGGAATATTAAAAACTGACAGCGTGGAGATATCGAACAGTGACCGTTTTGTAATCTTAAATTAGTCATTACTAAGGGAAGAGGGGAATCTTAAATTTGCATTTGGAATGTTTGCATTTGAAAACATACCCTTAAAGCATCAAGATATATATGGCTTAAATTTGCTTTCATGACACTTTAATTAAGATTTAAGGGTACGTTTTCACATAGGACTATAGTTAAATGTGAATCTAAACTTTATTGTGTGGATATGAAGGGATACTGAAAACTGACAGCATGGAAATATCGAATAGTGACCATTTTGCAATCCTAAATTAGTCATTACTACGAGAAGGGGGGAATCTTAAATTTGCAATTGGAATGTTTGCATTTGAAAACATACCAATATGCATCCAGTACTCGACAATCAACCAATGTGCACACATTTTTTGTTCTATTAAAATGTAGTGTCTTGCTCAATCTAGCACTAAGGCTATGTACAAAGCTCTCTCCTATGTCCCTTGTGAATCTCCTAAGTATTATGTGATTATTTCCGAGCACCCATTTGCTGTATATTGACAATATGGGGGCCATTTAATTGGCTGCTACAATATTCATACACATACAAATCATATAGAGGTATTCCACAAACTGTCCCACACTAGTTGTCTCTCTTTCCTTTCTGGAATATCCCAAAATAATGTTTACCTTCAAAATAATAAATGACTTTACAAAATTTTCCTTAGAATTGAAAATTCCTTATGGTTTGAAGATTACTTTTGGAATTTTAGAAAAAAAAAGATGCGTGCCCTATAAAAGCTTGGAATCACTAAAAAGGGACAACTATTTTTGGACATGGAGTTCTTTACTATTATTAGATTTGTTATTGCTTTGTTTATGTTCTGTCTCTGTGCTCATCTAACTAAATTGCTGACATATTTACCAAGGATGAAGCTACCTGTGTATGCAATATTTCACATATAAAAGTTTAGTATCACCGAGATTTTGTCTAATTTTAATATTGTGTAATGGTAGTGAAAAAGTTTTCTTTAACAAATATATAGTTTCTGCACCACTAGATTCCTATTTATTTACACTTATATGTATTCATGTATGAAGTTCATTTCCCTATCCTATACTCATGAAAAGAAATTACCTGATTTATTGTACAAGTGGACGTTGACAGGTTTTTTTTCCTAGTTAGTACTCACACACACTTGTCTCTTCTGAGACTTGAACCCCTAACCTCCTTTTGGGAAGTAAGAGGTTGATACTGCTAGGCCACTAGCCCATTGGTGATGTTGACAGGTTACGTGCAACTTTCACTTCAAGTTTGCTTTTAGATGACAATAACAGATTCAAGGATTATGTAAAGACCCAAGTACGTGATATATGATATTTGTGGCAGCTAAAGACGTAGCCATGTGAATGAAGAAAAAGCCAAATTATGTAAGACAGCCTTGGGCCATGCCAAATTATGTAAGACAACCTTAGTGTTGAAAGTTGTTATAAATATTTGATTGTTATCACGAGGCATATTATTGGTATCCCTATTTGTAAGTGCAATTTATTTATCTAATGTTTTTATTTTGGTTTTATTTTAACAAAACAATTATAATGTTAATTTCTTTTTGAAATAGATTTCTAAGTGCACTTTGATTATTTAGTATCTTTATTTTGATTTTATTTGATCTAGGGGTGGCAAAAGTTGACACGACCTGCTAACACGACTCGAACATGATACGAATTAAATGGGTTTGGGTTTACCTTAAACGGGTTCAGGTCATAAATGGATTGACACGATTAACACGTTTAGTTAATAGTGTCGTGTTTGGGTTGAGGGGTTCAACCCATGTAACCCGTTTAACTATATATATCATAAAAAAATTATTATTTAAGCTCTAAAATTACTGTATAAACTTGTATCTTATAATTTAATCTTTTGCAAACTAGAAACTATTTAGTAATTTGGTTAATTAAAGCTTATATATTTTTTAGTATTTATTATTATATTGAGTATTATTAATAATTTAAATAATATATATATATATATTTTTTTGTAAATAGGTCAATAAACGGGTTATACGTGTAACCCGTTAAATAAACAGGTCGTGTTAGTGTTAAGAGTTGTTAACATGATTATTAAATAGGTCGTGTTCGTATTGAGCTTTTTAGTATAATACCCTTAAGTTGACACGACATGATTACGATCCGCGAACACGAATTGCCACCCCTAATTTGATCAAAGCTATTATAATTTTTTTTTTCCAAATACATTTGTAAGTGCACTTTGATTATCCAATGTCTTTATTTAGATTCTATTTGATCAAAGTTATTATAATGTTATTTTTTTCACATAGATTTGTAAGCGCACTTTGATTATGTAATTTTTGAATTTTGATAATGTTAATTTTTTGTAGATAGCTGATGGGAGGACGAAGATACTATGTTGCTTTCATTGGCCGAAATGTTGGAATGTACACAAATCAGGATGAGTGTAATGGACAGACACACATTTTTTCATATGGGACGTATTATGTTTACAATAGCAAAACGGAGGTTACAGAAGCGCTCAATAGATGGAAAAATTGAAATTTTAGTGATGGGTTAAACAAGAATGAGAAAGTAGAGGATGTTCCTATTCAACCTCCATCTCCAATTGTGAACCTCGAAAATAATTTGAGGTATAAGAAATTAACAGAGCAAAAGAGTATTATGCAGTATTTTTATGAAATGCATGAATCTTTATTTTAGCTTTGATAGTATTTAGAAGAGTCTATGGAAACACAATGACTTATTTTACCTTGAGCAAATCTCAATATACACTTAAACATATCGAAATATTACACACTTAAAGTTATAAAAAAAAAAAAAAAAAAAACAATCCAACTAATTACAAGAAGGTTCCCCAGAATGATAAGAAGGGCCAGGAGAAGGAGACGATGATTACATGATTGGCATCATTAAATAAAAAAAATGAACCATTGATACGAGGAGTTAAAAATGGAATAGTTTTGAAAACCATTGAGAGTGTATAACAACTACTTTCAATCCATGCATTTCTTAACGAGTACTTTCGCTTTATATACTTTCGCTCCATACATCAACAACTGAGATTTATTAGTGCTAATGTTATGGTTTTGTGCATGTCTCATATATCATTTATAGAGCCCAATTCACTGACATGTGAATGAATTTAGCGCCATGTGATGATTTGACAACACCTTACACATCTCTCTCATAAAAGGGGTGTTTTTCATAATAGTTTACATGTTTATGCACCTAGCACCACTATTTTTAACTTTAGCCATGTGATGATTTGATAATACCTCACATATCTCTCTATATCATAAAATTATATCATGCTGAAGTCTAAGACAACCTGTAGGTTCTGTCTTTAACATGTGTGTCATCATATGTCTTCTAATTTAGAGCCCAATTCACAGACATGTGAATGAATTTTACCCATGTGATGATTTAACCACATCTTACATATCTCTCTCTTTGGCATGAAAGGGGTGTCTTTCATAATTGTTCACTGTTTATACACCTTTAGCCATGTGATGATTTGACATATCCTCACATATCTATCTATATCATAAAATCATATGTTAGTTTTATCTTTAACATGTATCATCATATCTTTTCTAATACCATTCACTAATCTTCCTTCCATAATCATTCTAATTTCCTCCTATAAATTATTTCATCCATCACTTTTTCAAGTTGTGCTTTAATGTGTCTAGCTATCACTAGAAGAAAAAAAATTCATTTTACAATTCAAAACTTCATCATTTATCAATGTTCCAAAACAATTCACCATTTATTAATATTCCAAAATAGGAACTAAATCCATTTGTCAAGAAAATCATAAATTTCCTAGCACTGCTGTTGAAAAATTTATAAACCTTCTACCACTTGACTTTCAGTCTGCACTTGTAAAAAAACCACCTCATTGTCCATGGTACAAAATCCAAGCAAGTAGTTGCAGCACACAAGTCTCAAATTCAGTATGCTAATAACAAAAGGGAAAGAAACAAGATTATCATTTATGAATAAATGGAAATCATTATCATCCGCAACAATTTCTCGACCTCCATTTATGCACAATAAATGGTCACTTAACGCACGTGACCCCCATACACCGTAAAAAAATGGTCACTTAAGGCACGTGACCCCTATGTAAATGCATATATAGCTGTATTTATGTACTATTTTTATGAAATCTATGAATCTTTATTTTAGCTTTGATAATCTGATTCCTTATGTATTAAGAAGCTAGTTCTCTTATAAACAATATAACTACAGTTTTTCCACTATTCTAATTACATATTATGAAGTTGCTTTTTCAATTAAAGTCGCTACAATAATACAAAGTTTTCCATTGGCCATCCTGTGTTCAACAAAAGTCTGAGCTACATATCCGGCCGCATTTCCACCCCCTACTATCACAAACATATAATAATCAAATGACAACTCTAGCTACTAAATATATTTCGAAGGAAAATAAGTCAACAAAACACTACAATAGGTCAAAATCTAGAAAATAAGAGGCATAAATTGAGCTGGAATGATCGCCGGTCGCTAGTCTTCTAAGTTCTCATAAGCATTATCTATATAGTCCATTTTTAAATCTCATCTATTCTAGTTTAATGGTGATAAAATAATTCAAAAAGTTGATATTGTGCATTTTCAACTTACCTATTATTTTGCTACAATATCACTAGACAAAATTTTTATAATAAATAAGTCTTAAATCTTAATATTCTTGGTTCAGGAAGTAAACTTCAGCTTCAGAAACTGTTGACACCCATTCTGGTATTTGGGCCATAAATGATGTTTGGATTATGGACTTATATGTGGGCTATAGGTGGAGAAACAATGACGTGGTTGCAGTAATTAAGTTGGGCTGCAAATCATCAATGTTTTACATAGACATGGGCTACAGGTGAAGGAGTAATGATGTGGCAGAAGCAAAGCTATATGCAAGGGCAACACAGATCGGATAGACTAGTTTTTAAACTTTAAATATGATAGGTAAGGGTTATTTGTAGTATTTATCCTTTATTTGAATTTAGTTAAGAATTAGTATTTAGTTAGGATTAGTTTGATTTGAATAATTTTTCAGTTGTATTACAGAGTTACAATACAATTAGAATGCTTGTATTTAGAAAGTTGTTTTGTAGTTTATTCTATAAATAAACAAAGGGATATGCTGAGATAGAGGTCCAGCACCCTCATAATCTTTAATTTATTTGTTTGCTCTCTTAAGCTCTTTCCCAAAATAGCATCCTTGCTATTTTTCTCTATCTTATCTCTTTTATTCTCGTTCTATTTTTCTCCCTCTAAATCTTTCTCTCTCTCTATTCTTTCTATATCTACTTCTCTCCCCTTTCTATTGCCTTAATTGTTACTATAAATTACTCATTTTAAAGTCCTTTTAACTAAGGCAATTAGAACTCATTAAGGAGTATACTTGTTCTCTTTCTCTTATAATCGCCTGATAGTCAATTTTCTCAAAGTGACTGTAAGTTGACAACTCACACTCGAACCATATAGTTGGTTCTGGCACACCCGCACAATATCAATTTAGAATTGGATCTTAGGAGCTGATTTTAGCGGTAACATTCTTGGCATGCCCGGTGGGACCCATCAGGTAAGTAAATTATAGTAAATATGCCTCCCAGGCTAAGAAATTCGAAAAGTGTGACTACAGGTGACAACACTAACGAAGAGAACCAACAACTTGGCGTAGGCAATGAAACCGATTCATCCGCTCCATCCGATGTTCCTTTGGGACGAGTATTGGAATCGATTATGCAGAAAATTGATGCCCAACAAGCATAAATTGGTGAGGTAAGTTCCCAAATGGGGGAATCAAATCAGATTTTGGTTTCTCAAATACATAAGATGAGGTCGATGACCAGGGAGTTAAATTAGATGATGTATGCTCAAATGGAGAAAATGAGTCAGAAACTTGAAACTAGTATATTGGCTAATCAAGCCGACATGATCAAACCGAGGCAGCTCATGTCAATGAGTCCATACTTCAGCGTATGTCGGCACCATTGATGCATATATCCCAAGGGCCTCGAACAACAGGCATCATACCGCCAAGCATAACACTTGGCATTACAATCGGCAATGTGCCGAATCCTACTCTCGGTATGACGATTGGTAATCTACCAATATTGTCATATCCACCGGTAATAACTACTGTGCTGGTGTATTAGCCACCAGTGAATAATCAACATAATCAAAATGTGCAGCGTCCACAGGTGCAGCCAATTCCTCTAGTGAGAGATCAGAAGGAGGTGGTGGGCAACCAAAACCAAGGTAGGGCTAATCTATTGATACCTCCGGCGGCTGCCGGGGGGCATATAAATGCAAATCCACAATGAGAGTGGGTTAACCCATTTGTTCCGCTTCACCCAAATGATCCTCCGGGTCAAAATGCGGGGATCAATAGGGCTCATATTTTGGCTTTAATATAGGCCAAAGTTGCATAGGGACGCAGACGAGCTTGGCCAGTATACAGAAAGCCCTATCCTGATCATATCGATACCCATGAGTTTCCTAGAAATTATCGGTATCCTGATTTTTCTATGTACAGTGGTGAAGAGAATTTTTCTACACTGCAACATATTGCGAGGTTCACAGCACAATGAGGTGAAGCAGGTCCTAGTCCTTAGTTGAGGATGAGGTTATTCTCTAGCTCTCTTATCGGGGCAGCGTTTGAATGGTACAACAACTTACCAACCAATTCTATTCAAACATGGGATAAAATGGAGGAGCTTTCTATACCCAATTCTACCGAACAGAGACAGAAGCTACGCTGGTAGATATATTCCATTTATCTCAGTTGCCGAACGAATTGGTTTAGACTTTTGTTGCCAGGTTCAGAAAAGCTAAACTCAAATGCCGAGTAAGTTTGCCAGAACCAGAATATATCAAGTTGGCATTAAATGGTTTAGACATTGAACATCACAAGAGGTTTGATGGGGTTGAGTTTCAAGATCTCTTCGATTTAGCAGATAGGGCTTCTCGTTGTGAGGAGATACTTAAAGAAGAGAAAGAGAGGAAGAATTCTTCTAAGGGTACTTATTACAAGGACCCTAATTATGAGGTATTCTCGGCAGAAGTTGGAGATGAATTAGAAGTTAACGTTGCAGAGGTCAATATCAAGAAGCCATACATCTGTTAGGCGTTGGTTAAACCTAAGCCGGCCACGGGGGACAATGCAACATCAACATCAACATCGGCAGCAAGGAAATGAGCTGCCGATACTTGGAAAAGCTATTATTTTGATTTGTCAAAAATAGATTAAATCTTTGATCACTTGATGGCCGATAAAATGGTATCTTTGCCTAAAGGGCATAAGATTCCATCGGCAAGTGACCTGAAAGGAAAAGAGTCATGTAAGTATCATAACTCTTGGAACCATGCTACTAATGATTGTATTGTTCTACGAGGTATATTACAGAAAGCTGTTGATGAAGCTACTTTGAAGTTCCCGGAGAAAACTCTAGAGACCATGAAGGTGGATCCATTCCCTATAATCGCATCTACTAATGTGATAAGCTTAACCAAGGGAGAAAATCGGTAGGAGGCTGAGAAGGTGTCGGTTGAATCCCTTTCATTAAATGTGACACTTGAAAAGATGGAAGAACTGCAGAAATAATTAAGGGAGGCTCAATTGGCCCTGATAGACTAGGGTTATTGCCCAAATTACAAAGGAAAGTAGAAACTTAAGGAAGATCAACCAAAGAAGAAAAGAATTCTTGAGAGGCTTACCTTTTCAATTAAGCTTGGTGAAGAGTCTCGGGTGGATAATTCTAGCAGCAGTCATGTGAAGGCAGAAAAGGAAAATTGGCAAGTATATATATCTAGCCGATTCCATCCCTAAAATTGGTATCCTAGTTTTAAAAGGCGGTCGCCAGTTCAATCAGAAATTTGGGTGCAAAAAGGAGCCGATTCATATAAAGTGCGAACTATAAAACCAAGGACAAACTCAGTGGAGGATAGATGAACTCGAGTTAATCACCCAAAATTCCCTAAAGTTCAACAATATCAGAATGAAGGCCTTACTCGATCTCAGAAATGCAGGGAACAAAAGAGAAGGGATGAGGAGAAAAGGAAAGCTGAAGAGGTACGTAAAGAAGAGTTGGCTGAGGAGGTCAGTATTCTAGATAAAGATCAACCGAATGAGGTAGAGGAGCATCAACTAACATGGCTCAGATGAAAAAATGAGTTCAGAATTCAGTTAGGCAGTTTCCCAGATGAAATGTCATGTAATATGGCATTTGTATTACCAGCAATGTTCCAGGTTCCATCGTCATCAAATGTAAATACTGAAACAGAAGATAAAAGTAAAACCAAGGAGAAGAGAACTCAGCCGATTCAGAATTTATCAATTCTTTCTTCAGAATCGGCAGAAAAACTAGTCTTTGAGAAACCTTTGTTAGCAATGACTCAACAACTAAGGCCTTTGTATGTCAAGGTATGGGTAGAAGGCCAACCTATTAATCGAGTCTTGGTTGACAATGGCTCGGTGTTAAATGTTATTCCAGCTAACACTCTAAAGAAACTCGGTAAGAGTATGGAAGATGTTATTCCCACTGATGTAACAATTTGTGGGTTTAACGGTGGTTCTACTAGCACAAAAGGGATTCTTCCTTTAGAGGTTGAAGTTGGAGGGAGAACATCATTCACGGCATTTTTTATTATTGAATCGATGGCCTTATATAATTTGTTGTTAGGTCATGATTGGATTCATCCAAATATGTGCATCCCATCATCATTACACCAGATGTTGATATTTTGGGATGGAGATACGGTAAAGATAGTGAATGCTGATGATAAGCCATTTATGGCCAAAGTGTACTCGGCAGATGCTGTTTTGTATGACGAAGAGTGTATTCTTATTCGATTTGTGGGAACAGGAGCCGATAGAAGACTAACATCGGCAGCCATGAGAAGAAGTCTTGATGATCGTGAAATCGGTGAGTTACAACAGGAAAATTCTAAGCCGAAGGTAGAACTCCCTCGGCTTACTATAATTGAAGAAGAAGTTGTTAATGGAGGTGAAACTTGAAAGAGAAGTAGCTCGACAGTAGGCCTATAGGGCCTCTTGCTTTAGGTTACAAGCATACATAGATGAAAAATGACTGGAAAAGGAAGCAAAAATAGAACCAGGGCTATTGGCAAGTATTGCTGAAGTTTATCAAATTGATAATGAAAAGTTAGATGCTATTCAACTAGAAGACTTGGAATTGGCACTAGCCAAGCTTGATGATCTTAAGGCAGAAACTCAAGATCCATTGAAAGAAGTGAATTTAGGTACTGATACAGACCCCAGATCTACTTACATCAGTGCACTGTTGGAACCAGAATTTCAAGCCGAGGTGATAAGCATGTTGAAAGAATACAATGATTTTTTTGCTTAGAATTATGAGGAAATGCCGGGTTTATCGAAAGATCTGGTGGAACATCGGTTACCTATTAAAGATGGGTATAAGCTATATAAATAGCCGCCTCGTCGAATGTCTCAAGAAGTGGTAGATAAAATCAAGGTGGAAATTGAACGATTGTTGGATCCTGGTTTCATTCGAACTACAAGGTATGTTGAATGGCTTTCAAATGTAGTTCCTGTTATTAAGAAGAATGAAAAATTACGAATATGTGTTGACTTTAGGAACATAAACTCGGCAACACCAAAAGATGAGTATCCTATGCCGATAGCCGATTAATTAATTGATGCAGCTGCTAAGCATGAAATCATGTCTTTTATGGATGGACACTCAGGCTATAATCAAATTTATATAGCTGAGGAGGATATTCCAAAGACAGTTTTCAGATGTCCAGGATCGATTGGAACTTTTGAGTGGGTGGTAATGCCTTTTGGGTTGAAGAATGCAGGTGCTGCATATCAGCGAGCTATGAATTCTATTTTTCATGATATGCTCAGCAAGTTTATGGAAGTATATATTGATGATGTAGTAGTGAAATCGGTAAGAAAAAAGGAACACTTAGTTCATCTCAAAACATCTTTTGAGAGAATGAGGGCTCATAAGTTAAAGATGAATCCAATAAAGTGTGCTTTTGGAGTATCGACAGGAAACGTTTTAGGATTCTTGGTACACCAAAGGGGTATAGAGATCGATAGGAATAAAGCTAAGGCAATTATTGATGCTAGTGCGCCAAGAAGTAAGAAACAATTGCAGAGGTTATTTGGTCAAATGAACTATCTCAGGCAATTTATTGCAAATACAGATGGTAAGTTACATGTGTTTTCCCCTTTACTCAAGTTGAAGCCGATAGAAGAATTCAAATGGGATGATACACATCAAAGGGCATTTGACCAGATTAAGAAATACTTGTCGAGTCCTCCGATCATTATCGGCTGTTGAAGAATCCATTAGAGCTATGCTGGTAAAAATTGGAGTATTTGATAAAGTATTGCAACTTTTATTTAATAATTCTCTTTGGTGAAAGTTTAATTCTCAGGGCCATACCTTGCATGGAAGTTTGATTTCGAGCGGGAGAGGTATTACAACTCGGCCGCAATATGCAAGCGAAAATGATGACTTCAACACCCTACTATGCTCAAGGCAATGGTCAAGCAGAAGCTTCAATTAAAGTTGTGATTGAAATTATTGAGAAGATGATAAAGGATAAGCGAAGACATTGGCATGAAACCCTTTCAGAAGCCTTGTGGGCATATAAAAATTCAAAGCGAACAAGTACTGGAACTACTCTATATCGGTTAACATTTGGCCATGATGTTGTGTTGCTGATGGAGTTAAATGTAAAATCGGCAAGGGTAGCTTTGCAACACAATCTAATACCTACCGATTACAATGAAGCTATGCTTGCCAAGTTGGAAGACTTAGATGAAGTTTAGAAAATTACTTTAGACCACCTTATGGTCCATAAAGCAAAAGTAATGAAGGATTACAATAAAAGAGTGAAGTTCAAATCATTTGCAGAGGGTGATATGGTATGGCAAACAATCCTTCCACCTAGAAAAGTGGATAGAACTTATGGCAAATGGTCACCTACGTGAAAAAGACCATTTGTGGTTCACCAAGTGTTGCATGAAGGAGCTTACAAGTTGAAAGATTTAGATAGTGAAATTCATGAGAGGCTAATGAATGGAAGGTACCTTAAAAAATATAAACCAACTATTTTTGAACTTATGGAAGAAAAGAAAATCTCCAATAAGTCAAAATAATGTGGATTATATTTGTTTTTTTGCAATTTATGTAAAGTTAGGGTAGGTCCATTTATAAAATATTTGCATATTTTAAAGATCAAAATATCATTGTAGCAAGATTGTTAAAAAACAATATTACATCCCCAAAATGCAAGATTGTTCATAAAACCATAAATATTCTAGACTACTTAAAGCTTTGGTGAAAATCTTCAAATTTGGCCTTCATATTTGTCCATGAGGCCTTGGTTTTGGTGAACTTGATTTTCACTTGTTGTTTAGACTGCTCCAACCTCGGCATTTGACCCTGTAATACTTTAAACTTGGGGGCAGCAACTTTTGCTTGTTTCTTTAATTCTGCCACTTTGTTGCCGAGTTGGGATTTATCTTGTTGAAGCTGAGCTAATTTAGCATAAAGTTTTTTCTCTTTAGCATCTAATTCGGTAGCTTCTCTCTTCAAGGAAAAATGCAATTCTTTTCATGTTTCAAAGTTTGGGAAATCAATTCTTTTTCTTGGCTTTGAACAGCACATTGGTTGATGGTTTGAGTTGATTCAGCATAGGCAGTGATCATGGAGGGAACTTGAAGTTGGAAACTCTTGAAAAAGGATTGATCCTTCAAAGAAAATCCTGGGTAGCTACTCAGAAAGGAAACAGTCTCGGTAAGTTCTTCCTTGAAGGAAGGGATCAAGGACAGGTCCTATTGTAACATTTGAAGTAATATCTACACAGCCTTAACCACTTCTAGTAGAATTTCAGTGGTATTCTCGGTTGGGATTGCAGGAGGTTCAGGATCTAGGGAGTCAAACATAGAATCAAATAATAAGTCAAGGGTTATAAAAGGAGAACTTGGTTTAGCACTGGCAGGCATGCTAGGCGTAGCCGAATCTCTCTTTACCTGAAATATTTTGGGTTAGTCTTAGTCATTACAAGTTTACAAGAACAGGTTATAAAAACACACAACTTATTTCCTCAGAGTCTCCAATTTTCTCATTCATTGAAGATGTAGCCAGGTGGTTAGAAGAAGCTGGAGAAATTATCTTCTCAGAGGACCCTTGTTCTGGTCCTATTGACTTTTTCAATCTTTTCTTTTGCAATACTGTCCACAGCAATTTCTTGACTTACTTTTTGCTCTGAAGAAGGTGGAGTTTCCTGAAAATAATGCCAATTTAGTTATATTATTTGAATAAAACTGTAATCATGCATCAAGGAATTTTACCATGAGAGTTTCAGTGGCAGATTTCATTTTCTTGGACATAACTTCATCTTCATCTACATCATCAATCAAGACAAAGTGTCTTTTGGCTCTTGATTTTCTAGCAGGTTTCTTTCCCACAGTTTTCTTCCTTATTTTTCTCTTGGACAAAAGGGTTAGCAGGAAAAATGGTATGTATCAAAAGAATGGTTACGGTTTAATCATAAGTGTTACCTGGGTAATAGTTACATGAGGTATGCTTTGAAGAGGAATGTAGGGATCAGGTGGGGTTGATTCTAACAAAGTTGGGTTTGTTCCTTCTGGTGTAAAGGGTGGAGCACCTGCAGTTTTAAATAATAACAAATATATACTGAAGTGTAGATATAATTATTGATAAGATAAAATGAGGACCGCAACTTACTCTGCCGAGAGTGTAATCTAGTTCTACCTGTTGGAGTTGTAGGTGGGGCATGACTGGTAGATTTAATAGACTTATTCTCTGGTGTAGGAGCCGTGGCAAGAACAACAGATGGGGTGGTTTCTCCTCCTTGGAAAGAGAAATAAATAAACTTATAGGATCCAAGAAGAGTATTGACAAGTTACGTGGCTTCTTTTGACCTAGTAAAGCCAATATATATGAAGACCACCATTCTTCAAAGTTTGGGTCAGTGGCTGGTAATTCTGAAAATTCTTTGTATTGAAAATTACTCAGGAGTGTCTGGAATTTGTTGGTAACATCCCGGACTTGATCACTGTCGGATAGTTTCACTCTCTTATGATAATTCATGTTATACGAAAAATGAAGAGGTACATGAATTAGTTGAGTCAATCTGAATTGTCTGGCAAATTATGTAGGGTTATAAAACTCTACTCCAGTTTGACTTTTTCCATGGTGAGGTGCAACGGTATTGCAAGAAATATCCCTTGCAGTAAAAAAATGGCCCTAAGCAGTTTTGTATAGTTCAATTTGTTCTGTCGAAGAATCGGCAGTGGGAGGAAGCAACCACGAAGGGGCTAATTGACAGTCGACAAAGGGAAGGAATTGAGAATGAGTACAAAAGGTACATTGGTTATAGAAGAATTGAAAACAGTAAAGGAATGATTGTTCTTTGGGTTTGGCTCTGGCATATCCAAAAGAAATTAAAGGATCATTTGCTGAGAAATGGATTTTGGGGGATAACTCAGGGAAATACGTATGTAACCAAAACTGGTAGAGCCAAAAAGGGTCCTCCAGACCTAAAAAAAGCTTGAAACAGTAAGGTCTGATAAACTTCTGTATAAAGATGCCAAAAGAAATGAAGCTAAAGCCATGGGTTTTCCTTTAGACAACGCTATGGCTAATTGGGTAAGATCTTTGGTGACTTCGATTACAGGAGCACAAAGGAAATGACGACATAACCACAATAACAGAAAACCTATGTGTTCTTATTCACTAACATTAGTCTTATATTCTCTAATCATTTCCTTTAGAAACATGATGTTTGAGGCTGTCTTGTTCAGGAAAGTTGAAGTTTGTTTCTGGGTCCTGAAGAAGGTAATTGATGTCTTCTCCTCCAGGTTTCAAACCAGTTAGAAAATAAACGTCCCTAAGGGTAGGGGCCATCATTCTATAGAACAAATGTAATGAATTGGTGGTGGGTGACCAAAAGTGTAAAGATGCAAAAAACAGTGGCTTGTCTAGAGTAAAAGAAAGCTTACTGAGTTGGATGATGTCAAAGATGCCCATGCGCTTCTATAGATCACCTTTAGCCATAGACACACAATCTACCCACTCATTCTATTGGAGCATGGGGGGATGCCAATTCCTGATTAACAGTGATGGCCTTTCACCTTCAGTAGTTTGGTACACAGGTTTGAGAAATGGAAGTTGGGCTTCCCCTTGAGGATAAAAAGGGTACAGTGATGGAGGAAATTGGTTGATAAATGCTGGACCAAGGCCTTTAGCGTTGGTTGCCAGATCGATGAGTGTTGTGTTGTTCAATTTAGAAGATGGTAGGGTTTTGAGTGCAATCTTTGTCATTTGGGTATGAGATATTGATTCTGGTGTTGGAGATTCCAAATTAAGACCAGGGTGTTGCTTTTGAGCTTTGGAAGACATGTTGAAAAGGAAATGAGGGTTTTTGATTTTGATGGAGATGAAAGATTGTTGTGAGATGAGTTTAATATAGAGGTCAAATGATCATTTTGATGCAAGTGAGGCATATATGATAATAAGAAGAAGCGATTATGGCAGTAGTAATGATGGATTACATGGGTAATGTAAATCGACAGTTTTAGGAACTAAAACCATGATGAGATTTAGAATTTATATGGTGTATGCGATATTATGTTACAATGGGTGATAGTTCAAATTTTAGAAACCTAAGTGCCAAATGGCTACCAAAACTTGGGGGGCATTGTTGACACCTATTCTGGTATTTGGGCCTTGGATGGTATTTGGGCCATAAATGATGTTTGGATTATGGACTTATATGTGGGCTATAGGTGGAGAAACAATGACGTGGTTGCAGCAATTAAGTTGGGCTGAAAATCATCAATGTTTTACATAGACATGGGCTACAGGTGAAGGAGTAATGATGTGGCAGAAGCAAAGCTATATGCAAGGGCAACACAGATCGGATAGACTAGTTTTTGAACTTTAAATATGATAGATAAGGGTTATTTGTAGTGTCGGGTGTGTCGCCGCACCACAAGCTTAAAGAGTGTGCATTAAGGCGAGGGCCAAGAGTAGGGATCGTCCTAAGGGATTGGAGTCATACTTGGTTGTGTAATTGCTATTAGGGTTAGTAGGTCGAGTGATCAAACAAATGGTTAGTTGGTTGATTAAACTAGAGAGCAAATTAAACTAAATAATTGAATGCAATAAAGAGTAAGAAAGAGAGAGAGAGATCTTGGGGTTTAGAGGTCACCACCTAGCAATGCTTTTCTACACCCTTAATAAGTGACTAATGAGGGAAATGTGTGTTGTAATATTGGTGTGTGTGTGTGTGTTTGGTTAATTCAACTAGCAAGGGTGACCAATTAAGTATACAGTGTCTAATTAACATGTGAAAGCATAATACATCTAACAATTAAGTATATATTGTCTAAATAGCATGTGAAAAGCACAATATATCTAACAAGTTATTAATCCTTTCATTAAGCTCATAAGCCAAACACACCACAAGGTTAGAGACATATGCTTCTCACATTCAAAAGTATGGAACATCAAACAACAAGCATGGATTGTCCTCCCATCTAACAACTATGCTAGCACTACACTACAATTAAGCTAAAGACATGAAATTAAACTAATTAAGCTAAGGGAGAGGCACAATCCATCAAGAAATGAGTATGGACCATCTAGAAAATTACAAGAGCATTCCATTAAGCACAATGTTTTGACAATCTCTAGATCTATAGTATCAATACACATAGACATGTATCAATAACACAAGAAATAGGGACAAACATATGAACATCTATTTTACCGTACATAGACATATGGATAGAATGAAATGATCAATTGGAAGCATTAAACCACATATATCATTGAATAAACAAGATCTATATATATAAAAGTGTCAAAACATGTATTACAACACTAATCCTTCACTAATACACAAAATCAAGATGTAGAAAGCATGCTTGGGGCTAACTCTAGCCCTAAGAGGATGTCTAGCCACTCATGGTAGTGCTCCTCCAACCCTTAAGGGCTAACTCCATGGTAGAGATTTGCTCCTTGGTTGATGAAGAGTCTCCAATGGTGTCTCTAGCCTCCTCCTCATCTAAGCTTGCTCTCCAAAAGATGATATGATATGATATGTTATGAGATTAGGTCCTCCTTGTAAAAAGCAATCCTTATCCATATATAGGTATATCAAATGACACCCAAAATGAGCTAGGGTCGTGCACACAATATTCCCTAATGATTGGATAAAGGATAACTTTCAATGAGCTAGAAATTTAACTTTTTCACATTGGAGGAAGTTCGATCGATCGAACCTTGGACTTGGATCGATCGAACTTGGCTGAGATCCTTTGAACTTAGGCTGGATCGATCTTCATTGGTGGCGCTTTTTAGATAAAGACAAATCTGAGATATTTTGAAGATATTTTTGGGAAAAGGACAAAAGTGGTTGGTAGGGTGGTACAACTAGATAAGATCAATCATTTGGTTAAGGATAAAGCAGTTCAATCGATCGAAGAATGTTGTTAGATCGATCGAACTTTTGGGATCTCTGAAAATATCATCATGGCTCTGATACATCTTGAAGTGCTGAGATTGATCATGTTGGATTGATCGAACTTTGATCTGAGATCGATCAAAGATGTTGATTTCTACCTTTTTCTTCCTTTTACTTCCACTTGGCTCCTTTCTTTGATTTATCCCAGAATTGCTTCATTTCTTCTCTTATTTGGCTGAGTTAGCTTATTTTCGGGATAAGTGCCTGAAAATGAAAATAATACGAAATCAATCTAAAACAGTAAAGTAAGATAGATAAAAGTACTAGAATGCCTAAGCTTAAGGGGTTTAAATACGCACTTTTCAGCGCTCATCACATCCCTAAACTTAAATATTGCTAGTCCCTAGCAATGAACTAGAAAGTAAAGAAATGAAATGAACAACTATACAAGTATGAACTAGAAAGCAATAAATGGATAACGCCACTTTCGTAGGGAACACGATTGCACTTAGCACATGCAATAAGCCTTTTAAACCCCTAGGTTACCCCTAGTGGACGAGTGAAGTCTCGTGAGGGTTTCCAGAAATGGTACCCACAAACATTAAGCTCATTCTTTCTAAAGAGGCACCAATATTACAAACAAGCATTGGGAGAAAACTACCTCAAGTATGCAATTTTTCAAACATCTCTAAGCAATCTCCCAAAATCTCAACATCAAGCAAGCAAGTATGGTCCTCCACACATCAAGAAAATGATCATGCAAATCTAAACAACTCTAGAATCCTTTTAAGTGGACCGGGATCAAATATGTTGCTATCTTAGCCAACTAAAGAATTAATCACATCTTTACTCTCAAACTAGCACACAAATCTGGTACCGATTATCAAGACAAAAAGTGGACCTTTTATTAAAGCTTTATTGTTCTAGGTGCGTTTATTCTTTTCACTCAATTTGTTTTTTATTTTTTATTTTTTATTTTTATAGGATCAAAGATGGAAGCATGGTACAATGTGTTGATCTATTAAGCTTTCTAGCGATTCATGAGGTCGAGCGTTAGGTCAATGACTCCCAAACCAAACGGCTTTAGGGCATTAGGTGTTCAAACACCCCTACGGACTTACAAGCTCAAATCAACTAGGCTACAAATCAAGACAACCTCCATCTAATCATTTCCCACTTCTCACCATTTGGGATAAGTCCTCACTTTTTATTATTTTTGCTTTTGCTCTTTTTTTTTTCTTTTTTTTTTTAATAAACAATTATTAACCTAGAGTTTGGGCCCTCCACCTTTCAGTGCAAGAAGTTCAGTGCTTGATGAGGCTAAAATCCCGACTACTTAGTGAAAAGGGGTTGTTATCCACCTTTATCAAGAATGAAAGCTTTCAATGCATTACTAGCTCAATTGGGATAGAACCAATTCAATAATCAACAAAGCATGTACCCCACAAATGAATGCTAGTATGCGCCTGTGCTAGTGTGGAATCCTAAAGTGAATCTCAAAACAATCACAAAATCAAGATGATGTGGACCACAAGTGCAAGCAAGATATCAATCTTTCAAAAAATTTACTCCTAAATGGCTTCCACAAGACATACAAGGAGCATTGGACTCTCAAGTCAAGCAATTTTTAAATTTTAAGCAATATAGTACTCACAAGATCAAAATCATAGTTAGAAATGGACCAATCATAGAAAATCTCTCAAATACACAAGTCATGCTCAAAATTTTGAATTTAAAGTTAACACTGTAAAGTACACCATTACCCCCAAACTTAAACGGCATAATATCCTCAATGTGCAAAGAGAACAAAGGAAAGAGTATACCGGTGCAATTAAGTCATAGAATGATCGGGACTGAAGTATCCAAATTAGGTGGCATGGTCCCCCCAAACTTGGGATTAACTGTGATCCTGAAATTTGGCACTCGGATAAACTCATCAGATAAAAAAAAGGGATAATCAGTGCACAGTGGACATGCAAGTGTAAATAAAATAAAACAGTGAGAGGTATAAGGGTGGTCGTGAAAATCGGGTAGGATTCTCTCACTGTAGTCACTGTGATGCATCTGATGGAGTCAAGCAGACAGATATAAGAATATAACACATGACATCTATAACAAAAGCATATATAAAGAAAATAAAGTATAGAGTACATCAAAAGATCAAAGCCGATATATTCAGCTGCAAATAATATACAGTGATAAAAATGAAGTATAGAGCACAGAGGTGTAGTTTAAAAAGATAGAAGAAACTGGAAATCTTAGGTGGATGAGGCAGGATGGGCAGGGCGAGCTCTGCGGATATCCCTTGATAAATCTCGGAACATAGTCGTGATAACTATGCGGAGTGCAGCAAAATCAGCTCGGTGGGCCACAACATCGGCTTGAATGGCAGCACTATCAGCTTTGATAGCAACCACTACATCCTCAAGAGCCTAAAGACGCTCTCCAAAACCGAGGGTCTGACTAGGAGCTTTAGGTATGGATGAATAAAAAAAAAGATCCTGAGTCTGCTCCTCCTCGTGTACTGGCGACCTAGCTGGAGAGTGCTGCTCTGCGTCATCTGCAGGTCGCTCTAAATTAATGTCCATACGCTCGACAGCCTGATCAACTGGTGCGTCATCTACTGCAGGATCTACTGCTGCTGCCTCAACTGCTGGCTCTGCCTCCTCAGCCTCAAGCTCTTCTACAGCCAATACTATGTGGTCCTGCAATCTAGTGATACTAGCATTGTAGCTCTTATCCCAGTCCTTTTTCAAGAAGTGACAGGAACCTTTCTCAGGGTGCTCCTGAGGATGAAAAGGATAGCGCTGATCAATAAGTATCTGGGTGATAAGGTGGCCAAATGGGAGAGACTTAGCCCTTCCGGGCTTCTTCTTGCTGATATACTCGTAGAAGAGCTTCCTTATCATACTTTAGATGAGCGCGGGGATAGATACCCAGTGGCCTGTATAAAATGCATAGAGGGCTGTCAAATAGTCTCCTCGCCGCTGAATCTTATGCCCGGCCATATATATATTCCGAAAAAGAATGGAATTAACAAACCATAGGTCATTTGGAAGAAAGGTGCGGGTGGCGAAAGTCTCGCCATCGGCATGGTGACCTGTAAGAAATACTGCCATGTCGGCATAAGAAGGCCTATATAGCCTCTGATATAGCTCCTGTAGCTCCGGAGGGTATCTGTGTGGACAATGGAAAACGCGGGCTAGCGTGTCCACAGTAATCATAATTTGATGGCCATCTATAGTAGTGACCAGCTCTGTCGTGGTACACAGGGGCGGTCGGATTTTGGAAGAACATCCGTACTAGCCGTGGGTAGACTGGCTCAGTAACTGGGGCAAGGATAGCTGCAAGGCCCCTCTGGATAATATCATGATAAGCTGATCGGGTTAGCACCGATCTGTAGAAAAAATCTGTGTCAAACACTGACTCATAGTCCACTGTCATGTGCACATATCTAGGCACGGGCCTATCACGCTCTCGAGCTGGCTGAGCTGGCTAGTGTGGTGGAGATAGTAATAGGGAATGCTCAGCTCTAGCATGTGATGGAGATGGTGATGGTGTAAACGCAGCCCGAGCCTGAGAAGAAGATGGAATATGATCATCCTCAGGCTCATGAGCAGGTGACTGTGGTGGAGTAGGCTGTAATGGCCCCTCCTGTGCAGGGTCATGGTCATGAGAAGGACCGGTCTCGGCATCAAAAGTGTGCCTGGCCAGGCGGTGATAGTAACCGCGGGTTACAGTCTTGCACTTAGTCATGGCCTGAAAAATAATTTAAAAACTTGCAAGGGAAGTCAGTGCTAGAATAAAGAATTAAAAGCACAAAATAGAAACATGCATGTCAAATAAGATAGACAAATCATATAGATGACATGAATCTATGCAAGTGACAGGATATGAAGCATGCTAAACAATGTAAGTATGAAATGCATCCAATGTGGAATATTACAGGCATTGGGCTTATATGAGATAGCATGAACATAATACATGATGAATGAAGTGTGTGTGTGTGTAATGACCCAGTCATTTCCTTCCTGAGTTCCTCAGAATTTTACGGATGAATTTTTTTCGTTGAAATTTCTTTTCTGAGTTCAGTTTCTCGTCGCTTAGTGTCATCTTGAGTGCTCAGAAATGGTTTATGAGACTCTTTCCTTTGGATTGACAACTTCCTTTGAGGACTGAGTTATTTCCACATTTTTCGTTTTTTGACACTATTCACTTTTCATCCTTTTCCCCGTTTTGTCCTTTTCTCTATTTTGTCTTTTTCCCGTTTGTCACTTGGTTGGCATAACCTCACTCCTTATGTTCGGAGTTGGTTTTTGACTTCACCTGCTTTCATCTTCAGTGGTTTCCTCGAAATATGTATCTTCACTTTTGTAAGAAAGTACTCTAGTTGCTCCCGGTGTCCATAGGGGCATGGATGCATAGTTTTTCAGAATCTTTTTCTTTTCTTGGGGTGTTTTTCATAAATATATTTTAAAGATATTTTATTTCGGGGGTTTTTAAGAAAATATTTTTGGAAGATATTTTCATTCTAGGGCAATAGTGCAATTAACCCTTTTTAGAAGGACCATTTTACAATTAATGAAAGTTATTATAAAATACTTCGTCTGGAGCCTAGATTCTCGTACGGGATTCATTTTCACTTTTTGTCGACTCATAAATTCTTTTCTGATCGGTTTTCTTTAGTTTTAGGGTTTTTGGCCCCGGTTGCCGTCGAACTTTTTCGGGGCATATCTCTCTTCTCGGAACTCAGTTTTTGATGCTATTTCTTCCGTTGTTCATATTTGCTCATTTTGAATCTTTTTTGTTCACAGAGTATTGCCGTTTGAGCACGTTTGCTCAAATTTCACTTTTTCGGACCCGGCTGGGCCCTTTCGGGGCACTTTTTGAGATTTTCTATAAATAGGGGGACTTAAAATTAAAAAGTCATCTTTTCCCCTCTCTATGCATGACCAGAACCTGCTATGAAAGGGGGCTGCCACCCTTCTTCTTTCATTTGAACCTTCTTCCCTTTGTTAAAAAGTCGAAGTGCCTTCGCGTTTTGTGTTTGTCTTGGCCACGCGCATCTTTCCCCCTTGTTAGAACCCGTTTTTGGCCAAATTTTGAGTTCGGGTTTGAAGTCAAGTTGTGATTTTGATGGGGCTTCTTGTGGGTTCATTTAGATCGTGTTGTCCCCGACAAAACCCTTCGGTATCGTCATATTCGGAGTACTTTTTTTTCGGTGGGCTTTTGAGATTTTCATCTCAAATTGAGGTAGGGGATGTCTTAGGTTTATATTATTGTTGTATTGATTGTTTTATAAGCATATAAAACTTGTGAGCATGCCTTGTTCAAGTTTTTAGAATTTAATTTATTTATTTTCTTTGTTTATGATTTAATTCTAGTGATGGTATATAGTTTAGAATTAAATTGTGGCATGCTAGTAAATTAGGCCTTGATGAGTTGTGTAACATATATTAAATTTGGGATATTTGAATAAGAATTGAAATACTTATTTACTATTTATCTTTTATGAAAGTTTAATTCACATAGTTGAAACAAGCATGAAATTAACTTGTAATGTGATATTAAAGTAGGCCTTGGTGAGTTCTTTAACCTATATTAAATTGAGGACATTTGGAGTTGATTGAAAATCTAAAGAAAAATTAATTAATGAGCTTAATTAATTTTATTTTAAATGTGTTGGTCACTTAAATTGATATTGGATGTAATAGGTTGATAAACCCTTGAAATGTAATCCGTTTAATCACCTTGTGAGCATATTACTAATTTGATGTAGAATTAGTACTTGAAGCATCTTGAAATGGTAATTAGACTTAGCATGATATAGAATATCATTGACTTGCATTTTAGATATATCTTGTGTAGGTGCATAGCTTGTTAGAATATTACAATTATTTACCTTGGAAGCTAGTTACTAAATTGGGACTTATTTAGTACTTGTGGCTTAGTGTGGTAATGTGGTTCAATTGTTGTAAAATATTCTTATTTTGGTGTATAAATTGCATATTGGAGACTTGACATGTCATATGCTATCTAGACTTGAATTATAGGACATGGTTTGTGTGGATTCAACCTTATTTGTGCATGGAAGATGGTTTTATGCATTAGTGGATTTGGTATAAGTTTGGTCTAACTTATTAATTTTTGTATAAGTTTTGGAAGGACATATTTCACGTGATGGCTAGGGTTTAGCTCTAGTACGAAGACAAGGGTCTTCTAAGTCATAAGTGCGCACTACGTAGTACCTTGTGGATCGTAATTGCCCGGAATAACTTATGCATGTGTGCACTAGGTAGTGCTTTGTGGGTCGTAATTACCCGGAAACACTTGCTTGATCTAGTGACCACATGTCTTAGTCTTTCTACTTTGATTTCACATTCAATTTCAAGTTGTTAATCATGGATTACTTGTAACTTGAGAATTGGTGCTTGCCTATGTATTTTGATCTCATTTAGTATACTTGAAATTGTATACTTGAACTTGTATCCTTGTTGGTGTATCTAAACTTTATCTAGTGTATTTACGCTTAGTATGCTTGTCTTGTGTGTGCGGATTTCATTTTTGTATACTTGTGCCATGTATACTTGTCTTGTGCGTATGTGTTTATCTTAGTATACTTGTGTTTGTATACTTGATTTATGAGTACTCGATACATATATCTTATACTTATGTATGTATGCTAGATATTGCTTATCCTGTTTAGCATGATTTAGTATACTTGTGAGCATGTGTACTTGAATGTCGTGTATCATGTTTTAATACGATTTAGTGTACTTGAGCATGTATACTTGTATGCAGTAGTTCATTTCAATTGCATGAGTAACTTAGGATGATCCCTTAGTCTTACTTTGACATAGACGTTAGGTGGCCCCTTTAACATGTTTCACCTTAAGGTGATAGAATTGTAAAATGCTAGGTCGATGCATGCTCATCTCCTACGATTAGCTTTATGTTACTCACCCACGTAGTGGAGACATTTTTCAGGTACCGGGATCAAGATTCGGGATTCACATCATGCTTAGAAGTTTCGTAGACTTGAAGTATCTATTTCATGAAAATGTTGGCATGAAATCCTATTTGTAGCCTTATATGTCAAAATGTGCATATTTGATTCCATATATGTAATGTGTACATGAATACACTCTTTTCAATGTATTTGACATGTATAAGATAAGGCCGGGGGCCAATGACATTTATATTGTATTCTATGTAACTTTTAACTTCATGAAATATTATGAAAATATTAGAAAATGCCGAGTCATTGCTTCACTATGCTTGCATCGGGTGTGGGAATTCCATTTTTATTCTTTCATAGGGTCTCATTAATCATGTATGAGGTGTGGCTAAGGGCCAAATGGTAATTTGAAATCATTTGTTAATTTTGGTTTTCAAATTTCCCTTTTCTTGTTCATCTTTGCCTTTCTGCCCGTTGGGGGGTCGGATTTTGCATCGGTGGTATTTTTAAGCCATAGACCATTGTAGCATATCTTAATAGGTAATTTACGTTTGCGTGCATGGTCATTTCCGGGAAAACCTTCTTCCTTGGTGAAATGAGCCTCCTATGGACTCATTTTAAACCTTTGTTGCATAATCTGATCTAGGGGCTTTATAGACTTTTCACATTAGTTTTATTTTCTTCTTTCAATATGGTCGCTTAGAAAATATAATTTTAGGGGGGTTTTCTTTTT
Organism: Cornus florida; assembly: GCF_030987335.1. Classification (NCBI taxonomy): domain Eukaryota; kingdom Viridiplantae; phylum Streptophyta; class Magnoliopsida; order Cornales; family Cornaceae; genus Cornus; species Cornus florida. The sequence continues at coordinate 85,173,145 of NW_026775572.1, read as the reverse complement.
CATGTTTTTCCAGAAAATGTTGTCTTGATACCGGAAATCCATTGAAAAGTTTAGCTTCCAGTTTTACATTTAGCAGCTTTATGACCCTCATGACCAGATTTCATGGAGGGGCATATTGGGCATTCTACATTAAGTTTTTTTTTTGAATTCTTTAGAGATTCAGATAGAAAGCTCGATTTCGGGAGGGGTTTCTTTTTCGTGTTTTTCCAAAAAAATTCATTTGATTGCCCGTTTTTGCTCTCAGTTGTGGACTGATCCTGAAGAAATTTCATGTAGCAGCTTTTGGGGTCCCTCTTGACCTAGGCTGATCTAGGGGCATTTTAGGGATCTTACAGTGTGTTTATCTCCGTTCCTTCCATGATTCTAGGTAGAAAACGTGATTTTAAGGGGGGTTTCTTCTTTGTGTTTTTCCTGGAAAAACTCGTTTAAGGGTCCGTTTTTAGCCTCAGTTCCGAGAAAAAAATCAAATGTTGCTTGCTGTAAAAACACTATGCTTGCCCAGATTTCTTACCTGGAAAATAAGTTGATTTTTTTGAAACTTTGAGGCTTCATATCTACATCATCCGGACTCCAAATTAAGTGATTTTTGAGTCTAAGTTTATTAGTTTTTGCTGGTCTATATAACGGTATGCACGGTTGCACCAAATTATATCTGAAAGACCATTTTACCCCTTGTAATGTCTTTACTTTAATTTATATGTCCATTTACTTTAAGTTTACAATGTAAATAAGGAAGTACCCCCCATTTGGATTCAATAAAAAATACTAGAAAATTGAAATCCAACTAAATGAAAATGTAGAAATTCAGTTTTAGTACAAATTTGGATTTTCGACAGTTTTGGTAAAAATGAATCCACATGTAGACCAATGTAAACTTGGTCAAAAATTCTGATAAAATCAGTTTAGGTTAGTTAAAGTATAAAGAGTTATTACTGGGAAAAATTATTTTGAAATAATCATTATTTCAAAAATCTATTTTTCACACTTAGCCAAAAACACATTTTTTCATAACGCGCATTCTAGGGTCCTAATATCCGTTACTAACTTATGGTAATTAAGGCTTCTCATGCCTTAATTGTTGATCAATATGAATTATATGATTGATGTGCATGATCTTAGCATTTCTAGCATAAATGATGAGTTCTTTTAAAGCTTATGCAAGCTTGAATTAACTCATTCTTTAGCAAAGACTCTATATGTCAATTGTATATGAATGAAGTGCATAATCTATTGCTTATGGATATAGGAGCATATGAATGATGATATGATATGCATGGTCCTATAGAGATGAGCTTCAAATGGATTCATAAATACTTTAACATTGAATCCTAAACACTCACTATCCTATCTACCCATTTCTTCACACTTTATCCATGATCGTGTAGGCTTTTAGGTAGACTTGTTTCTTCCTTTCTTTGAGTTGCTTTCTTGCTCGTTGTAGTCCAAGCTATCTTTGGATGGACTTTGCATTTACTTCTTTGCAACTTCATATTCTTTTGTCTCCTTTGTTTTCCATGTTGTGATCTTGAATAATGGAATACTTAGAACGACTTTATGATCTTCATTGAGGTCATTCTTTGAATGTGAATAATTTATAACACTCAATGTAAACATTAGTCGTTAAACACCATTAATGGTTTATTATCATCAAAACCTCTAGATTGTCATTGGATGAAATCTTTAAGGTCAACAATCTCTCCCTTTTTGATGATGACAAAACATTGATGTGTTCATAAGCAAGTAGAATAGCATTTGAAAAATGCTCCCCCTATCAAAGTGCATTCAATGAACATAATGTTATAAAATAGTATGCTTCTACATTCTTCATGAATTTTAGACATTTATATGAATACAAGATTATTTTAAGCTCTAAGAGATTTCTATAAATCTTCTCCACAACATGCTTCCATTAAAAGATATATATCATTCATTTGACATGTAAGCACAATGAGATAATGATATATATAACATCAAGCATTTGAACCAACAATTAGAGGCATCTTCCCCTTTGATATAAAACAACATAGCATTTGAATCACATCACACATATTTCTCCCCCTTTGTCATCTGAAACAGGTGGGAGGCCTAAACAACTTCATTTAGCATTTATCATTAAGCATAGTGAAGTGATGGTATCAAGAATTGGCAATATAGTGGTAATGACTATAATATGCTTTGAAGTGCAACATATAAGCAATTATATCATAAGATACCAATTTCATTGATAGCATGAGTTCAATAGATCATTAAGGTTCATGACATATACAAAAGTATACATAAGACATAAACCAAAGAATGAAGTATAAACTCAAATAGGCAAAAGTATACAAAAGTATACATAGTGAAGCATAACAAGAAAAATGAAGCATAGATTAGAATGAGCCAAAAGGCAAAAACCTTTGTAGAGGCAAATCTAAGAAGTTAAGTGAGCTTCAATCCTAATATATTTTTCCCATTTGATAATTTCAAGAATGAGGAAAAATTTCATCAAAATTATGAAAGCTTATGAGTGTGAGTATGAGGATCAACAAGTCATTTTCTAGCATGCTTGACAATTTCTAACATAAGTCAATTAAGCATAACAAGTCATGCAGTAACCATTCATAAGAGATTATTAATAATCTCCCCCTATGAGTATGCTTCCATTTATATTATATACCAAGTATTGGAGATATGCTAGATAATGTAATAAAACAATGATATATGAAATGAGCCATTAATGCCAAGGATCTTCTTTTTATAAGCATATGATTGAATGATCAAAATCACATATGGCATGTAAAGCATAAGGCATATGCAAGTAGTGTCACTACTCAAGTTATGTGCAATAAATTTCCAATTATGTAAAAGCATATTTTCTTGGATATGTATGATTAGAAATAATTGGTACATGATTGTAAATGTGAATGAGCTCAATATTTCTCTGTGCACATATTTCTCAAGATGTGATGTCAAAGCATCTCATGAAGTGTATAGAAAAAGGTTTTGCTACCAAAATATCTTCTTTAAGAGATGTGGTAAGATTGGCTACATGACTTTCCATGTGGGTGAGCTTAATATCTCTTTTAGACACATTTTTTAAGAAGTGATGAAGAAATATCATATGAAGTTCTAAAATGCTAAAAATAGATATATCAAATAAATTAGCACTTGTGATATCTCATTAGTCATCTAGGCTAGAACAAAGTGTTCTTTGAATAATACAATCCCAAGACTAAAGTGTCAAAAAGATATATGAAATTTGATTTTCATGACACTAATGGAGTTTTAAACCTTAGAAGAATTCAAGTTTACACATCATGCTAATTTCAATTCATTTTGCATGCTATAGGTAAACTTCTTTGTATAGAACATAAATGTCGATTTAAAGATAATACTATCTATGTAAGTGCAATTAACATAATGCAATTAACATAATGAGAGAGATACATATAAATTTTGTCAAAAACTATTGCTCATGAGAAAATCACTTGTGCCTTTCAAGATGAGCTCTAAGAGCTTATTTTATAAATGCAAAATGCAATCGATAATTTTAAACATGTTGTTCAAAATTTTTGCATTTTAAGTCCGAGTGATTTTTCTACAAAAGACTTTTTAGATATGAAGTCAATAAATCAAGCATTGGATAAAATTTATTTCATATAAAAGCATGTAACATTTTTATTGCTTTGATTCAAAGTCAAATATGCACAAAGGCATAAGCATTTTTCTTGGTTGAAATCTTGGGAATATATAATAGCTTAGTTACTAATAAGTACTGGTGCTCCACACACATCGGTTGACCGAAATGACTCCATCGGTCGGCCGGTTTACAGTCCTGAAGCAATTTTGATTTACTTATTTCGGTCGGTCGGATTGAAGTTTCGGTCTGCCGAAATAGCTAGTTCTGTCGTCCGAATTAAGTTTCGGTCGACCGGTTTATGCAGAAATGCAAAACCAGTAAATTTTCCTCATTGAAAATAAAACTTTACTTTCCATATTTGATCCAATTATCTTCCCGTTCAAATATTTTCATTTTATGTGCTAGTGATGCCAAGAATGTAAGTGAATCATTTTAAGAATACAAAGGCACATAAATGACTTTTTAGATATAGCTTTAAGACAAATCCAAATGAAGCAGCTTTTGGATTTTCCTTGATGGTATGCAATTTCCAAATGGCTTTCACAAATTTTGTCTTCATTAACAATAAATGCATGCTAACATGTTCAAGTCACATAATCCAAGATATGCTACTTTAATAGATTTGAATAACTTTAAATGAAGTAGCTTTAAGGATCAACAATGTGTCTTAACAAACTACTTTTATATAGATAATCAAAATCTATACCTTAGACATTTTAAACAACTAGTAGCATTCATGTCAAGATCACTATCCATATTAATTATGCCATGACTAGATAATAATATAGTCCTCATCTCATAGCACAATTGAGTCACATTTAAGCCCTTTAAATAAAAGCACATTTATGATAAGGAGGGGATATTTACCGAAGCGATCAATATCTCATTGTAGTGCATCCCTCATCTTATTCATGGCTTGATTTCTCTTTATCCCTCCATATTTGTGAATCCACTTGTTCTTGAAAGAAGAGGTCTTTAACCTAAAAAATATGCTCAAGTGAAATTCTTTGGTACCCAATACTTTTAGGGTCCTTGTGAGTTAGTACACATGATTAAGGTTCCTCTTAGGAGCTTAATTTAATACAATGCACAAATGTAATATTATCTTTGTTCAACATGCTTTATGATGGATTATCAATTATTTTTTCTTTAGCATGATGATGCACAGACAATATACACTTGCTCATATGGAAATAGCAAATTAAAAGGCAATGTATAACATTGTATATGCTTACAGCAGCAATATTAGGGTTAAAACCTGATTTTCAGCAATTACTAAACACTGCCTTGTGATTAATTCAAGAACTCTTCAACCAAGGGCTCCCTCAGCATCAAATAGATGAATAACACTTGTTTTATTACTGAGATAAGTTATATCAACTAGGGCTTAACACAACAACTCATACATCAAGAAAATAACAGTATGTAGCAGACTTGTTTTCTATAACTGTAATATTCTAGTTTTGAGGGGTAATTCTGTAAATCCATGAGTGGACCTCCTTGATTTTAGTTATCATAACTTTCATTTAACATATAAAACATGGTCCAATCATTACACCTTAGTTTATATCAAGTAAATAGCAATTTACAGTTCAATGTAGGCCTCACAAGTCAATTTCTGCTGCAGCATTGTTGTGAGGGTAATTATGGTATCTCACCACTATAAACTAATGGATTTTGGCTCTTTCAAGTGTATATAAACTTTATAAACATGCTTAAAAAGATAATACACCAAGCACAACACTAAATTATATTATCAACCCTCAAACCAGATTTGTAAACTGCTATAAACTCAAACTAGTGTGGTTCTTAGTACCAGAATTTAAATAGGTCATTCCTCAGTCCAAACCTCAACTTAGACAGCCTCAAAACATCAAACTAAGCATGCTTAGATGATAGATAGTCAACGTATAGTTTGATTTTAACAAGTTGAGTTCAGTTTCAAAGGCTTAAACCAGAAAATCAAGGTATACTAGAGGTTTGAGGTATGAAAGATTATACCAGCTGCAATATGAAGTTCAAAGCACCTTCAGTAGTTGTAAAATGGTAAGACATACTTGCTCAAACCTTGTTTAAGTTTCAAAATCAACCACAGTAGCTTTGGATCTCCTCAACCTCCCTTTGCACTAGAAAATCAACACCAAGGAACCTTCTTAAATGATCAAGCTACCCTACAAGGTAAACTTAGGAAATCTTTCTTTGGTACCCAAATTCTCTTGGGTCCATAGGTGTTAGGGAACGGCACAAAAGTTCCTTTTGGAACCCAAATTTTCTTGATCTTTTTCTTCTTTTTAAATGGATAATTATAAATTTTGTGTCTTAACCTTTTACAATAATTGCATTTAGAATATTGAAAAGAACTTTTGTCAAATGAATCATTTAAGAGCTTTCTCTTTTTCAGTAAGCATACATCTTTATTGCAAGGATCATATCTTATCCCATTTTTGAAAAAAGAGCTTTATTTGATTTCCAAGCATAGTATTCAAGTTCTTTTTTCCTTTTGTTAACTTTGCCAATATGCCGTTTTGATCATCAATGACTTTCTTTGAAGAATTATATTCGAAAGCACAATTAATTGATGGTGACTCTTTAGATAGTACATTATCATTTTCCTTTTTCAAAGACTCATTTTCAATTTGAATCTTTTCTAATTCTTGCTCAAGATAATGAATTTTCATTTGAACTTTTTCATGTCTTTGAGAAAGATCATGATTTTCCTTTTTAAGAGAATCACATTTCATAAGCATTTTTTCTAGTACACCATGCAACTCTTTAAACGCATCATGCAAGTCATTATGCTCATCAACTAACTCATTATAGTTAGAGTTTACCTCATCTTTGTCAGCCATGAGACAAAGAGCAATATCTTCATGATGATCAACCATATCTTTGATGTCATTTGCTTCTTTGCTAGAAGCTTGGAGAGTTTTGCTCTTCTTTTGAATTGCTTCATTTTCTTCACTATAAGAAGATGAGTAATTTCTAGCAAGATCATTCACATGATTAGTAATATTAGTAGAACTAAAATTCATCTCATTGTTTGAATCATTATCATTCATGCTACAAGATTCATTTTCATTTATAAGCATGCATAAATTGATTCCTCAACATTACATGTACTACCATGGAATATCTCAAGTGAGTCCCAAATTTCTTTTGCCATTTTACAATTTGCAATTCTATTGAACTCTTTTTTGTTCAATGCATAATAAAGATTATTTATGGCTTTAGCGTTGTATTGAATTTATCTACGGTCATTTGCATCCCATTCTTTCTCTTCTTTAGGAACCATTGTCTTTTCAACTTCTTTCATGGAAATGAATGGTCCATTAACTATGGTAAGCCAAATTCTATAGTCTATGAATTGAATAAAGTCTATTATTATACTTTTTCAATAGCTGTAGTTGGTTCCATAAAAAATTGGAGGTTTATTCATACATTGTCCTTCTAGGTATGTGAATATGCCATTATTGGCCATGATCGTACTCTAAGACAGTTAAGTCCTTTTAATTAGAGTAAGGATCTGATACCAATTGTTGCCCAAGTATTGACTCTAAATGGTCAATTTTTGGATTTGAAAATTCTACTTAACACCCTCTAACAATTATGCTGTAATGACCCAGTCATTTCTTTCCTTTCCTTTTTCCTTAGAATTTTACGGATGAATTTTTTTCATTGAAATCTCTTTTCTAAGTTCGGTTTCTCGTCGTTTAGTGTCATCTCGAGTGCTTGGAAATGATTTTTGAGACTCTTTTCTTTGGAATGACAATTTCTTTTGAGGACCGAGTCATTTCCACATTTTTTCGTTTTTTGACACTATTCACTTTTCGTCCTTTTCCCTATTTCGTCCTTTTCCCTATTTTGTCTTTTCCCCATTTGTCACTTTGTTGGCACAACCTCACTCCTTGTGTACGAAGTTGGTTTTTAACTTCATGTATCTTCATTCTAAGTGGTTTCCACGAAATACGTATCTTTACTTTTGCAAGAAAGTACTCTGGTTACTCCCAATGTCCATAGGGGCATAGATGCACAGTTCTTTAGAATCTTTTTCTTTTCTTGGGGTGTTTTCATAAATATCTTTTGAAGATATTTTATTTCAGGGGCATCTAAGAAAATATCTTTTGGAAGATATTTTCATTTTGGGGTACTTTTGCAGTTAACCTTTTTTGTAAGGACCATTGTGCAAGTAATGAAAGTTATTGCAAAATACCTTGTTTTGAGCTTGGATCCTCGTACGGGATTCATTTTCACATTTCATCGACTTGTCTACTCATAGAATTTCTTTCAGGTCATTTTTCTCCAGTTTCAGGGTTTCTTGTTGCCGAACTTGTTTAGGGTATATCTCTCTGCTCGGGACTCAGTTTTTGACGTTGTGTCCTTTGTTGTTCATATTTTCTCATTTTGAATCTTTTTTGTTCACAAAGTTTTGTCGTTTGAGCGCATCTGCTCAAATTTCACTTTTTCGAACTTGGCGAGGCCCTTTCGGGGCACTTTTTGAGTTTTTCTGTAAATAGGGGACCTTTAAGTGAAAAATCAGATTTCTCACTCTCTCTCCCCTCTCTTGGCCGGATTCCATGGCAGCCATGGGCTCCACCTTCTCTCTCCTCTTTTGAGCTTCTTCCCTTCAATGAAATGTTGTCGTGCCTTAGTGTTTTATGTTCGCCTTAGCGAGGCCTTCGATTCCGCCGATTGGAATCTCGTTTTGGCCATTTCTTGAGTTCGGGTTTAAAGTCAAGTTGTGATTTTGATGGGGCTTATTGGGGTTTCTTGTAGATCATTTTGTCCCCGACAAAACCCCGAAGTTTCGTCAAATTCAGAGCGGTTTCAATTCGGTGGGGATTTGAGATTTCATCTCAAAATGAGGTAGGGGATGTCTTAGGTTTATATTAATGTTGTATTGATTGTTATATGAACGTATACAACTTGTAAGTAAGCCTTTGTCCAAGTTTTAGAATTTAATTTAATTATTTTCTATGTTTAGGATTTAATTCTAATGATGGTATATAGTTTAGAATTAAATTGTGGTAAGTTGGTAAGTTAGGCCTTGGTGAGTTATGTAACATATATTAAATTTGGAGCATTTGAATATGAATTGCAAAACTTATTTAATATTTATCTTTTGTGAAAGATTAAATTACATAGTTGAAACAAGCATGAAATCAACTTGTATTGTAATATTAAAGTAGGCCTTGGTGAGTTCTTTAACATACATTAAATAGAGGACATTTTGATATGTTTGAAAATCTAGAGGCAAATTAATTAATTAGCTTAATTAATTTTATTTTAAGTGTTGTAGTCACTTAAATTGATTTTGGGTATGATATATGTGAAGACCATGTTATGACATTTAACATATATTAATTTGAGCCTATTTGGAATTAAGTGAAATCTAGAGACTTTTCATGTTAGGTTGGTAATCTCTTGAAATCTAATATGTTTAATTACCTTATGAGTATGCTATTAACTTGTTGTAGAATTAGTACTTGTCATCTCTAAGGATGGTAATTTGACGTAGCATGATATGTGACATCATTGTCTTGAATGACTTGTTTAAATATATCTTGTGTAGGTATATAGCTTGTTAGAATATTACAATTGTTTACCTTAGAAGCTAGTTACTAAATTGGAGCTTATTTAGTACTTGTGGCTTGGGATGGTAATGTGGCTCAATTGTTGGAAAATATTCTTGCTTTGTATGTAAATTGCATATTGAGAACATGACATGTCAAATGCTATTTAGACTTGAATTTTAGGATATGATTTGTATGGATTCAACCTTATTTGTGCATAGAATGTGGTAACTTGCATTTTATTTTGTATAAGTTTTGAACTTATTGATTTTTGGAAAGCTTGTGAGGACATAATTTATGTGATGGTTAGGGTTTGGCTCTAGTACGTGGATAAGTGTCCTCTAAGTCATAAGTGCGCACTAGGTGGTACCTTGTGGGTCATAATTACCTGAAAATACCTGCTTGGTCTAGCGATCACATGTCCTAGTTTTTCCACTATTTGATTTAGCATTTAATTTCAAGTTGTTAATCATGGATAACTTGTAGCTTAAGAATTGATGCCTATTTTGGGCATTTGATTCCTATTTTGTATACTTGAAACTGTATACCTGCTTCTTATATTTAGATCTTATTTAGTATACTTGAAACTGTATACTTGTTTTGTGTATTTTGATCTCATTTACCATACTTGAACTTGTATCCTTGGTTGTATATCTAAACCCTAATTAGTATACTTACGCATTGTATGTTTGGTTTGTGCAATCGGACTTCATTATGTATACTTGTGTCGTGTATGCTTGTCTTATGCGTAATCTATTTAGCTTAATATACTTGTGCCTGTATATTTGATTCATGAGTTTTCCATGTTAATTGTATATTTGTATATGCATGCTTAGAGAATGCATAACTTGTTTAACATGACTTAGTGTACTTGAGCTTGTATACTTGTATGACATTGTTCATTTCAATTACATGAGTAGCTTAGGATGATCCCTAAGTCTCACTTTGACATAGACGTTAGGTGGCATGAGCCCTTTAACATGTTTCACCTTAAGGTGATAAAATTGTAAAATGCTAGGTCGATGCATGCTCATCTCCTACAAGTAGCTTTATGTTACTCACCCACGTAGTGGGGACATTTTTTAGGTACAGGAATCAAGGTTGAGATTCTCATTATGTTTGGATGGTTTGTGGACTTGAAGATTTTCATTTTTATAAAGGTTGGCTTGAAATGCTATTTGTAGTCTTTTTTGTCAAAATGTGTATATTTGACTCTAAACATGTAATGCGTACATGAGTACACTTTTTGTAATGTATTTGACATGTATGACATGAGGCCAAGGGCCAAGCATGTTTATAATTGCACTTGTACTCATTTGGCATTAGATTTTGTCAAAAAAATGTAATTTTCCAACCTTTGAAGGTTTGGCATGTCAAATTTTGTAAATGAAGTATAATAAGGCCATGGGCCAATGTAGTACATCTAAAATATCATATTACACTTGCGTGTATGTTCACACCATCACACATTAGCATATAATGTAAATTGATCATGCCATGGGGTTTGCAAATGAGACTTAAAGTCTCTTTTTTAGTTTTGGTGCATAGCAGGTTCATTCTTCACACTTTAGACCTATTTTGGTCGACCGGTGGCTTATTTCGGTCAACCGATGCCCTTTGAATTTCAATTGAACAGTGAAAACTCAATTCCAGTAGCCATTTTTCATCTCGAGCCACAAACCGGTCGACCTGTTTGTCATTTCAGTTGACCGAACTGAAGGCTCATTTCCCCTTCTTTTCCTGGCTTATTTCGGCAGATCGAAGCTCCATTTCAGTCGACCGAAATGGAGTTGCCTTGTAGATTTTGTTTGGTTTGTTTTCTAGACAGGTTAATTTCGTTTGTTGTTCCTACCGGACCTTGTTTATCTTGTTTGAGTCATTCTATGGTACACATGGTCTAGTTTAAACTAGATCTTGCTCCTTTGGTTGTCATTGGTGCCATAGGGTACCAAGTAACCTTTTCGTTTTAGTTTTTGCTTCCAGTTATTCCTTTAGGTTCCGTGACCGCATGGAAAGTCATCTTCGGGTCTTAGGGGTGTGATATGCCTTGAGAGACCATTGTCTTATTTCTTTTGCTTCTGTATCTAGATCCGTTATCGGGTCAATCTTCGGTTTATCATAGGACAATGGGTTGAAAAATCCAGGGTCACGACAAGTGGTATCAGAGCTCCTAGGTTTGAAAACCTTAGGACGACGGGTTTTGGGTGCATATCATGCTTGTGTTGTCATGCTCTATATGTTTAGTTGCTTTTTGATAACATGTTTATGTGCTTATATGGACGTATGTTTAGAAGTTTACCTTGACTGTCTCAGCATGATATATGTGGTTGTTGCTTTAATATATTGTATGTGCTTGTCTGTTTTAGCATGTTAATTCACGTTTGTCTGCTTAGCATGAGGGTTATACTTGTTTGCTTTAGCGTATTGCATGTGCTTGTTAGTCTTAGCATGATCGTATGATGCTTATATTGACATGCCTTATGTAATTCTTTACTACTTGTGTAAGTATGTAATTCATTGCTATGTTACACGTCAACTGCTTACTTTTATGTCTTATTTAGGCATTATGGGTTGTTCCAGCTTGGTTGGTAGAGATTGATGCCAGGGCATTGTCTCTTGGAGTCTATTCTATCTCTCGGATACATTCTTGTTTTACGGAGTTTCTTCCTTGGGTAGGAGAAATTATTCTGTAAAGACCCCATGCCGGGAACCTTCTTGTCTGTTTTGTCGGTTTGAGTGTTTCACGACCTTGGTCTGACGTTTGATGCGAGTAAGGCTCATGTGAGCGTAGAGTCGCAGTCCTTGTCTAGTAGAATGAGTCGTTGTCCAGAAAGGCTCCATTTCATTTTCTTTTTTTCCTTTGTGGCTTCACGACGTGGTCGGGGAGTGTCAGGGTTAGTATTGTCACTTTGGGTTCCATGGTGACCTTGATGTGATGACATCATTGGGGTCTTGTTTTCAAAGGACGATGAGTCGGATTAACTTAAGTCCTTCCTTGGGGATTAGGAGGTTTGTTTTCTTGAGCCTCAAGGGCGGGGTTCTTGTGCCTTTTCTTCTTAGAGTGATGGTTAAGAATTTGATAGGTGCGTTGACCTGTGATTCTTCTTGTCTTGCCTTGGGCAGCTTTTACGAGCTAAGGTTGGGGTATGAGTGTTTCCGTGTAGTTAATTGCATTGGTGCAATTAATTGCTCTCCCTCGTCCTTGGAGACTTAGGATTTTTCATTTAGGGTTCCAATAGGATCTTGTAGAGTTCTTATTGAACTCATCGGTGTCTTGAGTTGAGTTCTCTTGTTGGTGTCTTGTAATGGTTAGTATTGGGGCTACCTATTACCTCGTTGTTTGTTTTGTGTGGCGTTAGGATTCCACCTTGTGTTTGAGCCAGTCTTGGGAAAGACTTGCAGACTCTTTGTTTTAAGATCCTTAATGTTCATTCTGGGGAGAGGATTCCTTTCCTCACAGAGAGAGATCGGACTCATCCGGGTTTTCAGATTCACTTTCGGTGAGTTTGTCCTTCTGAGAGGCATTTCATCCATTCTTGCTTTTGATTTTGTGGGGTTGTTATTTGCATAGTCATTCCTACCTATTTATATGCCTTGTTGTTTTGAGCATGCCTTAGAAATATGTTAGGGGATGTGACTATTTGATGGTTATGTGCTGGTATAGATGGTGTGTTTTCCATTTACTGTATCTGTTTGTCATGCTAGCGTCATAGGTGATGTGTAGTATGTCTCTGATGCTTGACCCCTATGTGATAGGTAACATATTTGATTGCCCTTGTACACTATGTGTTTAGTTGTAAGGTGCATGGGCTTTTATTTGCATTTAGTATACTTGTGTCTAGTATGCTTACACGTCGTTATTTCATTTCATTTTGGTTTAGTATACTTGAGCCTGTATACTTGTCTACCATGGATTTAGTACTGCTTAGTACACTTATGAGTGTATACTTGTACCTATACATATATTGCGTTTCTGTTTTGACATTTCTTAGTATGCTTGTGAATGTATACTTGCATAGATAGATAGATATATATATATATATATATATATATATATATATATATTATGACTAATTGCTTTATTAGTTCATTTCCTTTATCATTCCGCACTGTACTTGGGGTTGTATGACCTTAGTTGTCGGGATTGCGTGTATGAGCTTGATCTGATGTCTTGATTCCTAGGCGTAGCCTTGTAGTAGGTCAGCTTTAGGATGACCTGGAGGATTTTGGGTGCATTGTCTTGTTAGGAGTCATTGTGACTAGGTTGGAGGTGATGTTGTTTGATTTTGAAAAGTCCGATCCATTGGCTTGAGGGCATAGACTTGTCAGGCTTTGGATTCGTGACTGATGTGGTTTACAATGGTGTTTTGAGACTTGGGATTGTTAGTTTTCAGTATTGAGGATTTAAGGCCTTAAGCGTAGCGGTGTCTATGACATTGTTGTCAGAGTTTTGGGATTGGCTAGAATGGTCCGGCCGGACATTTTAGACCATATCTTAACTCTCACAGAATGCCTGGTTCCGTAATGCTTTTGGTAATGATCATTTTAACATCGATGTCATTTGTATCGATAGGTTCACGGGTAAGCTTGTTGGGGGCATGTGTCGAATTAGGGTTTTATACTGTCAAGCTACCGTACAAGTTATGTGTGGTGGGCGAGTGCTAGTTGCCGTCGATTCTACCTTGCATTATCTAGCTAGTAATGTGAGTGCGGGCGGGCAATTGACACTGTGGATGCTACCACACCTTGGGTACGTTGTGGGCAGGTTCTAGTCAGTATTCGTGCTGCCATGTTGCTTCTGGTTGTGTTCCTTGTTTAGTTATGTAGTTGCCTTGATCTTCTTTAGGGTGGTTGACATTGGGTTGGTATGTCAATTCGTTGGAGAGGTGTCTCACGGTTCGTGGTTTCGTGTCCTTTCGTTGATCTCGAGACCTTTGGAGTTGTCCTTAGGTACTTTATGATCTGTTCCTCGGTGTTACCTTGTGTACGGTCCTTGTTCCGGTTCTTCTGGGAATGTTCCTGATTTCGGGGACGAAATCCCTTTAATGAGGGTAGGTTGTAATGACCCGGTCATTTCCTTCCTTTCCTTTTTCCTTAGAATTTTATGGATGAATTTTTTTCATTGAAATCTCTTTTCTAAGTTCGATTTATCATCGTTTAGTGTTATCTCGAGTGCTTGGAAATGGTTTCCGAGACTCTTTCCTTTGGAATGACAACTTTTTTTGAGGACCGAGTTATTTCTACATTTTTCGTTTTTCGACACTATTCACTTTTCGTCCTTTTCCCTATTTCATCCTTTTCCCTATTTTGTCTTTTCCCCGTTGTCACTTTGTTGGCATAACCTCAGTCCTTGTGTACGGAGTTGGTTTTTGACTTCACGTATCTTCATTCTAAGTGGTTTCCACGAAATACGTATCTTTACTTTTGCAAGAAAGTACTCTGGTTGCTCCCGGTGTCCATAAGGGCATGCATGCACAGTTCTTCAGAATCTTTTTCTTTTCTTGAGGTGTTTTTCATAAATATCTTTTGAAGATATTTTATTACAGGGGCATCTAAGAAAATATCTTTTGGAAGATATTTTCATTCTGGGGTAGTTTGTAGTTAACCTTTTTTGTAGGGGCCATTGTGCAATTAACGAAAGTTATAGCAAAATACCTTGTTTTGAACCTGGATCCTCATACGGGATTCATTTTCACATTTTGTCCAGTCATGTACTCATAGAATTTCCTTCCGGTCATTTTTCTCCAGTTTCAGGTTTCTTGACCCAATTGCTACTGAACTTGTTCGGGGCATATCTCTCTGCTCGGGACTCAGTTTTTGACGTCGTTTCTTCTATTGTTTATATTTTTGCATTTTGAATCTTTTTTGTTCACGGATTTTTGCCGTTGGAGCGCTTCTGCTCAAATTTCACTTTTTTGGACCCGGCGGGGCCCTTTTGGGGCACTTTTTGAGTTTTTCTATAAATAGGGGACCTTTAAGTGAAAAATCAGATTTCTCACTCTCTCTCCCCTCTCTTGGCGTGATTCCATGGCAGCCATGGGCTCCACATTCTCTCTCCTCTTTTGAGCTTCTTCCCTTCAGTGAAATGTTGTCGTGCCTTAGTGTTTTATGTTCGCCTTAGCAAGGCCTTCGATTCCACCGATTAGAATCTCGTTTTGGCCATTTCTTGAGTTCGGGTTTAAAGTCAAGTTGTGATTTTGATGGGGCTTATTGGGGGTTCATGTAGATCGTTTTGTCCCCAACAAAACCCTGAAGTTTCGTCGAATTCGAAACGGTTTCAATTCGGTGGGGATTTAAGATTTCATCTCAAAATGAGGTAGGGGATGTCTTAGGTTTATATTAATGTTGTATTGATTGTTATATGAGCATATATAACTTGTAAGCATGCGTTTGTTCAAGTTTTAGAATTTAATTTAATTATTTTCTATGTTTAGGATTTAATTCTAATGATGGTATATAGTTTATAATTAAATTGTGGCATGCTGGTAAATTAGGCCTTGGTGAGTTGTGTAACATATGTTAAATTTGGAGCATTTGAATAAGAATTGAAAATTTTATTTAATATTTATCTTTTGTGAAAGATTAAATTACAGAGTTGAAATAAGCATGAAATCAACTTCTATTGTAATATTAAAGTAGGCATTAGTGAGTTCTTTAACAAATATGAAATAAAGGACATTTGGATACGTTTGAAAATCTAGAGGAAAATTGATTAATTAGCTTAATTAATTTTATTTTAAGTGTTGTAGTCGCTTAAATTGATTTTGGGTATGATATATGTGAAGACCATGTTATGACCTTTAACATATATTAATTTAAGCCTATTTGGAATTAAATTAAAATCTAGAGACTTTTCATGTTAGGTTGATAATCTCTTGAAATGTAATATGTTTAATTACCTTGTGAGCATGCTACTAACTTGTTGTATAATTAGTACTTGTCGTCTCTAAGGATGGTAATTTGACTTAGCAAGATATGTGATATCATTGTCTTGAATGGCTTGTTTAAATATATCTTGTGTGGCTATATAGCTTGTTAGAATATTACAATTGTTTACCTTGGAAGCTAGTTACTAAATTGGAGCTTATTTAGTATTTGTGGCTTGGGATGGTAATGCGGCTCAATTGTTGTAAAATATTCTTGCTTTGTATGTAAATTACATAATGAGAACATGACATTTCATATGCTATTTAGACTTTAATTTTAGGACATGGTTTGTATGGATTTAACCTTATTTGTGCATGGAATGTGGTAACTTGCATTTGATTTTGTATAAGTTTTGAACTTATTGATTTTTGGAAAGCTTATGAGGACATAATTTATGTGATGGCTAGGGTTTGGCTCTAGTACGTGGACAAGTGTCCTCTAAGTCATAATTGTGCACTAGGTGGTACCTTGTGGGTCATAATTACCCGAAAATACTTGCTTGGTCTAGCGACCACATGTCTTAGTTTTTCCACTATTTGATTTTGCATTTAATTTCAAGTTGTTAATCATGGATTATTTGTAGCTTGAGAATTGATGCCTGCTTTGGGCATTCGATTCCTATTTTGTATACTTGAAACTGTATACTTGCTTCCTATATTTAGATCTTATTTAATATACTTGAAACTGTATACTTGTTTTGTGTATTTAGATCTCATTTACCATACTTGAACTTGTATCCTTGGTTGTGTATCTAAACCCTAATTAGTATACTTACGCATTGTATGTTTGGTTTATGCAATCGGACTTCATTTTGTAAACTTGTGTCATGTATGCTTGTCTTATATGTAATCCATTTAGCTTAATATACTTGTGCCTGTATACTTGATTCATGAGTTTTCCATGTTAATTGTATATTTGTATATACATGTTTAGACAATGCATAACTTGTTTAATATGACTCAGTGTACTTGAGTATATATACTTATATGACGTTGTTCATTTCAATTGCATGAGTAGCTTAGGATGATCCCTGAGTCTTACTTTGATATAGACGTTAGGTGGCATGAGACCTTTAACATGTTTCACCTTAAGGTGATAAAATTTTAAAATGCTAGTTCGATGCATGCTCATCTCCTACGAGTAGCTTTATGTTACTCACCCACGTAGTGGGGACATTTTTCAGGTACAAGATTCAAGTTTGAGATTCTCATTATGCTTGGATGGTTTGTGGACTTGAAGATTTCTATTTTTATAAAGGTTGGCTTGAAATGCCATTTGTAGTCTTATTTTTCAAAATGTGTATATTTGACTCTAAACATGTAATGGGTACATGAGTACACTTTTTGTAATGTATTTGACATGTATGACATGAGGCCAAGGGCCAAGCATGTTTATAATTGCACTTGTACTCATTTTGCGCTAGATTTTGTCAAAAAATGTAATTTTCCAACCTTTGAAGGATTGGCATGTCAAATTTTGTAAATGAAATGTAATAAGGCCATGGGCCAATGTAGTACATCTAAAATATCATATTACACTTGCGTGTATATTCACACCATCACACATTAGCATATAATGTAAATTGATCATGCCATAGGGTTTGCAAATGAGACTTAAAGTCTCTTTTTCAGTTTTGGTGCATAGCAGGTTCATTATTCACATTTTAGACTTGTTTCGGTTGACCGGTGGCTTATTTCGGTCAACTGATGCCCTTTGAATTTCAATTAAACAGTGAAAACTCAATTGCAGTAGCCATTTTTCATCTCGAGCTATAAACCGATCGACCGGTTTGTTATTTCGGTCGACCGAACTAAAGGCTCATTTCCCACCGGTTTGTCATTTCGGTCTACCGAACTGAAGGCTCATTTCCCTTCTTTTCCTGGCTCATTTTGGCAGACTGAAGCTCCATTTCGGTCGACCGAAATGGAGCTGCCTTGTAGGTTTTGTTTGGTTTGTTGCCTAGACATGTTAACTTCATTTATTGTTCCTACAGGACCTTGTTTATCTTATTTGAGCCATTCTGTAGCACACATGGTCTAGTTGGAACTAGATCTTGCTCCTTTAGTTGTCATTGGTGCCATAGGGTACCAAGTGACCTTTTCATTCTAGGTTTCGCTTCTGGTTATTCCTTTAGGTTCCATGACCGCATGGAAGATCATCTTTGGGTCTTAGAGTGGTGATATGCCTTGAGAGACCATTGTGTTGTTTCTTTTGCTTCCGTATCTGGATTCATTATCGGGTCAATCTTCGGTTCATCATAGGATACTGGGTTGAAAAATCAAGGGTCATGACATATGCAATAATCAAGATATGGACATAAGCAATTAACAGCATAAATGTAAAGGAGATAAGAGAAGAAAGATTGCAAACATTCACACGGCGATTTTAGCGAGGTTTGGAAACTCCTTCTCCTCGGCTCAAGACCCCTCTTGAGATTTCCCAATCCACTATGGCACCTCCTTACTGGTGGAGAGCAAACCTTTACATGAAACAACTCCTTACTTCACTTTGCTAAGAGACAACCTCTCTCAGTCTTCCTTTGGGTTACACCGACCCTTAAAAATATGAAGCTAGCTTGCTTCTTCTTCCTTGGGCCACACCAGCCCTTACAAATTGAAGATCAAATTTGTTGCATACATGTATATCTCTTAAAGATTGATAAACAAATCAAAGCTCATAACTTTCAGCTCACTCTAGAGTATATATATGAATAGTTGGAGCTCAATACTCTATGAATGATATGGGATAAGAGAGTATGATATGAATGAAGAACAAAAGCTCTTTGGATGCTATATGATGTTTCTATATGGTAGCAACTTCAAATCCTGAAGTACCCTTACTCTATTTATAGAATTTCAGCATCTAATTCAAAAATAGAGCTGTTGTGCACACTACCCGAGAGGAAATAACCGTTCAGATTCAAATCTGCGCTGGTTCGGTCGACCAAAATGAAACACCATTGTGTTTCGGTCGTCCGAAATGACTTAAGGTTGGCCATCATCCTCAGTATCTCTATTTCGGTAGACCGAAGTAAAACTCACAGTTATTTCGGTCATCCGAAATGGTTTTAAGATTGGTCATCATCCTCAGTATCTCTGTTTTGGAAGACCGAAGTAGGTTGGTCTTTTATTTTGGTAGGCCAAAATGCAACTACAGCTTCAGGAATTGTTCTAAGTTAACAGATGAAACAGTCTGTGCACAGTAAATGTCTTTACTTTAATTTATATGTCCATTTAATTTAAGTTTACAATGTAAATAAGGAAGTACCCCCCATTTGGATTCAATAAAAAATACTAGAAAATTGAAATCCAACTAAATGAAAATGTAAAAATTCAGTTTTAGTACAAATTTGGATTTCCAGCAGTTTTGGTAAAAATGAATCTGCATGTAAACCAATGTAGACTTGGTAAAAAATTCTGATAAAACCAGTTTATGCTAGTTGAAGTATAAAGAGTTATCACTGGGAAAAATTATTTTGAAATAATCATTATTTCAAAAATTCATTTTTCACACTTAGCCAAAAACACAGTTTTTCATGACACGCATTCTGGGGTCCTAATGTCCGTTACCAACTCATGGTAATGAAGGCTTCTCATACCTTAATTGTTGACCAATATGAATTGTATGATTGATGTGTAAGGTCTTAGCATTTCTAGCATAAATGATGAGTTCTTTCAAAGCTTATGCAAGCTTGAACTAACTCAATCTTTAGCAAAGACTCTATATGTCAATTGTATTTGAATAAAGTGCATAGTCTATTGCTAATGGATATAGGAGCATATGAATGATGATATGATATGCATGGTCCTATAGAGATGAGCTTCAAATGGATTCATAAATACTTTGACATTGAATCCTAAACACTCACCATCCTATCTACCCTTTTCTTCACGCTTTGTCCATGATCGTGTAGGCTTTTAGGTAGACTTATTTCTTCCTTTCTGTGAGTTGCTTTCTTGCTCGTTGTAGTCCAAGCTATCTTTGAATGGACTTTGCATTTGCTTCTTTGCAACTTCATGTTCCTTTTGTCTCCTTTACTTTCCATGATGTGATCTTGAATAATGGAATACTTGGAATGACTATAACACTCAATGGTTTGTTATCATCAAAACCTCTAGATTGTCCTTGGATGTAATCTTTAAGGTCAACAGAAACAAATAATATGTTACACATGAAAATTCATATAAGAACTCAATAAAATATTATGGACATGTAATTAAATCATTATATAAGCTCTCTAATCCAACCCACACACACAAGTGTATGCATAACTCACACAGTTGTTATAAAATTCCAAGAACTCCTAGGTTATAAGCACAATACACCCCTACCTCAAGCTAGGAGCAAACCTTAGCTACTCCAAAGGAAAAATGTGCTCCAAATCCGAAATTGATTGAGGGGTTTTGTTCCTCTTGTAGTCCCCGTCAACTTCCCTTCTATGGCAAGCTCAAAACCTCAAAGGTTGGAGGTGAAATGGTGGAAGTAAAATGAAAAAGAAAAGAATGGGAGAGAGAAGAGAGAGTGTTGGTGGCGAGGGAGAAATGAGAGGATTTTGGCCTATTTTACACTTTCTCTCTCTATGCACACACATATACATATTACACACATTCTCATCCATACTTATCTCATCAACTAGTCCACCTAGGCCCCACAACATAACAAAATGCAATTAAAAATAAATATAAAAGGAAAAAAAAAAAAGCAAAAAATAAAACTTGGTCATCACAACCTCCCCAACTTAAAGGGATTTTGTTCCCGAAATCAAGTCATACCTCAAGTCGCAAACAAATATGGGTACTTGGAGTGAACTGATGAGCGCAGAAAAGTTGCGCATTTTTACCCCCTAAGTGAGGGTATTTTAGTCCATTCATCTATCTTTATTTACCGTTTTAGTACTTATTTGTGTTTTTGTCTATTTCAGATCAATAATGTTAAAATGA
Organism: Cornus florida; assembly: GCF_030987335.1. NCBI lineage: Eukaryota > Viridiplantae > Streptophyta > Magnoliopsida > Cornales > Cornaceae > Cornus > Cornus florida. The sequence continues at coordinate 85,152,086 of NW_026775572.1, read as the reverse complement.
GCTAAAAATGGTTTCTTAAGGCCTTTTTGGAGTCAAATTAAGTCTTAGTGATGATCCGGAGCAAAAGGAGACTGATTTGGAGCAAAATGAGGTTGATGATGAAAAACTGCCAAGTTGGATAGATCTGAGAAAAGTCTGATAGATCTGAGAAAAATGAGATCGATCAGAGTTGGATCGATCAAACCCAGATTGATCAAAAGTTGGATTGATCGAACTAAGTTGGATCGATCGAAAATGTGCTGGCAGTGAGCTGTCTTATTCTCGCGCGCTAAAAACTCCACCTACCATATTGTACAGGATTAGATATTTTTGGGCTATATTTCTGACTTAATGGCTAAGAAAAGGACCTTCTATATAAAGGGAAGTGACCCATTTTATAAAAAAGTTTTTTATTATTTTATTTTTACATTGTAATTTTAGTTTCTCTCTCTAGAAAGTTGGAAATTAGGGTTAGAAGAAAAGAGGGAAGTGGAGGCACATCTCAAGAACCCATCTCTAGATCCACACACACTCTCTCTCTAGAGCTTCAAAGAAGAAGAAGAAGAAGAAGAAGATGGAGCCATGTTTGGAGATTGCTCTTGAGGGTTTCATGACCATATCTACCTCCTCCATGATTGGCTAGATCTACACTTAAGGCTTGGATGAGCCCTAAGTCTTGTGTAATCTAAACCCTTGTATTTCTATTTTTGGAGATTTATGTATATTTTTGTGATTAGTGTTCTAGCCTTGTGAATTTAATGAATCTTGGTATATTTCTATGATTTCTATGGTTTAATTCTTCCTATTAATTCTCTAGTAAATTTACATGTCTATGTGTGGTTAAATTATGAATTATTTCTTACATGATTATGGATTAATTCTTTCTATTGATTCTCTTTGTGATTACATGTTGTCTTATGTGTAATTATTTGGGAATTGATCTCTATACTAGTTTCTCTATGTTGGTTGCATGTCTATGTGTGATTAATTAAGGATTTAGTGATGGCTAAGCATGGGTTTTTATTAGATGGGTTTATCAATTAATTTGATAGATTATTCTTATGCTTGATGGGTTGTTCTACAATTTAATTCATACTTGTAGGTAGGTAGACAATCTATACTTGATTTGATATTCCATGGCTTATTATTGCAAATTCCATGATTCTCTAGATTGATGTGTGCTAAAATTGTGACTAGTTTGATGGGTCATGCTTAGATTTGATGGGTTGTTCTACACTTAGCTTATTTGTTGGTTAAGTAGACAATTCATACATGAATTTGATGGTTCATGCTTAATATTGCAATTGGTAGTCACATTTTGTTCACAACAATGTATTCCCCATTAATGGAAAGCAAGTGGTTAATTACATGAGCTTAGTGGTGATTTTAACACCCTAAGACCTTCATTCTTACCTCTTAAATCCCTATCTCTCACTAGTTTATTTTAATTGCATTATAATTTCCTCGCATCTTAAGTTTAATTAACCAATCTGTCTTTGCAATCAATTGATACATTAGAGTTAAAGTTAAATTCCAACACGTATAATCCCTTGGGACGATCCCTACTCACTCTTGCTACGTTAGTAGTAGTGGTGGTAGTGGTTTTTATAAATTTAAACTTGACTTAAAAGGCTTTTCTTGAACCGCACATTCACTGCATTATTTTGGCGTATACAAGCGGCTGTCGTCAAATTTTGGCGCCGTTGCCAGGGATTGAACCCGGGTCACCCGCGTGACAGGCGGGAATACTCACCACTATACTACAACGATAAAATTTTCTATGTGTGATGAGCGTTGAAAAGTGCGCATTTAAACCCCTTAAGCTTAGGTATTCTAGAACCTTTACTTATCTTATTTTCCCGCTTTAGATTACTTTTGTATTATGTCCATTTTCAGGTGCTTATCCCCAAAATAAGCTAACTCAGCTAAATAAGAGCATACTTGAAACTATCTTGAGATGAATCAAAGAAATGAGCAAGGTAGGAGCAAAAGGAAGCAAAGGGTGGAATTCAGCAAGTTCGATCGATCTCAGAAAATACTCGATCGATCGAAAGTTCATCGATCTCAGCATTCTAAGATGGATCCAAGCTCTTTTTTCGATCCAACTTTCTTCCGATCGATCGAAAAGATTCCATCTTATCTAGATGTACCACCCTACCTACCACACTTGTCTCTTTCCCAAAAATATCTTCAAAATATCTCAGATTTGTTTTTATCCAAAAAGGCGCCGCAATAGAGGATCGATCCAGCTTAATTTCCATAGGTCTCAGCCATGTTCGATCGATCTCACCATAAGTTCGATCGATCGAACTTCCTCTAGTTCGAAAAAATACAAAATCCAGCTCATTGAAAGTTGTCTCATAGCCAATCATTGGAGGAATGTTGGAGTGTGAGCCCAGACCATTAGGGTGACATTTTAACCACCTATATATAAGGAATATGAGCCACTTTTACAAAAGGACTTTTGACACAATTTCCATATCACATTCTTAGTGAGGAAGAAAAGAAGAGAGGAAGCTAGGGATACAAGCTTGGAGTTCTTCCATCCACCAAGAAGAAGAGCAATTTCATCCATGGAGTTAGCCTTTGAGGGTTGGAGGAGCACATCCATGAGTGCCTAGATATCCTCTTGGGGCTAGACTTAGCCCTAAGCATGCTTTCTATATCTTGATTTATGTATTTTTGAGGGGATTTGTATTGTGATACTTGTTTTGACATAAGTATATACATAGATCTTGTTTATTCAATGCTTTGTGTGGTTTAATGCTTCCAATTGATCATTTCATTCTATTCATATGTCTATGTATGCTAGAATAGATGTTCATGTGTTTGTCTCTATTTCTTGTGTTATTAATGCATGTCTATGTGTATTGATGTTATAGATCTAGAGATTGTCAAGACATAGTGCTTAATAGAATGCTCTTGTGGTTTATTTGATGGTTCATACTCATTTCTTGATGGATTGTGCCTCTCCCTTAGTTTAATTAGTTTAATTTCATGTTATTAGCTTAATTGTAGTGTAGTTGTAGTTTAGATATTAAATGGCAGGACAATCCATGCTTGTTGTTTGATGTTTCATACTTATGAAAACAAATAGCATATGTCTCTAACCTTGTGATGTGTTTGGATTGTGAGCTTAATGGAAGGATTAATGACTTAGTTTGATATATTGTGCTATCCACTATGTTGCTTAGACAATATATACTTAATTAGCCATCCATGCTTGTTGAAACAACCACACACACACACCATTGTTACAATACATATTTTCCCCCTCATTAATCATTCATTAAGGGTATAGAAAAGCTATGCTTAGTGGTGATCTCTAAAACCCCAAGATCTCTCTTTCTCTCTTATTTTCCCTCTATTGCATTTAATTGTTTACTTTAGTTTAAATTACATCTTAGTATAATTCAACCAACCAACCAATCTTTTGATCACTCAACCTACTAACCCTAATCCCAATTCCACAACCTAATATGAGCCACCAATCCCTTGGGACGATCCCTACTCGCCCTATCTATATTTTGTAGTTAGAGGTAGTAGTGACTCTTATAAATTCAAAACTTGGCCACATTGCACACTCACACTCTTAGTGCACATTTTCAAGCTTCGGTCATACGACGACGAGTCCGTCAAGTTTTTGGCGCCACTGCCGGGGATTGATTTAAGGCAACGTCGTATTTGTGGAATCAATTAGGAATTAGTACTCTTTTAATCGTGTTTCTACTTTATCATTATTTTCATTTTGGTTACTTATTGTGTTGGTTCTTGTTTGATTAGGTGCATTGAGCTAGAAGGTGAGCAAATAAGCATTTTAAGGAGCTAAGCAAAAGCAAGGATAAAGCTAAAATCTAAAAAATTTCAAGGCTAAAATTAAAAATTAAATTGAAGTGCTAAAGGACCCTTTGTGAGCTCTTTCTTAACTCAATCTCTAGTTAAATCGGCGGCCCGTGTGGAGGCTTGTATTTCAATTCTTATATAAATCGTGAGCCCACGTGGAAGCAATTTTATTACTATTTGCATATTGTTGATAGCATGGGAGTATGGGATCATTGGATGTGGAGGAAGTTTGTTGATTGTTGATTTGTTGTGAAGGTGAAGTGATTGTTCATTACTTGTTGCTTGTTGTGTTTTGTTATGCATGCATAGTCGTAGGTCATTAAATCCTACTCTTGTCCCTCTTAATTTGAATCTTGAAGCTATTGTTCGTACACCTAGGGGAAGGGGTAATTTTGATCATTCTACAATGGAAGAATATAATGAGGACCATGTGGAGGACCTTGGTCACATAGACTAACAAGGTATCCTCTATCCCAATGTGTATCATGAAAACATGCAAGTACTATTAGGCATGCCAAGGCCATTCACTCACCAACCACAACAATAAGGCCAAGTTCTATTGGGAATGCCAAGGCCAATGTATGCTCCATAACCTCCCATCATCCAAGGTAATCAAGGTGCCCAAGTTGCACCTCCAATTGCTAATCCTCCCCTTGCTTTAAGAGATCACTATGTGCCTAATGAATACAATGCACCCACATGCATTCAATTGCCACCATTTAGAGCACACCACTATGAGATCAAACCACAAACCATTCAAATGCTTCCTACTATCATGGACTTCCAAGTGAAGAACCCTACAAGCATTTGGATGAGTTTCTTAAAGTATGTTCCACCGTGAGATACACGGAGATGCCAGAAGAGGTCTTAAGGCTTAAACTTTTTCCATTCACCCTTAAAGACAAGGCAAAATATTGGTTTAACAATCTTAGGCCTTTTTCAAAAACTTTTTGGGCAGAAATGCAATAAGAGTTCTTGAAGAAGTACTATCCGGTTTCTAAGACCAATGCTATGAGAACCTCAATTTAAGAGTTTTCACACGGGGATGGGGAAACGTTCTATGAGGCATAGGAAAGATTCAATGAATTGCTTAGGAAGTATCCACATCATGACATGCCCAAATGGCAATTAGTTCAATATTTCTTTGAGAGCTTATTGGACAATTACAAAGGCATGGTTGATGCTTCCATGGGTGACTCTTACATTGATAGGCATGAGGATGACGTGTGGGGTCTTTATGAGAACATGAGTGAAAATTCCTTGCATCGAACTTTATCTTCTAAGAATGGTAAGAATTCAAGTGGAATGAAGAGTGTTGGCTTACATCAAGTTGACCATTCCAATGAAATATCCGCCGAGATAAAATCCTTATCTTAAAGGTTTGACCAATTCTTGATCAACCAAAACTCAAAAAATCAAGTATCTTCCGTCCCTAACCATTCCCATCATGCATCTAATGAGACATTTATGACTTGTTCAAGTGTTTTACATTCTACTTTCAATTGTCCCTGTGGACATGTGCAAAGTGAACATCATGAACAAGTCAATGCAGCTTTTGTTAATCAAGGGAACAATCCTTATGGAAATCACTATAATCCTAGTTGGAGGAATCACCCAAACTTCTCTTGGAGAAACCAAGGGGAAGGCTCAAACCCTCCCTAAAGTGGTTTCCAAGGGAAGTATGTTCCACCTCCAATGCAAAGCCAAGGTTCCTAAGGTTATAGATCATCATTTCAATCACAAGGAAATCAATTTTCTAATTCTCATTTTCCTAATCAACCATCATATTCTCAAGCAAATTATAGGAGTCCCGCTTTTGAAAATAAAGTTTTGACCACTCTAGGCACTCTAAAGGCGAATACTCAATTGCTTCATTCTCATTCTTAATCCATTGCAAAGCTAGAAACCCAAGTAGGGTAAATAACTAGTACTTTAAATGCTAGAGAGAAAGGGAAAATGCCTTTGAATGCCCCACCTAAATAACAATGTGTTATGGAAACTCATTCCTCATCGGAAGGTCACACAATTGAGTATGTCAATGCGGTGACTACCTTGAGAAGTGGGAATATTGTGGACAACCAAGAGGGCATGTCCAATGAAGAGAGTGAATCGGTGCAACCCAAAGTTGACACCCGTCCCGTTTCTTATTATATTCCTCCTTCATTGCATATGCATGATCTTTCAAATGAAAATGTGTTGAAAAGTGATTTGAAAGGTGATTTTGAAAAGAAAAATCTACAAAATGATTTCAAAAATTCTAGTGTTGAAGAGACTTCAAAGAAAATTTCTGAATAGGTTTTTGAACCAAAAGCTCCATTTCTGGATGCCTTAAAAGGATCCATTTCAATTGACAAGCAAAAGGCTAAAACAAATGAAATTATGGATGTGTTTAGGTAAGTGAAGGTCAATCTTCCACTTTTGGATGCAATCAAGCAAATTCCGGCTTATGCTAAGTTTTTGAAAGACTTATGCACCCAAAAGAGGAAGAACAAAAGCCAAACACCTAGGAAAGTGGTCTTAATTGGGCAAGTAAGCTCAATTTTACAGTATAACACTCTTCCAAAGTTTAAGGACCCCGGTTCACCTACCACTTCATGCATAATTGGAGATAATCTCATTAATCGGGCTCTTTTAGACTTAGGAGCAAGTGTTAATCTTCTTCCATACTCGGTATATGTCAAATTAGGCTTAGGAGACTTGAAACCAACGTCGGTGGTTTTGCAACTTACCGACTGATCTATCAAAAAGCCTAGGGGTATCATTAAGGATGTATTGATTAAGATTGATAACCTAAGAGCCAAATTCTCGTTATCCTTGGCCGTCCTTTCTTGGCAACCGCGAATGCCAACATTAACTGTAGGATGGGAATAATGAATATCTCATTTGGCCACATGAAGGTGAAGTTTAATATCTTCAATCCGAACCCCAATTCATTTGACAAGCATGAAGAAGTGAATGTTGTAGAGAAATATCATGACCTTGAATGTGAAGGAATAGAGTCTTTGTGTGTAACCAAAATTCCAAAAAGTTCATCTTCAACCCTGAATTCCAAGAAAGTAGTTTCAAAATCTTGTTTTGAAAGGGCATGGAAGCCCAAAGATCATTTTGACCAAGGACCAAAAATTTCTTTTGAGCCTAATCCAACAAGTTCTCTAGGGAACCATTTGTTGGGTGGAGTTCAAAGCACTTATTACCCCATCAAGGAGGGGATACACTACAAGATGTTTGATCCAGGCTAAAAGAGCCCAACATCTTGCTAGAGACGTTAAAGACTAGTGCATTTCGTAGGGTGTCACAACCCTATTCCTCCCTTATTTCTATTTTGAATTTCATTTCTTGTGAAGTCTAGATATTTGCTTTAGGTTCATATACATTGCTCGAAACTGTGATTAGGATTGCATGCATTTTCATGTTGAAAATGAGCATTTTGCATAAGTTGGATCGATTTCCAAGGAGGTTCGATCGATCGAATATCATGCCTGCATCCAACCTACATCCAATCACCTCTCTGTCCAATCGTTCGAAGGAAACCTGCATATTTCAGCTCTCTATCCCATCGATCGAAATTGTTCCTAGATCAATCTTTAGTTCTTTGATCGATCCAACTTCATCTTGGATCGATCTGCAGTCCCAACACTTCGAAAATTTTTGAACCTGCATCCAACCTGCATCAAAAGACCTCTCTGTCCCATCGATCGAACATGTCTGCAGATTTTTGCATGTTTGATCGATCAAAGTTCATATGAGATCGATCTTGGAGGGATCGATCTCTGTTTTTTGATTTACTGTTTTAAGTTTGATTTTATTTGTTTGTTTGTTTGTTTGTTTTTGTTTTGAATTGTTAATTTAAAAAAAAAAAAAAAAAAAAAAAAACAATTTTGTCTTTTAGTGAGGAGAGATCGATCACAGTTCGATCGATATGAGATACTAGTTTGATCGATCGAACTGGTAACAGGATGTTTTTAAAAATAGAGGCCAAGGGTTACTTCGACCGATTTCAAAAATCGATTTCAAACCCTAGAGCCCCTCGCCGCTGCAAACCACCTCTGGCGAGTCCAACTCATCTCGAATCTCTCTCCCTTATCTCGGACCTTAGATCTCATCTCCCTTTCATCTCATTTCTCGGTTTAGGTAAGATCTGAGATCCCTCTTGTGATTTCAAGCTTCAAGTTGATGAATTTAAGCTTCTATGTTAGATTTATGATGTTTTGATGATAAATCTTGCCATTGATGAAGCTTTGAAGCTATGTATATATGTGTATATATATGTATATATAGGTTTTATAATTTTAGTTTTAATTCTTGATTTTGGGGGTCACGGGCCATGGAAAGTGACCAAAATTGTTGATTTGTTGTGTAGAGGGGCCCACAAGCTTGTTTGTGAGGCCCCCATGCCATCCACGTCACAGATTTATGACTTTTCGATTTTCACCTCACAGTTCGATCGATTAAACTTTTTCTCAGATCGATCTGTAATAGATCGATCTCACTTATTCAAGATCAATCAAACTTGCATCGATCTCACATTTTTGTGATCGATCGAACATCACAGATTTGCATCACACACTTCACATGTCATCTCTCGTGTTTCATGTTATCTTATATATGCCTAATGCCTGTGTTTTCCACATTGGATGCATTCCATACTTATACTGTCTAGCATGCTTCACTTCATGTCACTTATTCTTTGTCACTTGCATAGATTCATGTTCCTTATCTGTTTTGTCTATCTTATTTGACATACATGATTCTATAAACTGTGCTTTAATTCTTTATACCGGCACTGACCTCCTTTTTGCAAGTTTTCCTTTTATTTTGCAGGCCATGGCGAGGGTCAAGACTGTTGCTCGTGGACATTACCACCGCAGGGCTAGGCGGAGATTGGACGACCAGGCAGGTCCATCTTACGTCCAGGATCCCGTTCATGAGTCCGAGCCAGAGACCTCTCATATTCAGGAGGAGCAAGCAAAGCCTACTCCACCTCAGTCTCCATTCGTTGACAATAGATTACAGTCTTCGGCTGAGGCATCTACTTCACAGGCTGATGCTGAGGATGAGCACATACCATCTCCATCACCACCACCAGCTCAGCCAGCCCAGGACTTAGACCGGCCATTGCCGAGATACTCATGCCTTCAGGTGGCACATGAGTCGGTCTTTGATATTGACAACTTCTCCCGGTCTATTCTTACTAGAGCAGCATATGATCATATAGACCGGCGGGGCATCTCAACCATACTAGCCCCTGTCACATACCCAATGTACCCAAGGTTGGTACGGATGTTCTTCCAGAACCTCCGACCTGCCCCGAGTAACCTGGCGGAGCTGTGGACTACCATTAACAGCCACCCCATCAATATCACTGTGGACACCCTTTCCAGATCTTGCTGCTATCCACATGTCTGCCCTCTCGATCTCTAGGATACATATCCTACCCTATGGAGGCCCTCATATGCAGACATGGCCATTGCACTCCCAGGTCACTATGCAGGTGGCGAGGCTTTCACCACTCGGACTTATCTGCCAAACGACTTGTGGTTCTTTGATTCAATGTTATTCTGAAATGTTTTTATGGCCAGCCACAAGATACAGAGGCGCGGTGACTACCTGACAACTCTGTACACCTTCTATACAGGGCAGTGGCTATCCATTCCTGCGCTCATCTGGAGCGTTATGATGAAGCTATATGTTAACCATATCAGCAAGACTAAGCTTAAATGGGCTAAGTATCTCCCATTCAGCCATCTCATCACACAGATTCTGAGAGACCAGCACTATCCCATCCAGCCACTGCAGCGTACTGAGTCTGGGGCTTGCTTGTTCCTAAAGAAGGATAGGGATAAGAGCTACAAAGCTCTTATCAAGAGTCTACAGGACGACGCTGTAGAGGCAGCTGAGGAGCTAGAGAGAGAGGAGTTAGAGTAGGCAGCGGTTGCAGCAGCAGAGCAGGCGGCGGACAATGTACCAGTTGATCCGACTGCTATACATATGGATATTGACTTGGAGCAGCCCGCAGAGGATCCAGAGCATCACTTTCTAGGTGGGTCACCGGTTCATGATGAAGAGTAGGCTCAGGATCATCATTCTCCCGCTCCAGGAGCACCTGAGGCTCCGTTTCAAATACCTAGCTTCAGAGAGTGTCTTCAGACTCTAGAGGACAGCATGGTTTCCGTTCGGGCTGATATTGCTTCACTCCGTAGAGATGTCATAGCTGCATTACGTGATCTATCCAGAGACATTCGCGAAGCACGCCCTGCTCGTCCTACCTCCTCCACTTAATATTTCTACATCTTCTTCTCCTATTATATATCTGTGATATTTGTTATATTTGTGCTACTGTTATATAATTGCATCCAGTTTGTTGGCCTAGACACTGGATGTACTATACTATTCTTATTTCTCTTTTATACATACTTTGTTTATGGATGTCATATATGCGTATCGATATATTTGTTTGTGCTTAACTTCATCAGGTGCATCCCAGTGACTTCAGTGAGAGAGAGTACTGCCCGAATTTTTTAGGACCACCCTTTTTCCTCTCTCCTTACTTCAATTTCTTATCCTATTTACACTTGCATATCCACTGTGCACCTGTTATTATCCCTTTTGTTGTCTAATGAACTTTTATCCAGTGCCATCTTTTCAGGACCACAGCTAATCCCAAGTTTGGGGGGGCTAGGCCACCTACTTTGGATACTTGTGCCTTGGCCATTCTTTGCTTAGCTGCACTGGTATACTCTTTCCTTTGTTCTCTTTGCACATTGAGGACATTGTGTCATTTAAGTTTGGGGGGGGGGGGGTAATGGTGTTAATTGCAGTATTTGCTTTTAATTCACAATTTTGAGCATGACTTGTGTATTTGAGGAATTTTCTATGATTGGTCCATAATTAGCTATGATTTCGATCTTTTGAGGACTATATTGCTTAAAATTTAAAAATTGCTTGACTTGAGAGTCCAATACTCCTTGTATGCCTTGTGGATGCCATTCAGGAGTAAATTTTTTGAAAGATTAATATCTTGTTTGCATTTGTGGTCCACATTATCCTAGTTTTGTGATTGTTTTGAGATTCACTCTAGTATTCTACATTAGCACAGGTGCACACTAGCATTCATTTGTGGGGTACATGTTTTGTTGATTATTGAATTGGTTATATTCCAATTGAGCTAGTAGTGCATTGAAAGCTTTCATTCTTGATAAAAGTGGATAACAACCCTTTTTCACTAAGTAGCCGGGATTTTAGCCTCATCAACCACTGAATTGCTCACGCCGAAAGGTGGAAGGCCCCAACTCTAGGTTAATAACTTGATTAAAAAAAAAAGTTCCAAAAGTAATAAAAAAGTGAGGACTTCTCCCAAAAGGTGATTAGTGGGAAATGATTAGATGGAGGTTGTTTTGATTTGTAGCCTAGTTAATTTGAGCTTGTAAGTCCTTAGGGGTGTTTTAACGCCTAATGCTCGAAAGCCGTCTGGTTTGGGAGTCATTGACCTAACGTTCAACCTCATGGATCGCTAAAAAGCTTAATAGATCAACACATTGCACTATGCTTTCATCTTTGCTCCTTAGGATTAGTAAAAAAAAAGTAAAAATAAAAAATAAAATAAAAAATAAAAAATAAAAAATAAATTTGAGTGAAAGAATAAGCACACCTAGATCAATAAAGCTTTAATAAAAGGTTCATTCTTTGTCTTGATGATCGGGACTAGATTTGTATGCTAGTTTGAGCGTAAGGATGTGATCATTTCTTTAGTTGGTTTAGATAGCAACATATTTGATGCTGGTCCACTCAAAAAGGATTCTAGTATTGTTTTGATTTGCATGATCATTTTCTTGATGTGTGGAGGACCATACTTGCTTGCTTGATGTTGAGATTTTGGGAGATTGCTTGGAAATAGTTGAAAAATTGCATACTTGAGGTAGTTTTCTCCCAATGCTTGTTTGCAATATTGGTGCCTCTTTTGTGAGAATGAGCTTAATGTTTGTGGGTATCATTTCTAGAAACCCTCACGAGACTTCACTCGTCCACTAGGGGTAACCTAAGGGTTTAAAAGGCTTGTTGCATGTGCTAAATGCAATCGTGTTCCCTACGAAAGTGGTGTTATCCATTTATTGTTTTCTAGTTCATAGTTAATTAGTTGTTCATTTCATTCCTTTACTTTGTAATTCATTGTTAGGGACTACCAATATTTAAGTTTGGGGGTGTGATGAGCGCTGAAAAGTGCGCATTTAAACCCCCTAAGCGAGGGTATTTTAGTCCATTCATCTATCTTTATTTACCCGTTTTAGTACTTATTTGTGTTTTTGTCTATTTCAGGTCAATAATGTTAAAACGACCTAAAAATGGTTTCTTAAGGCCTTTTTGGTGTCAAATTAAGTCTTAGTGATGATCCGGAGTAAAAGGAGACTAATTTGGAGCAAAAAGAGGCTGATGCTGAAAAACTGCCAAGTTGGATAGACCTGAGAAAAGTCTGATAGATCTGAGAAAAGTGAGATCGATCAAAGTTAGATAGATTGAACCCAGATTGATCAAAAGTTGGATCGATCGAACTAAGTTGGATCGATCGAAGAAAAGTTGGATCGATCGAAAATGTGCTGGAAGTGAGATATCTTATTCCCGCGGGCCCAAAACTCAACCAACCACATAGTACGGGATTAGATATTTTTGGGCTATATTTCTAACTTAATGGCTAAGAAAATGACCTTCTATATAAAGGAAAGTGACCCTTTTTGTAAAAGAGCTTCTTATTATTTTATTTTTACATTGTAATTTTAGTTTCTCTCTCTAGAAAGTTAGAGATTAGGGTTAGAAGAAAAGAGGGAAGTGGAGGCACATCTCAAGAACCCATCTCTAGATCCACACACACTCTCTCCTAGAGCTTCAAAGAAGAAAAAGAAGAAGAAGATGGAGCCATGTTTGGAGCTTGCTCTAAAAGGCTGCATGACCACATCTACCTCCTCAATGATTGGCTAGATCTACACTTAGGGCTTAGATGAGCCCTAAGTCTTGTGTAATCTAAACCCTTGTATTTCTATTTTTGGAGATTTATATATATTGTTGTGATTAGTGTTCTAGCCTTGTGAATTTAATGAATATTGGTATATTTCTATGATTTCTTTGGTTTAATTCTTCCTATTAATTCTCTAGTTTATTTACATGTCTATGTGTGATTAAATTAGGAATTATTTCTTACATGATTCATATGGATTAATTCTTTCTATTGATTCTTTTTGTGATTACATGTTGTCTTATGTGTAATTATTTGGGAATTGATCTCTGCACTAGTTTCTCTATGTTGGTTGCATGTCTATGTGTGATTAATTAAGGATTTAGTGATGGCTAAGCATGGGTTTTTATTAGATAGGTTTGTCAATTAATTTAATGGATTATTCTTATACTTAATGGGTTGTTCTATAATTTAATTCATGCTTGTAGGTAGGTAGACAATCTATACTTGATTTGATATTCCGTAGCTTATTATTGCAAATTTCATGATTCTCTAGATTGGTGTGTGCTACAATTGTGACTAGTTTGATGGGTCATGCTTAGATTTGAAGGGTTGTTCTACACCTAGTATATTTTTTGGTTAGGTAGACAATTCATAGATGAATTTGATGGTCCAAGCTTAATATTGCAATTGGTAGTCATATTTTGTTCACAACAATGTATTCCCCATTAATGGAAAGTAAGTGGTTAATTACATGAGCTTAGTGGTGATTCCAACACCCTACGACCTTCCTTCATATCTTTTAAATCCCTATCTCTCACTATTTTATTTTACTTGCATTTTAATTTCCTTGCATCTTAGTTTAATCAACCAATCTCTCTTTGCAATCATTTGATACATTAGAGTCAAAGTTAAATTCCAACACGTATAATCCCTTGGGACGATCCCTACTCACTCTTGCTACGCTAGTAGTAGTGGTGGTAGTGATTTTTATAAATTTAAACTTGACTTAAAAGGCTTTTCTTGAACCGCACATTCACTACATTATTTTGGCGTATACAAGTGGCCGTCGTCACAAACCTCTTCCTCCCTTTCCTAGGTAGCCTCCTCAACTCCGTGATGCCTCCATAAAATTTTGACCAATGGAATGGTTTTGTTCCTCAATACTTGTTCCCTAGTGTCTAGAATCTGCATTGGCCCCTCCTGTAACGACCCAATCATTTGCCTTCCTTTCCTTTTTCCTGAAATTTTACGAATGAAATTTTTTCGTTTAATTTTCTTTTCTGAGCTCTGTTTCATGTCGCTTAGTGTCATCTCGAGTGCTCGGAATTGGTCCCTGAGACTCTTTTCCGTGGATTGACAACTTTCTTTGAGGACCGAGTCATTTTTACATTTTTCGTTTTTCGATACTATTCACTTTTCGTCATTTTCCCCATTTCGTCATTTTCCCTATTTTGTCTTTTCCCCGTTTGACACTTTGTTGGCGTAACCACACTTCTTATGTTCGAAGTTGGTTTTTGACTTCATGTATCTCCATCTTGAGTGGTTTTCACGAAATACGTATCTTTACTTTTGCAAGAAAGTACTTTGGTTGCTCCCGGTGTCCATAGGGGCATGGATGCAAAGTTCTTTGAAATTATTTTCTTTTCTTGGGGTGTTTTTCGTAAATATCTTTTGAAGATATTTTATTTCAGGGGTTTTTAAGAAAATATTTTTGGAAGATATTTTCATTCTGGGCCATAAGTGTAGTTTTCACTTTTTGGAGGGGCCATTGTGCAATTAATGAAAGTTATTGCAAAATGTCTTGTTTTGAACTTGGATCCTCGTACGAGATTCATTTTCACATTTCGTCGAGTTGTGTACTCTTGGAATTTCCTCCTGGTTGATGTTTTCCAGTTTTAGGGTTTTTGGCCCTAGTTTTTGCCAAACTTGTTTTGGGCATAACTTTCTGCTCAGGACTCGGTATTCAATGTGATTTCTTCCGTTATTTATATTTTATCATTTTGAATCTTTTTTATTCACAAAGTTTTGCCATTTGAGCGCGTCTGCTCAAATTTTACTTTTTCGGACCCGGCGGGGCCCGTTCGGGGCATTTTTTGAGATTTCTATAAAAGGGGGGTAAGATATTTCATTTTTCATCTTCTCCCCTCTTCATGCATGACCTGGAGCTTCCATGGCAGCCCAAGGGGTGCTGCCATCTTCTCTCTCCTCTTTTGGTTCACTTTTCCTTTATGGAAAGTTTTCGGCCTTAACGTTTGTTGTTCCCCTCGCTGTGCTCTACCTTTCCCCCTTATTAGAATTCAGTTTTGACCATTTCTTGAGTTTGGTTTTGAGGTCAAGTTATGATTTTGATGGGGCTTTCATGGTGGTTATGTTCACGGCGTTGTCCCCGACAAAACCTAGTAGTTTCGTCGGATTCGGAGCCGTTCCATTTTGATGGCATTTGAGATTTTCATCTCAAATTGAGGTAGGGGATGTTCTAGGTTTAAATTCTTGTTATATAGCATGCTTGTGATGCTTATAATACTTGTTTGCATGATTAAATATAAAATCTAGAGATTTTATTATTTATTTTTCTTGTACGGGATCTAATTTTTTCGGTTGCTCATGACTTGGTTTAAACATGTAGCATGATTTTATATTGCCCCTTGATATGCTCATTGTTGTGTATTAAAATTGGAACATTTGAATAAGTATTAAAGATTTTATTTAATATTTATCTTAGGTGAAAGATTAATTCGCATGGCCTTAACTAGCTTGAAATTAATATGTGTTAGCATATTATATTAGGCCTTAGCATGCTCTTCAACATAGTTGAATTTGAAAATAATTGAAGGTGTTTTGAAAATTAGTAATTATTAATTAATTTGATTAATTAATTTGCCCCAAGTGCACTATTCACTCTATTTAAATTCCGACTTGATATTCTTGATTTACATGCCATATAGCTTCACATATATTTGATTTAGAATATTCGGTTAGGTTTTGAAACCTTTTATTTAATTAAATTCCATATTTAAGATTTAATCCTCGTGGTGATATACAACTTGGAATTGAATTGTGGCATGCTAGAAATTTAAGCTTAGGTATAGTTGTTCACATATATAAAATTGGGATTAATTGCATGAGAATTGCAACTTTTATTTTATATTTAACTTTAGTGAAAGTTTAATTCACATGGTCGTAAATTGAATGAAAGAAACATGTAATGTGATATTTCATTAGTCCTTGGCATGTTCTCTAAGATATGTTAAATTGAGAGCATTTGGATAAGTTTGAAAATCTAGGGATTTTAATTAAAAGAATAAATTAAAATCTATTTAATGGTCCCCTTAGCTTAATTAAGTTTTTAACTTGATAATTGTATTGATCATGACTTGTTACTAGCATATATTAGTTTGGGACTATTAGAAGTGTTTTAGAACCTTAGGATTTAAATTAGCATGATTTAATTAAAGTTCTACTTTGTTGTTCCAACAACCTAATTGAGTTTTAGAATGGATATAGGGGATGACCATGCCACGTCCTTTAACATGTATTAAATTTGAGGTTATTTGGAATTGAATCGGAATCTAGAGAATTTAATTGTGTTTATCTATTTAAATTCTATCAATTTGCTCCATGATCTACTTGTGTTTTAGAAGTGGTTTCTATATTCAAATCATGGACTTGAACTTGTTGTATATTCATTTGGTTATGTTTTGAACATTGGATAACATAATTGCTATGTTTGTATTCATGAGAATATGTTTTCCTTATTGAATATATTGTTGCCTTGTGTAATGATTTGCACACTTCGAGCTTAACATTGTTCATGCATAGCGTGTAACGAATCGCACACTGAAGATTCGACATTCATCATATCATATTAGTTGTGGATTTAGAGCATGTATTGTATAGGTTTCCAAATTTGGTTGGGCTTAGTAGATAGTTGATTATCTTGCATATTTTTGTTGATATATGCGTTGTTGCATAACTTGTTGATTTTGAAAACTTGGGGATGTCGTTGTTTGACTATGGTTAGGACGTGGTTCTAGTACGGGGGATAGTCCCTCTATATATAGTCTAGTGCGCACATAGGGAGGTTACCCATAGGCTAGTAACCCTAAAGTAACTATGTTGTCGGTCTAATCCGGCGTGACGTCCGAGTATCCACTTTGTTTGATTTCGCATTTCATTTTCAAGTTGATAACTAGATGATGTTGTAACTTGTTGTTTCTTATTTGTCGTTCCATTTTAAGTTACAGGATGTTAACTTTGCGAAATTGTGCTTTATGCGTTGTATTGGAAGTTCCAATGTTGGTTAAATTGCATCGATTTTGAAAATCGTGCTTTGACGTTCTAATAAAGCTTAAGATTGATCCTATTGATTCATTTATAACATAGATATTAGGTGACATGAACCCCTACTGTCATTTTGTGCTTTAGATTCTAAGTTGATGGCTTTGAGAACTTAAACCTTGTTGCATTGTATAACATGCTCTTTTGTTGTTGAATTGCATGGATAATGTGATTCTTGTTAACTTGTATTCAAATATGCTTTTGTCATGTTGTATGGATTACTCTAGACCTAGTTCAATTGTATTGAAAATGCAATTCATGTTAATCTATGCTTAAGCATTCTTCTTATCGTGTTCTTTGGATTATCCCAACCATGATTCGTTTCATACACGTATGTATATCATGGTTCTTGTTGCTTAGACTCTAAGGTAACTTAGGATGCTCCCCGAGTCTCACTTGGACATAGACGTTAGGTGGCATGAGCCCCTTTAACATGTTTCACCTTAAAGTGATAAATTTGTAAAATGCTAGGTCGATGCATGCTCATCTCCTACGAGTAGCTTTATGTTACTCACCCCTACGATACTGGGGCATATTTCAGGTATGAAGACTTGGTTCGTGACACCTAGTATTCCTTGGATGTCGTGTAGCTTTCAAGTTTCCATTTCATGCAAATGTTAGAATGAAATGTCATTTTGAAGACTTATATGTCAAAATATGTATATTTGATTCCATGTATGTAATGTGTACTTAAGTACACTTCTTTCAATATAATTGATATGTATGAGATGAGGCCGGAGGCCAATGACCATTATATTGTGTTCTATGTACTTTTTAACTTCATGAAATATTGTGAAAATCTTGAAAAATCGCAAGTCATTGCTTCACCATGGTTGCATCGGGTGTGGGAATTCCATTCTCATTCTTTCATAGGGTCTCATAAATCATGTTTGAAGTGTGGCCAAGGACCAAACGGTCATTTGATCCCGTTTTGTATTTTTGGATTCCGAGTTTTCATTCCAAGTTCCATTTTTGGCTTTTTGCCCTTTGGGGGGTCGGATTTTGTATCAGTGGTATTTTTAAGTTGTGGACCATTGTAGCACATCCAAATAGGTAAGTTACGTTTGCGTGAATGGTCGTTTCCGGGCAAAACCTTATCGTTTGTGTTTTTAGCCTCTCGTGAATTCATTTCACATATTTTTTTTTGCATATTCTGATCTAGGGGCATTATGGACCTTTTACATCAATTTTATTTTCTTATTTTGACATGGTTGAATAGAAAACATGATTTTAGGTGGGGTTTCTTCTTCGTGTTTTTCCAGAAAATGTCATCTTGATATCAAAAATCGCTTACAAAGTTCAGCTCTCAGTTTTTCAACATCGCAGCTTTTTGAACCTCCATGACCAGATTTCATGGAGGGGCATTTCAGGCATTCTACATTGAGTTTTTTTTTAATTCTCTAGCGAGTCACGTAGAAAACTCGATTTTAAGGGGGGTTTCTTCTTTGTGTTTTTGCAAAAAAATTCATCTAGGCCTCCAAATTCGGCCTCGGTTCTGGACTTTTCTGAAAAATAACCCCATAGCAGCTTTATGGGCTGCTGATGCCAGCCATGGTGCACTCGGCGCTCGCGCGGCATGCATGGGCACGCGCATGGGCGTGCGCATGGGGCTGTCATGGCCCCTCGTCGGGCCATCGCGACGTCAACTCTTCTTTTGGGCTTTTCTCCTTCGTCCGGATTCTGATTCAAGTGAATTTTTTTTTTAACTTGATTAATTTTTCGTTGTCTTTCCAATGGTGTGCTCGGTTGCACTTGGTTCTTCCTGGATAATTATCAGTTTACCCTTTTTGCCTTAAGTGCTCGTTGTTCTTCGTCATGCCGTTTCTCCTTCGTCCGGACTCCGAATCATGCGATTCTTGAGTCCATCTTGATTAGTTTTTCATTATCCTTCTAGCGGTGTGCTAGGTGGCACCTGAATCTATAGTTTTCAGAAATGACTATTTTGCCCCTGGGGGCTTATTTGTCATATTTTCGATCTTTTGCTTCCGCATCAGTTCTTGTTGAGTTCCACAACCTCATAAAAGGTCATTTTGACTTCTTATAGTCTTGTTTTCTGTTTTCGCTTCCGTATTCGGATTCGTTATCGGATCCGTTATCGAATCATCCTTACGGTTCATCACAGGATACGCTGGCCTAAAAACCAGGGTCGTCACAGGTAGTATCAGAGCGTCGGGGTTCGAATACCTTAGACGACGGGTTTTGGATGCATATCATGCTCATGTTGTTTTGCTTTGATTTGTCATTTGTATCTTGATAACATGTCTTATATGATAACATGTTCACATGTTCAGGTGTTTTGAGACATCTGTCATTGGTTGAGTATGTTTTTGTGTACATATGCTTCCTGATAATATGTTCTGTGTCACTATCATGTTCTGGTGTGATAACATGTCTACGTGCTTCTTGATAACATGTTTGATTTGATAACATGCCTATTTGCTTATGTGGTAACTTGTTTACTACTTGTGTGAGTAGATAATTATGCTATGTTGTATGCTACTTGTTTACTTTATGTCAGGTTTTTCCATTGTCTCTTAGGATCTATCGTATCCCTTGGATGTGTTCTTGTTTCACGAGTTTCTTCCTTGGATAGGAGAAATTCATTCTGTGAGGACCCATGTAGGGAACCTTCTTGTTTGTTCTGTTGGTTGATGCGAGTAAGGCTCATGTGAGCGTAGACGACTGCGATTCATTTCCTTTTCCTTGTCTGGTGGAGTGAGATATGGGCCAGGGAGGCACCATTTCATTCCTTTTCCATCGTAGCTTTTAGATCTAAAGCCTTAAGCATAATGGTGCCAGTGTCATTATTGTTAGAGTTTTGGGATTAGCTACCCCAACTCTCGCAGATGCTTGGTTCCCGCGGTGCTTTTGGTAATGATCATTTTTGACATTGATGTCATTTGTATCGAAAAGTTCCCTTCTGGAGCATGTTACGAACTAGTGCCTTATACTGTCATGCTACCTTACTGACGAGTAAGTGTGGGCGAGTTCTGGTCACTGTTCGTACTGCCTTGTTACTCTCTTCTTCTATCACGTTTTGTTGTCTTGGGATTCTCTCGGTAGTTGACATTGAGTTAACGTGCCGATTCGTATGAGGTGTTGTCTCAGTTCATGGTTTCGCGTTCCTTCAGTTGATCTTTAGACTTCAGGATTTGTTCTTCAGTGCGTTGTGAGCTATCCTTTGATTTGACCTTTTGTTCGGTCATTATTCTGTTCTCTCTAGTATATTCTTAATTTCGGGGACGAAATTCCTTTAAGGAGGGTAGGTTGTAACGATCCAGTCATTTGCCTTCCTTTCCTTTTTCCTGAAATTTTACGAATGAAATTTTTTCGTTTAATTTTCTTTTCTGAGCTCTGTTTCGTATCGCTTAGTGTCATCTCGAGTGCTCAGAATTGGTCCCTGAGACTCTTTTCCGTGGATTGACAACTTTCTTTGAGGACCGAGTTATTTTCACATTTTTCGTTTTTCGACACTATTCACTTTTCGTCATTTTCCCCATTTCGTCCTTTTCCCTATTTTGTCTTTTCCCCGTTTGACACTTTGTTGGCGTAACCACACTTCTTGTGTTCGGAGTTGGTTTTTGACTTCATGTATCTCCATCTTGAGTGGTTTCCACGAAATACGTATCTTTACTTTTGCAAGAAAGTACTTTGGTTGCTTCCGGTGTCCATAGGGGTATGGATGCAAAGTTCTTTGAAATTATTTTCTTTTCTTGGAGTGTTTTTCGTAAATATCTTTTGAACATATTTTATTTCAGGGGTTTTTAAGAAAATATTTTTGGAAGATATTTTCATTCTGGGTTATAAGTGCAGTTTTCACTTTTTGGAGCGGCCATTGTGCAATTAATGAAAGTTATTACAAAATGTCTTGTTTTGAGCCTGGATCCTCTTACGAGATTCATTTTCACATTTCATCGAGTTGTGTACTCTTGGAATTTCCTCCTGGTCGATGTTTTCCAGTTTTAGGGTTTTTGGCCCTAGTTTTTGCCAAATTTGTTTTGGGCATAAATTTCTGCTCGGGACTCGGTTTTCAACGCTGTTTCTTCCGTTATTTATATTTTATCATTTTGAATCTTTTTCATTCACAAAGTTTTGCCATTTGAGTGCGTCTGCTCAAATTTTACTTTTTCAGACCCGGCGGGGCCCGTTCGGGGCACTTTTTGAGATTTCTATAAAAGGGGTGAGATATTTCATTTTTCATCTTCTCCCTCTTCATGCATGACCTGGAGCTTCCATGGCAGCCCAAGGGGTGCTGCCATCTTCTCTCTCCTCTTTTGGTTCACTTTTCCTTGATGGAAAGTCTTCGGCCTTAACGTTTGTTGTTCCCCTCGCCGTGCTCTACCTTTCCCCCTTATTAGAATTCAGTTTTGACCATTTCTTGAGTTTGGTTTTGAGGTCAAGTTATGATTTTGATGGGGCTTTCATGGGGGTTATGTTCACGGCGTTGTCCCCGACAAAACCTAGTAGTTTCGTCAGATTCGGAGCCGTTCCATTTTGATGGCATTTGAGATTTTCATCTCAAATTGAGGTAGGGGATGTTCTAGGTTTAAATTCTTGTTATATAGCATGCTTGTGATGCTTATAATACTTGTTTGCATGATTAAATATAAAATCTAAAGATTTTATTATTTATTTTTCTTGTACGGGATCTAATTTTCCCGGTTGCTCATGACTTGGTTTAAATGTGTAGCATGATTTTATATTGCCCCTTGATATGCTCATTGTCGTGTATTAAAATTGGAACATTTGAATAAGTATTAAAGATTTTATTTAATATTTATTTTAGGTGAAAGATTAATTCACATGGCCTTAACTAGCTTGAAATTAATATGTGTTAGCATATTATATTAGGCCTTAGCATGCTCTTCAATATAGTTGAATTTGAAAGTAATTGGAGGTGTTTTGAAAATTAGTAATTATTAATTAATTTGATTAACTAATTTGTCCCGAGTGCACTATTCACTTTATTTAAATTCCGACTTGATATTCTTGATTTACATGCCATATAACTTCACATATATTTGATTTAGAATATTCGGTTAGGTTTTGAAACCTTTTATTTAATTAAATTCCATGTTTAAGATTTAATCCTCATGGTGATATACAACTTGGAATTGAATTGTGGCATGCTAGAAAATTAAGCTTAGGTATAGTTGTTCACATATATAAAATTGGGATTAATTGTATGAGAATTGCAACTTTTATTTTATATTTAACTTTGGTGAAAGTTTAATTTACATGGTCGTAAATTGAATGAAATAAACCTGTAATGTGATATTTCATTAGTCCTTGGCGTGTTCTCTAAGATATGTTAAATTGAGAGCATTTGGATAAGTTTGAAAATCTAGGGATTTTAATTAAAAGAATTAATGAAAATCTATTTAATGGTCCCCTTAGCTTAATTAAGTTTTTAACTTGATAATTGTATTGATCATGACTTGTTACTAGCATATATTAATTTGGGACTATTAGAAGTGTTTTAGAACCTTAGGATTTAAATTAGCATGATTTAATTAAAGTTCTACTTTGTTGTTCCAACAACCTAATTGAGTTTTAGAATGGATATAGGGGATGATCATGCCACGTCCTTTAACATGTATTAAATTGAGGTTATTTAGAATTGAATCGGAATCTAGAGAATTTAATTGTGTTTATCTATTTAAATTCTATCAATTTGCTCCATGATCTAGTTGTGTTTTAGAAGTGGTTTCTATATTCAAATCATGGACTTGGACTTGTTGTATATTCATTTGGTTATGTTTTGAACAATGGATAACATAGTTGCTATGTTTGTATTCATGAGAATATGTTTTCCT
Source organism: Cornus florida (assembly GCF_030987335.1). Classification (NCBI taxonomy): domain Eukaryota; kingdom Viridiplantae; phylum Streptophyta; class Magnoliopsida; order Cornales; family Cornaceae; genus Cornus; species Cornus florida. The sequence goes on along the minus strand of NW_026775572.1, from coordinate 85,129,163 downwards.
TATTGAATATATTGTTGCCTTGTGTAATGATTTGCACACTTCGTGTTTAACATCGTTCATGCATAGCGTGTAACGAATCGCACACTGAAGATTCGACATTCATCATATCATATTAGTTGTGGATTTAGAGCATGTATTGTATAGGTTTCCAAATTTAGTTGTGCTTTGTAGATAGTTGATTATCTTGCATATTCCTGTTGATATATGCGTTGTTGCACAACTTGTTGATTTTGGAAACTTGGGGATGTCATTGTTTGACTATGGCTAGGACGTGGTTCTAGTACAGGGGATAGTCCCTCTATATATAGTCTAGTGCGCACATAGGGAGATTACCTATAGGCTAGTAACACTAAAATAACTATGTTGTCGGTCTGATCCGGTGTGATGTCCGAGTATCCACTTTGTTTGATTTCGCATTTCATTTTCAAATTGATAACTAGATGATGTTGTAACTTGTTGTTTCTTATTTGTCGTTCCATTTTAAGTTACAGGATGTTAACTTTGCGAAATTGTGCTTTATGCGTTGTATTAAAAGTTCCAATGTTGGTTAAATTGCATCGATATTGAAAATCGTGTTTTGACGTTCTAATAAAGCTTATAATTAGTCCTATTGATTCATTTATAACATAGACGTTAGGTGGCATGAACCCTTACTGTCATTTTGTGCTTTAGATTCTAAGTTGATGGCTTTGAGAACTTAAACCTTGTTGCATTGTATAACATGCTCTTTTGTTGTTGAATTGCATGGATAATCTGATTCTTGTTAACTTATATTCAAATATGCTTTTGTCATGTTGTGTGGATTACTCTAGACCTAGTTTAATTGTATTGAAAATGCAATCATGTTAATCTATGCTTAAGCATTCTTCTTGTCGTGTTCTTTGGATTATCCCAACCAGGATTCGTTTCATACACGTATGTATATCACGATTCTTGTTGCTTAGACTCTAAGGTAGCTTAGGATGCTCCCCGAGTCTCACTTGGACATAGACGTTAGGTGGCATGAGCCCCTTTAACATGTTTCACCTTAAGGTGATAAATTTGTAAAATGCTAGGTTGATGCATGCTCATCTCCTACGAGTAGCTTTATGTTACTCACCCCTACGAAACTGGGGCATATTTCAGGTATGAAGACTTGGTTCGTGATGCCTAGCATTCCTTCGATGTCGTGTAGCTTTCAAGTTTCCATTTCATGCAAATGTTAGCATGAAATGTCATTTTGTAGACTTATATATCAAAATATGTATATTTGATTCCATGTATATAATATGTACTTAAGTACACTTCTTTCAATATATTTGATATGTATGAGATGAGGCCGGAGGCCAATGACCATTATATTGTGTTCTATGTACTTTTTAACTTCATGAAATATTGTGAAAATCTTAAAAAATCGTAAGTCATTGCTTCACCATGGTTGCATCGGGTATGGAAATTCCATTCTCATTCTTTCGTAGGGTCTCATAAATCATGTTTGAAGTGTGGCCAAGGGCCAAATGGTCATTTGATCCCATTTTGTATTTTTGGATTCTGAGTTTTCATTCCAAGTTCCATTTTTGCCTTTTTGCCCGTTGGGGGGTCGGATTTTGTATCGGTGGTATTTTTAAGTTGTGGACCATTGTAGCACATCCAAATAGGTAAGTTATGTTTGCGTGCATGGTCGTTTCCGGGCAAAACCTTATCGTTTGTGTTTTTAGCCTCTCGTGAATTCATTTCGCATTTTTTTTTTTGCATATTCTGATCTAGGGGCATTATGGACCTTTCACATCAGTTTTATTTTCTTCTTTTGACATGGTTGAATGGAAAACATGATTTTAGGAGGGGTTTCTTCTTCGTGTTTTTCCAGAAAATGTCATCTTGATATCGGAAATCGCTTACGAAGTTCAGCTCTCAGTTTTTCAACATAGCAGCTTTTTGGACCTCCATGACCAGATTTCATGGAGGGGCATTTCAGGTATTCTACATTGAGTTTTTTTTTAATTCTCTCGTGAGTCACGTAGAAAACTCGATTTTGAAGGGGTTTCTTCTTTGTGTTTTTGCGAAAAAGTTCATTTAGGCCTCCAAATTCGGCCTCGGTTCTAGACTTTTCTGAAAAATAACCCCATAGCAGCTTTATGGGCTGCTGCTGCCAGCCATGGTGCACTCAGCGCGCGCGCGGCGTGCATGGTCGCTTGTATAGGCGTGCGCATGGGGCTGTCATGGCCCCTCGTCGGGCCGTCGCGACGTCAACTCTTCTTTTGGGCTTTTCTCCTTCGTCCGGATTCCAATTCAAGTGAAATTTTTTTTGAACTTGATTAATTTTTCACTGTCTTTCTAACGGTGTGCTCGGTTGCACCCTGTTCTTCCTAGATAATTACCAGTTTACCCTTTTTGCCTTAAGTGCTCGCTTTTCTTCGTCATGCCGTTTTTCCTTCGTCCGGACTCCGAATCATGCGATTCTTAAGTCCATCTTGATTAGTTTTTCGTTGTCCTTCTAGTGGTGTGCTCGGTGGCACCCGAATCTATAGTTTTTAGAAATAACTATTTTACCCCTGGGGGCTTATTTGTCATATTTTCGATCTTTTGCTTCCGCATCAGTTCTTGTTGAGTTCCACGACCTCATGGAAGGTCACTTTGACTTCTTAGAGTCTTATTTTCTGTTTTCGCTTCCGCATTCGGATCCGTTATCGAATCATCCTTACAGTTCATCATAGGACACACTGGCCTAAAAACCAGGGTCGTCACACCTCCTCATAAGTTGCATCCTCATCAATCTCAAAGTCGGCCCATCTCCAAATGTATGCCAGATCTGGCTTATACTTCCTCAACATAGGAACATGGAAGACATTGTCCAAATGTGGGGGTAACGCCAAGCGATACGCAACCTCACCAACGCAATCCAAGATCTCGAATGGCCTAATGAACCTAGGAGATAACTTGCCACTTCACCCAAAACGCATCAATACCTTACGTGGAGCAATCTTGAGAAAAACATGGTCTCCCACCTCAAAGGATAATGGTCTCTTCCTCATGTCAGCATAGCTTTTCTGCTTACTCTGAGCCGTGACCAACCGCTGTCTAATCAACTTGATTTTCTCCGTGGTCTCAGTAATAATATCGGGACCCAAGGCAGTTGTCTCACCCACCTCGGTCCAATAAACTGGAGATCTACAAGGTTTGCCATATAATGCCTCAAAAGGTGCCATCTCAATGCTGGCCTGATAACTATTGTTGCAGGCAAACTCCACCAAAGGCAAGTGATCTTCCCAACTGCCTCCAAAATCTAATATGCAAGCCCGTAGCATATCCTCCAATGTTTGAATTGTACGTTCCGACTGACCATCAGTCTTAAGATGGAATGTCGTGCTAAAATGGAGCCCTGTGTCAAGAGCCTTCTGAAAACCCTGCCAAAAATTTGAAATAAACCGTGGATCCCTGTCCGAAACAATGGACACCGGAACCCCGTACAACCTGACAATCTGCCCCACATACTGCTTACTGAGCTTCTCTGTATCATCAGATACTTGCATAGGCAAAAAATGAGTTGTCTTTGTCAACCTATAGACTATGACCCAAACGGCGTCATTCCCCTTCTTTGACCTCGGAAGTCCCATCACAAAATCCATAGTAATGTGCTCTCATTTCCATTCCGCTACTGGCAATGGTTGCAACAAACCTGCTGGCCTCTGATGCTTGGCCTTCACTTGCTGACAAGTAAGGTACTTGGCCACAAACTGTGCAACGTCCCGTTTTATACCCTTCCACCAAAATTGGCTTATTAAATTATGATACATCTTGGTACCACCTAAATGAACTGCAAGTTGAGAGTGGTAAAAATCCTGAAGGACATTATCATGATAAGGCAAAGGGACATACATCTTTCCCTTGAACCTAAGACCTCCATCTGAATGCAAGGTCCAACCCTCCACAAACTCTCCACTGAAATCCGTATGCAAATGGACTTCATCTTGTTATCCTGCTTTTGTGCCTCAATTACCCAGTTAACAAGGGTTGGTTGAGCCACAAGGCTAAACAAAGTAGCTGATACATCATCATCACTAAAATACAGACCCATCTCTGCAAAATCCTTTATCATTTTCCATTCCAGGATGGCAATGCTCGCCAAGTTTTCATGTGACTTCCTACTCAAGGAATCTGCCACAACGTTAGCCTTTCCTGGGTGATACTGCAAATCAAAATTATAGTCCTCCATATACTTCACCCATCGTCGTTGCCTCATGTTCAAGTCCTTTTGTGAGAAAACATACTTGAGACTCTTATGGTCGGAGAAACCTCAAACTTCTCCCCATACAAGTAATGTCTCCATCTCTTCAATGTGAAAATCACTGCCGCCAACTCCAAATCATGAGTCGGATAGTTCTGCTAGTGAGTCTTCAATTGTCTAGACCCATAAGCAACCACCCACTCTGTCTGCATCAATACGTAACCTAAACCATCCCAGAAAGTGTCACAATAGATCACATAACCCAAACCACGTTCAAGAATCACTAAAACTGGAGTTGTAGTTAATCTGGTCTTCAACTCCCTAAAGGTTAGCCCACAAGCCTCATTCCATACAAACTTGATTCCTTTATGGGTAAGTCGAGTCATAAGTGCCGTTAAACGAGAGAAATCCTAAATGAATCTTCGATAATAGCCGGCTAGGCCAAGGAAACTCGGAATCTCAAATATACTATTTGGAAGCTCCCATTCCATCACTGCTTCAATCTTCGAAGGATCAACTGAAACTCCTCTTCCCAAGACAACATGTCTAAGGAACTTCATTTCCGGTAGCCAAAACTCGCACTTCTCGCACTTGACATATAACCGGTTATCCCTAAGGGTCTGCAACACTGTTCTCAAGTGAGACTCATGCTCCTCCTTCGAAGATGAGTACACGAGTATGTTGTCAACAAATACCACCACAAACTCATCAATATAGGCACTAAACACACGGTTTATCAAGTCCATAAAAGCTGTTAGAGCATTAGTCAAACCAAATGGCATCACAAGGAACTCGTAATGGCTATACCGTGTGCGAAAAGTGGTCTTAGTGATATCCTCATCACTGACTCTCAACTGATAGTTGCCCAACCTCAAGTCTATCTTTGAAAAACACTTAGCTCCCTTCAATTGATCAAACAAGTCATCTATCCTCGACAAAGGATACTTATTCTTGATCGTAGCATGGTTCAACTTGTGATAGTCGATACAAAGTCTCAAAGACCCATCTTTCTTCTTCGCATAAAGAACTGGTGCTCCGCACGGTGAAACACTGGGGCGAATGAAACCCTTTGCTTTCAAATCGTCCAACTGGCTCTTTAACTCATTCAACTCCGCCGGTGCTATGCGATACGGTGCCATAGAGATGGGCGCAGTACTAAGTATGATGTCAATGGCAAACACAACATCCCGTATGGGAGGCAACTTTATCAACTCCTCTGGAAAAACATCAAAGAATTCACCAACCACCACTGGAAAACTATCACCCAGACTCCACTCTTCCTCGGCTAAAAGTTTGGCCAAGTAGAACCTGTGAAGACCCCAATCATCAATACCATAAACGGTCAAAATGTGTGAATCACTCCGATCTCCAACAAAATAAAAACAATCTCCATTGGGAGTACATACGGTCACCCTCCCTCGGAAGCAGTCAATGGTGGCTCGAAAAAAGGTCAACCAATCCATCCTAAGAATGACGTCAAAACCCTTCATCTCTAGAGGAATGAAGTCGAACCACAATTTCTTCCCGGCTATCTCAATAGCACAACCCCAACAAATCCTACCTAATATAACTGGTCCCCCAACCGGTGTGTCAACACAAAGAACCCCATCCAAGGACATGATCTCCAACCCCAATGAATGTGCAAATGATGATGAAATGAATGAATGTGATGCACCTGAGTCAGTCAAAACTCTAGCCCAAGAACTGAACATAAGAAATATACCTCGAACAACTGAAGGTCCCACTGAAGTACCCGCCTGAGGAAGAGCAAAAACTTTGCCCTGCACTCCTGAACCCTACTATCCACCACTCAGATACCCTGATTATTGTGAAGATATACTAAGTGTAGAGCCCCTAGCAGGTCGTAGGCCCTGAACTGAAGCTGTAAGCTGTGGTGTCTGAGGAACCCTAGATCTAGACTGGACCACGGATGACTGTAACTGCCTGAACTGTGATCCCGTACCACCACGTGATCCACTCCCCCTCTGTGGGCACTCCCTCTTAAAATATCCCGTCTAACCATAACTGAAACAAACATTTAGAGTCTAGTCGAAGCAACAAAAGACTGTGTGGTACGTGTCTAAAGTTATGGGCAACGTAGCCTGATGTATCTTGACTGATGACAATGGTGGCAGACCACCTCACGTATGAATCCTAAAGATAAGGGAACTGTGGGTGTAGGACGTGCTTGCTATTGGGACCCTGTGAGTATGAACTGCCTCTTTCTCCTCCTTTGCCTCTATTCTTCTTCAACTGACTCGCTGAAGATGAAGCCTCACCCCTAAAATGCCTCTTAGACTCCCTAATCCATTGTGAGTCCCTGTCCTCTATCTCCACAACCAATGCCTGCCTCACCACTTTAGAATAGACCCTCAAATCCAAGACTGAAACACGGGGCCTAATGTCAAGGTGTAGGCCATCCTAGAACTTCAAGGCCTGTCCTCATCGATCCATACCAAGTCCGGTGCATAGCGGGAGAGAGACGTAAACTTGTTCTCACACTCCATAACACTCATACTCCCTTGGTAGAGGCCATCAAACTTCTTTCTCATTTCCCTCATTGTTGTCCTTGGGAAATACTTTTCATAAAAGAGCCCTTGGAAGATTTTCCAAGTCATCGTCTCAATATTATGGGTGTTGGTGATAGAACTCCACCAAACCTCGGTATCACCTGTGAGTGAGAAGGATGCTAGAGAGATCCTCAACCAATCTGTGGGCACCGCTATACCATCAAGCTTCTTGACCGCCTGGTCAAGCCAAAACTCTGCTACTAGTGGATCAAAATCCCCTGCAAATGGCTCGAGCTTGAGCCTCTAAAACCTCACAAGTTAGTCCATAGCCGAGTTAGCCATTACTGGTTTTGGAGGCCGCAATCCTGCAGTAACTCTCTAAACCATCTCTTCCATGGCCACTGCAAATCCACGTGTCATCTCCATCATCACTTGTGTGCCATCAAAAGGAGAAGGTGGCGGGTCAACACCCACGCCTCTGCTCCTATCCCTCCTAGGGTGGACCATATCCCAAAGAAGTTGTGTCTCATCCACATACTCCCTAAGGTTAAGACACGAAGTCTCTCCAGTCACACATCTAGGCGGCATGGTTCTACAAGTACAATGAAAATAGATGAATATAGATATAAGTCAATAATTAAATGGAAGTGCTTACAATCCCATGCAATTCACTCAATGGAAGCATGTACGCAATCATTGATAATGCGAACAAACATGTAAATCATGTTAAGTCATAAAACAAAATGTCTTAAACAATTAAACACATAATAAATAATTATCATGTAAACATGAAACACGAAATAAACCCAACCTATCGTCCTTAGGTTTTCGAACTTGGACGCTTTGATACCACGTTGTCATGCCCCGAATCCCGTGACTCAGGTCACGAAGGGAAAAAAAGAAAGGAAAATAAATAAAATAAATAAATAATTAGGTTCACTTGAGTAAATAAATAATAAGTAAATAAAAATAAAAATATTATTATTAATTAATTAATTAATTAAGTGAATATCATTTAGTTGACAATACAATATGTTTGCATTAAGTAGCCTAAAATAGACACATATGGTGGCAGATGGACTAACTTGGTTGTCAACACAGTAGTGAGTTAAACTTTTAAACCACAACATACATGGTGGAGTTGCGTAAACAGTGCCCTGATACTTGCCAAAAGTGAAATCCATCATATATACATATCACGTAGGGACCACAACATGGCATTAACTGATGATACTAAAATGAATATATATATATAGCAGCAAATGGTCTCATAATCTGACATGTATAACAACAATAAATGGCCTCACTGAGAAAGTCAATTCTTGGACTTATCTTAAATATACATGGACATACACATACACTGGTCATAGTTTGATCATAGTTTCATTGAAAATAATAATAATAATACTAATAATAATAGTTTCATAAAAATAAATAGGGATAATTACAATGGCACCCCCTGAGGTTTTTCATAATGACAGTTATATATAAGTTTGGCCTTTTTTGAACAATGACACCCCCTTATCAGAATTTTGATTAATTTTTATCCAAACAGGCCCTTAAATGATTAGAAAAGACAAAATTTCCCATCAGTATTTAATTGATTTTAATGACAAAATATCAGAATTTTTAAAAGACGCATTTGCCCTTCTATCAAGATCTCACCTAACCTTAAACAAGTGGCGTGTCTGTTTATTCCACACAGTCTCTCTAACTTCTGGAATGAAGAAGAATACTTATATTCTATCACCGATAAAAATCGTGATCCAGAGATAACGCAAATGCTCGCCGTCGACATCACACCAGTCAAACAAATTCGAAGCTCGAAGCGTGTAATCCAACGCCCTGCTCAGGCCATCACCGGCGGCAATTGTATTCCTACCAAGAACTCCTTGCTGAACGACCCAAACAGATCATCCACCATATCGCTTCTACTGAATAGAGATTGGCATCCTCGATGATGACGATATTAAGCCCATATCTGATTCTGCATCATCACCAAATCCATTTGCATTTTTACTGGAAGGCTCAATTCATTTACATCATACTCGGTCTGAAATATAGCCCCAAAACTAAAAGGAGAGAACCCGCACTCCCTAATCTCTTCAATGACTGCTGATTTAAGTACATCTCCTGTGTCAATGGAGCTCTAGTGGATATATATGGCCTTGTAAGTTAGACTCGAGAGGAGGCAGGCAATGGTGGCCCATTTGTTACCAAACGGGGTGATGGTTTCCATTAAAACTGGTTTAGAAAAAAAAAAAAAAAAAAAAAAAAAAAAAAAAAAAAAAAAAAGTGATTAATTTAGGGATGGTTTGGGTAGTGTAGGAATGGATTGGATTGCAATTGTATGAATGTATACGTGCGTGTGTGTGTGTGTGTGTGTGTGTGTGTGTGTGTAAAAGAAAGAGGTTGAAGAGAGGAAAGATAAGGCGGTGGTGATGGCGGCGACGGCTCTATGGGTAGGTGGTTGGTATGAAAAATGGGTAAATTGGTAATTTCAGTGTCCCATCATAAGTCAAAGGTTATAGAGGTCATTTTACCATGTGTCAGACACTCAAGGGGTGTCTTTGTGAAGGGAGCAAACCTGAGGGGGTGTGATCGTTCAAAAGTGGGCTAATTTGTATATGGTTGTCATTATAGCAAACCTCAGAGAGTGTTATTGTAATTAACCCAAATAAATAATAGCATGATTAATTTACCATTTGAATTAGACTATCCAAATGAATTCGCATATACATAAATTAAACAATAATTGTTCAATCCCACCACCATGGCCTCATTACGATCCATAAAGTGATAAATAATGTTAAGGGATTATATGAGTAGAAATGAGAGAGGAAATTCTATAAGAACTCCAAAAGATGGATGGGTGAGTTCCTAAGTCATTTTCCTCTTCCAAAATAATATTGCAAACATGTGTCATCAAATACATTATCCTAATACACCTTAAGTAAAAAATACAAATCCAAAAGTAAGCTACACAATGGATGTCACAATTATCACAAGTAGCTCAAAAACATTGTCAAGATCCCAATCAAGCTAGGGATGAGGAACATCTTCTTGGGCAATGCCCTTTCTTGAAAAATTTAAAAATCAATGGGGTGAGTAACGAATTACTCCGTATAAATGTCTCATGAATATAAACTAGGTTTCTCAAAATTTTACAAATATTGCATGGCAATACAATACAAAGGACATGCTCACTAACATCTAGTCTCAAGGGAAACCTAAATAGGATCATCCTAATCTAGCATAAATAATATTAATCCATTCATTTAGACAAGTATAAATCATGTAGTGTAATGTACATAAATCCACAAGTTACAATAATACATAAATGCCAACTTGAAAATAAAATTCGAAATCAATTAATAGGATAACTCAGAACACACTCACACTTCCGGTCACATAGCCATGCTATGCACCTAAATAAAAATAGTCATTTTCAGATTACTAGTTCGTCAGAAACTAACCGATTGACTAATATAAAGTGGGAAAACTTATGTTTCACCCGCGAGCGCCAAGCCTTCGTATTATCAAAGTAACAACCCTCGAATATCTCCCAAAATCAACAAACAAGTCCACAAAATAATCCATATACCATGATATGCCCAAATTACACTTCACATGCGCACATAAATTATACTAATCACACAAACCATGTCCTATAGTCCAAATCACTATAATGGCATACTATTTAATGCAATGCCAACAAATTGGGTATTTTAAAGTCATGTGATTTCATATTGTTACTATATCAAATTTCAAATATGTAAAAGTTTAATGTCATTATAGAAATATACATTTTCAAAGTTAATCCTTACAAGATAACAAATACATAAAAATTCATGAACAACCACAACATATAAGACACTTTAATTACAAGTAATTGTACACACTAAAATCTAACACTTTAATAAACATCAATAATATCATAAATGAAACAAATAATATGTTACACATGAAAATTAACATAAGAACTTAATAAAACATTATGGTTATGCAATTAAATCATTATATAAGCTCTCTCATCCAACCCACACACACAAGTATATGCATAACTCACACAATGGTCATAAAATTCCAAGAACTCCTAGGTTATAAGCACAATACACCCCTATCTCAAGTTATGAGCAAACTCTAACTACTCCAAAGGAAAAATGTGCTCCAAATCCAAAATTAATTGAGGGGTTTTGTTCCTCTCATAGTCCCCGTCAACTTCCATTCTATGGCAAGCTAAAAACCTCAAAGGTTGGAGGTGAAATGGTGGAGAAATGGTTGAAGTAAAATGAAAAAGAAAAGAATAGGAGAGAGAAGAGAGAGTGTCGGTGGAGTGGGAGAAATGAGAGGATTTTGACCCATTTTACACTTTCTTTCTCTATACACACACATATACATATCACACACATTCTCATCCACACATATCTCATCAACTAGTCAACCTAGGCCCCACAACATAAGAAATGCAATTAAAAATAAATATAAAAGGAAAAAGAAATAAAAAAATAAAACTTGGTCATCACAACATAGGAATATTGAGATCTTAATTTTTGTACCAACAATTTGTTCTATGGCTATTCTTACTGCAACTATAACACTAGAATTTCACAATTAACTTTGATGATTTGCTTCCTTTTTTCATAAGATTAATTCACTATTTTCCCATAAAAGTCGTGATTTTTCCTTTTTCATTTGAGCCTCTTTTAGAGTTTAGTTTTGATTGGAAAGCTTACTCCACTTGATTTTTAGTGGACTTGTTCAATCTCTACTCTGTGTATTTTTAGTGAACCAATCAGTTGAGTAAAAGAAAATATAGACAAATCTTTTGACTCCTTAATTACAACTTTAATACTATTGAATTTAGAAGTCGGGCTTTTCAAAAAAATAAAAATAAAAATAAAAATCAATAATCTTTTGGTCATACAAGTTTTCACCAAAAGACTTTGCTTCATTGAAAAAAAAAAAAAAAAAAAAAAAAAAAAAAAAAAAAAAAAACTCTCTATTATGATAAACATGAATTGACAATTTTTGTCAACAAAGTTTCAACGATAGGGAGTCTGCAACCTTAAAGCCTACCTGACTCCATCTTTCTTGTTCGTTCTAAGCAATTGTCATGCATCTTTGAATGTTTTAGCTCTCATTATTCTAAAAATAAAATTGTGTTGTCCAATCCTTGTTAAAAATATACGATATGACGTTAGAATCTTTTCTTTTCTTTTTTTTCAGTTGAATTGGTAAGCTTGTATAAATAAAGAAAATATGTACAACATCCATGAATATGGACACACACCAAGGCTACAACCAGTTGTTAAAAGGTCTCAAAAGACCATCATAGTAAATCAAGCTAACTTGGTAAAATTAAACTAGTAAGCATAAGACCATAAGGATGAAACCAAGGCTGTCCATGAGCAAAGACACTGTAAACTAGACTATCATAGTCACAGCCCTGTGGGAAGGCCACTGTAACCAAATATAAAACCTGAAAGAAAGAACCAGGACTGTCTATGAGCAAAAGCACAGCCCTGTTGGAAAAGTCTTTGCAGATCCATCATCAAACCAATCTTCCTTAAATCTGGCCCTCTGATTGATCTGATGAGAAGGTGTGGAGGAGAAGACTTGTTCCTGAAGGCCCTTAAATTTCTTTCCTGCCAGATGAAGTATATTACAGTTGATAGAAGCAGCTTGTGTGATGAAATTACCTTGATTCCAAGAGTTAGAACACCAATCAATGAGGTCACTCCAATTACTAGGCATAATGTAGAACCCTGCAGCATGTTGTATGAAGTCCCATATGACACAACTATATCTGTATTTAAAGAACTGGTGGTCTAATGACTCCCATTCAGCTAGACAAAGAAAGCAGGCATTAGTTTTGTACTTATGCCTTATAGGCTTTGCATCCAATGTATAGAGTCTGTTCTTGATTGCCATCCAAACAATATGCCCATGTTTTAGAATATGGTGCTTAAACCAAATGAGATGATGCCATGCAAATAACATTGATGGAGGGGTGAAATGTTCCATAGTAAGTATGTGTTGTGAGTTGTACGCAGCGGAATGTATATAGGAAATTTTAAGTTTTGAAAGATAGATCTGTATCGGTACCAACTTTACTTATTTTAGCAGATAAACGATTAATTGCATGCAATAAAATAAAGCAAAGTATAAAGTTAGAGATGACATCAGGATTTTAGCGAGGAAACCCCAGTTGATAAAATACGTCAACTGTAATGGGAAAAACCTCGTGGACTTGTGCAGTCCAAAGTAAACCAATCCACTATGCTTAAAACAAAGTATTCCGAACTTTGACTCTGGCTCACACCCTATCGTTCTACACCACACCAATCGCTGACGATCCTCTGGCTTTGTGACTCCCCGTCCAACAGCAATTTGACCTCAGGCTTACACTTGATATTCGTAGAAGAGTAGTAGGAAGATCAGACAGCACTTCACGAATGCCCCAATCCTTCTAAAGTGTGACTGCGTTTACTTCTATTCTTCAATCGTCTGAATGATGTAGAAGAAAATTTGCTTTGTCTGATCGATGTTAATACAACTGTATGATCATGATCATGATTCGAACACCACAACTTTAGACTCACTAGGTGAATATGTGTGGGTTCTAGGAAGACAACAGAAAAATCAATTTTGATTTGCTGAGAGAAATAAACTTCCTAAGGCTTTCAATAGTATCTGAATTATAATATAAAAGCCGTAAATAAACTAATGTATATGACATGGTTTATATAGAGTATAGAATGACCTAATCCCTCTGAAAATAAGGTAAATTTTGTGCATAGGATTTGGTACAATTCTAGACCAACTGGGAAATAAATCAGAATAAGGAAACTGCAATTGTATTGCAAATAGGACATCTTGAACCGGTTCAAGGAAGCTGAACCGGTTCAAGTTTGGCAGTGACTCAAACTTGAACATTTTGAACTTGTTCAAGGAAGCTGAACCGATTCAAGGTTGGAAGACTTGGATTTTGAATTCCTTCAGCCTTGGTTCATTCTACGGAAATTGTAGACTAACATGGAAAGTGTAGAATGTCCAACCTTGTTTATATTCCTTTCTAATATAGTGTCCTTACCCTTTTCATCATAAACTCTTCAAGTATGGTAAGTTTGAACTCCTTCCCAGTTGTGGAATTCCTGTTGAAATCGATGACTTGTAGAACAAGTAATTTAAATTACAACTCAACTTGGACTTGGTATGTTTATGATAATTGCCAAGAAATAAATAATATCTCACATGTGTGAGTAGTCCATTGGAGCACTTGGCAACCATTGTATCAAGTTTGGCATTGATGTAGGAGCTGCAATGCTATGGAGCTGGGATATGAAAGATTGGGATTGGAAGAATGGAATATGTTACAGGAATGATGGGATTACCAACTCAAAATTGGAAATTAGGCTATCAACTTTGACTTGATAATCCAATTAAAGAATTTTCATTTTCATAAGGCCTAATCGAGTAGAGATAGGGCCATTTGGGAGCCAATAATCCAGCCGCAAGCTTGTGCAGACCCCTAAACCAACCATGTGCCTTATTAAACCCCTTGCCATTCCCCTCAGTTTGAGAAATATTCTCCAAAACCCAGAGCTCAAAGATGAAGCTTTGACGGTCCAAACACACTTAGTCGTGATTAGGTACCTGTGAACCCAAGCAACCTAGAGAGAATCCTTCGTAATACATAGCTTCCATAGGTGTTTGAGACTTGAAAAATGCTATATCTTTATTCTTGTTGTCTTTGTGCAACCATTATTCTCTTTCTAATTATCATATTTAGCATAACCATTCTCAACTAATTCCTACAAATCAATAGATAATTTTTACCTTTAAAAATGAGAACAATTGATTGAGAATTACCGGTAGAATTACTTATTGTAGCCATTATTTCTGCCTTGTCTTGACTTTCAAAGTTGATCGTTGATTGCTTTGACTGCTAGCATTTTGAATATTTGAAATAAAAAATATCACCAAGGATAATGAGCGCATATGTAAAACTAATAATGGCTCTTTTATTACTTTTAATTTGCTCCTCCTACAAATCAGATTACATAGCTTCCTTAAATAAACAAACAAAAAGACAGAAAATTAATTGATATGATATAGTAGTTCAAGACTTATCCTATCCTATGTAAAATACAATGATATAATAAATAGAATAGAGATCACAGGCATGCCTTACCCAAGAGACTCTATTTCATACATGTTCAAACTCTATAAGCACTAAGCCATTCCTATTCAAGATACATATATTTAATTTAGTTCTCCATTTTAACCGAAAGTAATTTGGTATTTAGGCTGCTTGTTAGGACTGAACACAGGCCAAAATGTTTTTTATTTTATTTTATTTTATTATTATTATTATTATTATTATTCTGATGAAACTTAAATGAATTAGGCCAAAATGTTTCTCCATCTCCGCCCCATCCTTTTGGTTCTCGTCAAACATGCCGAACAAATAAGTTTGTATAGCGCTCCCTGGCTTCTTTGGAGTCCCACCCTTGACATGACTAATCAGGTTTTTGTAGTAAGTGCTTGCATTCTCCACACTTGCTCCAGTGCCAGCCTCGGATGGCCAGCCACTCTCCGACACCACAATCTCCAGATTCTGTCCACCTACCTTCTCAACGGCAGAGTACATGGCATCCAACAATGCATCGAAAAGGTTACAACTACTCCTGGTGAAGTAAATAGGGCATAAGGAAGCTGAATGTTTTGGGTGTCACCATAGGCAAAGTAAGGGTATATGTTGGCAAGTAATGGGGCATTATTGCTCGCGAGGAAGCTGATGATTGGCTCCATGAACGACCTTGTGCTGTCTCCGAATGCGCCGTTTGATGGAGGGTACGAAGTGGCCAAAAGTCCCGAGTACGTTGCTGTTGAAACCTATTAAAAAATAAACTTGATTTTAGTATCTAAGTCTTTTCAAAGTTTTTGGCATACACCCATACATGTGTATTAGGCCTTCCATCCCATATTAAAGATCCACTTTTGGAACTGTGACTCACAAAATTCTCGAAATAGACTTTTAATATGAGACGGATGTAGTATATTTATTACCATGGTAGCGTATAAAACCAAGAATTAATTGGAAAGGTGGGTTTATATCGGCTCGGACCGCTCGGTTATTGCCCATTTGATCTCTTTCAAAAATAAATATTGAAATGTGTGTATTTAGTTCACATACTTATTTTTCAAGAAAGTGGTATAACAGAGCAAAGCAAACAAAACCTTGATTTGGTCTTGTAGTCGGGCGCTACAATCGCGCTGTGGATGTTTTTCATGGCGGGAAGAACAAACTGGACATACTGAGCATTACCATTGTTGGGATCTACTTCATTTCCCACAGAAATGTAATCGGAACTTGACATCGGGTGAGTAAGCTTTTACATTCGTCTGGACCCATTGAGTTGCAGCTGAAGCATCGGATGCAAGCGCTTGAAGTTCCGGGTTCGGAACATCGAGAATGAGTTCTATGTTGGATCCTCTGAGTGCCTGCAGAGTTGCTTGGTTTGGATCGTAGATTCGCAACCTTCCAATGCCACTGGATTTGTATAAGTCTACGGTTTCCTGCTCCGATGGCAAATTGTTGCCAAGTCGTCCATTGCAAACGCCTATGGATTGTGCACCTGCATGCACGTGGAGTGTGCTAATTGGAGAAAGCAAATTGTCACCAACATTTTATAAGCTAGAAAAGAAAAAATGGTTGGCACAACCATGACCATATATATATTCTATCTCATTTCAAACACCTATGGATTGTGCACCTGCATGTGTGTTGACATTATGTCATGTAACGTGGCCTACATCACTAGGCTCCGTATCCTAAATTAGGGTTTACTAATAAAACACCACTAGGGATAAAGAGTTGTAACATAAAATGGTGTTTAAAATTCTTGTTTATGACTAAAAAAAATTCAAGAGTCAAATTTGTTCCTAAGAAATTAAAATTGAAACTAGGCAACTTAGTTTTTTAAAGGGTTAAGTGTAAAAAACCCTCCTCTACTATCAATATATTGTAAAATAGTGTATAAAACCCCTTTATACTATCAATTTGATGCAATTAACTCATTGTTTGTATAAAAAGACATTAAGACCCTCAATAATATAAATGAAATAATATTAAAAAATTTAGACAATATAAAAAGACATTAATACCCTCAATAATTTATTCTTTTCTTTTTTCTTTTTCTTCTTTTTTTTTTTCATGGTTGATTGATTTGTGGAATGGTGGTTTACGAAGGTCACCGCCGACGGCGCGTAGGGCAGCTGTGGCAACGCGTACCTCTGGGAAGCGGAGGGACGGGTGGTCGGTTATTGATGGAAATTATGTTTAAAGGCTCTTTGAATCAACGAGGTGGGAGTGGCAGCGCTTTGATTTGTTGTGGATGAGCTTTTAAGAATGGGGATGGGCTTTGATTGTTATTGTTGAAATATGTGGCTCAATTCCTACCAACTCACGATGTAATTTGCTCACCCATGACATCATCTTCTTGGCCTCTAAGTATATGTGTTCAACAAACAATTTTTCTTGGTCTCCAAGTCTAGTGTATGCATGCGGGGTCACCAAGTCTAAGAACAGTGATGACATTTTGGCTATAAATAGCCTTGATCTCCATGGTTCAATCATCCAACAATTGAGTGAGTTTGCTTAGTAAAGAAAAGCAAAGCGTGAGAGAATTTTGGGTGTAATTGGATTTTGGGTGTGAGCCACTTAAGTATTGCATCTCTTTCTTTTCGTAATGAAATATTAATCTACCTTCTCCCCGTGAATGTAGGCATAGCCGAACCACGTAAATCCTTATCTTATTTGTGTGTGCACTATTTTATTTTTCTTGTCATTTATTTTTTCTCTTGTTCTCATAAACTCCTATTTTGATCCTTATTGCATAACAAACTGGTATCAGAGCTCGATTCGTGTATTGTGCATAGATACTATTCACATATATAGTACTATTCCCCGAAAATTTTTTTTTTTTTTTTAGGAGTTTTTTGAGATGTCGACTAGATACGAGATTGAGAAATTTGATGGCAAGATTAGCTTCAATCTTTGGCGCATCAAGATGCAGGCCCTACTAACCCAGCAAGGTCTAAAGAAGGTGTTGTTCAGGAAGGACAAGTTGCCAGAAACTATGTCCAATGAAGACAAGGATGAGGTCGATGAAAAGGCGCGCAGTGCGATTCTCCTGAATCTAGCTGATGAGGTACTGCGTGAAGTTATTGATGAAGACACAGCGGCAAAGTTGTGGCTGAAATTGGAAAGTCTGTACATAACTGAGTCTCTCACCAATAAACTTTACCTGAAACAAAGACTCTACACCCTCCGTATGAAGGAAGGTATGCCTCTTAAGGAACAAGTTGATAATTTTAATTCTATTATTATGGATTTGAAAAATACTGATATTAAGATTGATAAAGAAGATCAAGCCCTTATTTTGTTGTGTTCTTTGCCTCCTTCCTATAAGCATTTTGTTACCACATAGCTCTATGGAAAAGACACCATTAGTATGGAAGATGTTAAATTCTCACTAAACTCTCAAGAGTTGAGAAAAAAGGTGTCTAGAAATAATGGAGATGAATAGGCCGAGGGTCTGGTTGTGAGGGAAAGAAGTGAGAAAAAGGGTTCTGGTAGTAGGGGCAAATTGAGATCTAAATCTAGGTCTCATAAAGATACTGAATGTTATTATTGTCACCAAAAAGGGTACATTAAGTGGAATTGTCCAAAATTGAAAAATAAGAAGAAAGATAAAAAAAAGAGTCTAAGGATAAATCCACTAGTAATTGTTTTGATGTTGCTGGGGTTGCTGAGGAAAGTTCCTCGGATGTCGAAAATGTTCTTTCAGTTTCTGTCAGTGATTGTCACTCCAGTAGTGAATGGGTTCTTGATTCTGGTTGTTCCTATCTTATATATCCCAATAGGGACTGGTTTTCTACTTACCGTTCTGTTGATGGTGGTACTATCTTAATGGGGAACGACAATCCCTGTAAGACTGTTGGAATAGGCACAGTCCAAATTAAGATGCATGATATATGGTATTGTTAGAACTTTAACTGATGTTCGGCATATTCCAGATTTGAAAAAGAATTTGATTTTTCTTGGTACTCTTGACTCTAATGGTTACATATTTTCAGCTGAAGGTGGAGTTTTGAGAATATCTAAAGGTGCTCTTACTATGCTTAAGGGAAAACAGAGAAAAGGCCTCTATTTTTTACAGAGCAGTATTGTGACAAGTGCTGCTTCAGTATCTTCTTCAGTTGATCAAGATTCAGAAACTATCCATCTATGGAATATGCGGTTAGGGCATATGAGTGAGGGGTTTGACAGAATTGAGCAAATGAGGTTTGCTAAGTGGACAGAAGACGGAAAAGCTGGACTTTTGCGAGCATTATGTCTTTGGCAAGCAGAAAAGACTCAAGTTCAGTACAGCTATTCACAGGACCAAGGGTATTGTTGATTACATTCATTCAGATCTTTGGGGTCCTTCCAGAGTTCCCTCTCTTGGTGGTTCTCGATATATGTTGACTTTCATTGATGACTTTTCCAAGAAAGTCTGGATCTATATCTTGAAACAAAAACATGAAGTGTTCCTTAAATTTAAACAGTGGAAGGCAATGATTGAAAAGCAGACCGAAAAGAAGATCAAGCGTCTCAGAATAGATAACGGTTTAGAATTTTGCTCAGGAGAGTTTGACGAGTTTTACACTAATGAAGGCATTGTCAAACACCATACAGCTCGAAAGACTCCATAACAGAATGGTGTAGCAGAATGCATGAATAGAACTCACTTAGAAAGAGCTCATTGTATGTTTTTCAGTACTCGGTTGTCTAAGGGATTTTGGGCTGAAGCAGTCAACACAGCTTGCTATTTGGTGAATAGGTCACAATCGACTGCTACTGAGTGCAAAACACCTGAAGAGGTATGGTCTAGCACTCCTGCTGATTATTCTAATTTAAGAGTTTTTAGATGTCATGCTTATGCTTATGTTAATGAAGGAAAACTTGAGCCTAGAGCCAAGAAATGTATTTTTATTAGCTATGCATCCAGGGTGAAGGGATACAGGTTGTGGTGTCCTGATCCTAAGTCACCTAAGTTTATTACCAGCAGAGATATTACTTTTGATGAGTTTGCTTTACTTCACCCGAGAAAGGAGTCTTTTGTTACAAGTGAATCTCAGGGTGTTAAGCAGCAGGTGGAGCATGACTTTAAAGCTCAAGAGAAACAAGTCAACACTACAGTTCAGCGCGATATTAAAAAGGTGCAGGATGGTCAAGTACTAGATGAATAATAGTACAGTATTGCTACAGAGACACAAAAAAGGCAGATTAAACCTCCTAAGAGGTATGCTTATGCATATTTAGTTGCTTATGCTTTGTCTATGGCAGAAAATATTGAAGATAAAGAGCCTTCTACCTACCAAGAAGCTATTATAGGAAATGAATCTACCAAGTGGACTATTACTACGACTGAGGAGATTGAATCTTTTCATAAGAATTAAACATGGGAGTTAGTGAAACCTCCTAAAGGCCAGAAGATTGTTGGTTGCAAATGGGTTTTCAAGAAAAAGGAAGGAACTCCAGGTGTTGAAGATGCAAGGTACAAAACACGTTTGGTGGCAAAGGGTTCTAGTCAGAGAGAAGGTGTGGATTTCAATGAAGTTTTCTCATCAGTTGTGAAACACACCTCTCCGAGTGTTACTTGCCATGGTTGTTCTATTTAACTTAGAGCTTGAGCAACTTTATATTAAAACAGCTTTTCTACATGGTGAGCTTGAAGAAAAAATTTATATGCATCAGCCAGAGAGGTTCATTGTTCAAAGAAAAGAAGACCATATTTGTTTGTTGTAGAAATCCTTGTATGGGTTAAAGCAATCTCCAAGGCAGTGGTACAAGAGGTTCGACACTTTAATGGTTGGACATGGTTATTTAAGAAGTAGCTATGACAGTTGTGTCTACTATCGGAAGCTCTCAAATGGTTCTTTTATGTACTTGTTGTTATATGTTGACGACATGCTTATTGCTGCAAAAGACATATTAGAAATCAACAAGTTAAAATCTCAATTGAATACTGAATTTGAGATGAAAGATCTCGGTGTAGCTAAGAAGACTTTGGGCATGGAAATTTAGAGGGATCGTCAAGCTGGCAGATTGAGTTTGCCATAGAAGAGTTATATTGAGAAAGCGCTTGACCTGTTCAACGTGCAGAATTCCAAGCATGTGAGCACACCACTTGCTACTCATTTTCGTTTTTCTGTAGCTTTATCACCACAGTCCGAAGAGGAGAAGGAACACATGTCATGTGTTCCTTATGCTAGTGCAGTTGGTAGCTTAATGTATGCAATGGTTTGCACTCGCCCTAATATTTCACATGCAGTCAGTGTAGTTAGCAGATATATGGATAATCCGGGAAAAAAACATTGGCTAGCTGTGAAGTAGATTCTTTGGTATTTGAATGGTACTGCAGATATTGGCTTAGCTTATCAGAAGAGCAGTGATGATTTTGGAAATGTTGTTGGTTTTGTGGACTCCGACTACGCTGGTGATCTAGACAGAAAAAGATCTCTGACAGGATACGTCTTTACTCTCTCAGGTTGTGCAGTTAGTTGGAAAGCAACTTTGCAATCTACAGTTGTTCTCTCTACTACAGAAGCAAAATATATGGCGGCCACTGAAGCAGTGAAGGAAGCCATTTGGTTGAGAGGTTTGGTTAATTATTTGGGTTTGTAGCAGAGCTCAACTGTTATTTATTATAACAGTCAAAGTGCAATATATTTGACCAAAAATCAAATGTATCACAAGAGAACCAAACACATTGATGTCAGATATCATTTTATTTGGGATGCCATATCAGAAGGAATTATTACTTTGAAGAAAATTGGCACAGCTGAAAATCTTGTGGATATGATGACAAAGTCCATTCCGGCTTTCAAGTTCAAGTATTGCTTAGACTTGGTTGGTATTCTCAAATGTTGAAATTGCCCTTAGGGGCTTAGTGGAGAAGACAGTTTGTTTTGCAGAGATACAGTGGCTCATTTGAATTTTCGCCAAGGTGGAGATTTGTTGAAATATATGGCTCAATTTCTGTCAACTCACCATATAATTTGGTCACCCATTTCATCATCAACTCTCATCACCCATGACATCATCTTCTTGGCCTCCAAGTATATGTATTCAACAAGCAATTTTTCTTGGTCTCCAAGTCCAACCTATGCATACGTGGTCACCAAGTCCAAGAACAGTGATGACATTTTGGCTATAAATAGCCTTGATCTCCATGGTTCAATCATCCAACAATTAAGTGAGTTTACTTAGTAAAGAAAAGCAAAATGTGAGAGAATTTTGGGTGTAATAGGGTTTTGGGTATGAGCCACTTAAGCATTGTTTCTCTTTATTTCCATAGTGAAATATTGTTCTATCTTCTCCCCATAGATATAGGCATAGCTGAACTACGCAAATCCTTGTCTTGTTTGTGTGTGCACTTGATAAGCGCCAAATATTACATATTCAAGCGCCCTTAGTTGCATTAGTTAAGTCCATTATTAGATTATTTTATGTAGATTATCTTCATTTGCATGTTTTATTTATTTTCAGGTTTGTTTGCCAAAAAGGAATAAAAATGATGTTTTGATGAGTTCTTGAATATCAAAGTGTGCAATGTTGAAGTTTACAACCTGGCAGCAGTGGAATTTGACTTTGCTTGTCATTTTTGACCCAACAAACTTGAGAACTGCACTTCCATTAAAACATGGTGTACTTAGAGCCTTGAATTAGCCTTCCAAATCATCAAACGGTTCATCATTTGGAGTTCAGAGCAGAAAGTTATGGCTTTTTACCAAAGTAGCTCAAAACAGAACAAGTAGAAGAATGCAATCTGTTGCATCTTCGAGCGCTCGAAGAAGGACCTTCGAGCGCTCGAAATTCGGGCAGAATCACTTCCAACATCGTTGAGCGCTCGAAGCCTCTTCTTCGAGCGCTCAAAGGAACATTTTTGGCCCACTTGTGTCTTGAATCCTCCAACTTCGGATTTCCCTCTTTTATGAGTTGGTTGGAGATGTCTTTTGGGGGGAGTTGAGCCTCATTTTGAGGGGGTTTGGTAGGCTTATTGTCTACAAAAGAGAGGGGAACCAAGAGATAGGATATATCATCACATATATCTTGCAAGATTTTTGGAGAGAGAAAGAAAAAAAGAGGATAGAGTTCTTGTGGCTAGAAAGGTGGAGCTCGAAAATGGAGGGAGCTCTGAAGTTTCTTCCTTCCTTTAGGGCATCCATGGGTAACTAACTCCTCCTCTAGGGAGGTGATGGAACCCCTTATTGTAAGCATGTTCTAATTTTGATTCTATTATGGGGAAAATAATGTACTCTTGTGGTGATTCCATAATCTAGAACTTTTACTTGATGTAATGAACTGATTTTGATTTAATGATCATGTTCAATCTACTTTCTTGTCTTAGAATGTATGTTTTCATGGTTGTATGGTTTACATTTTCATGGTGACAATGAAGATGAAATTTTTGGAATTGTTTTAATGGCATGTTGTTAAGAGATTTGATAGGTCATAGCTTAGGTTCTTCCTTTGATGGCTTATTCTTAATTTTTAGCTTCATGTGCTCTTATCATGTGATTGATGACTTGACAATTTCTAACTTAGTGAACATGTCCAAAATTACACTTTAGTTTAGGTAGTCGAACATGTAAAATCTTTGATAAATTATTCTTGTTTATTGATTTCATGAATCCTTTGAAGGTAATGTAGTAACCTTGACTAACTACTTATCATAGCCATATATTTATGTTGTTTTCCCCCGAATGAATCATAGTCTAGCATGTTTATATTGTAGGTAGTGAAGTTGCTGCCCTAGCCCTCTCTATCTAGATCTCCTTCCTTTATATTCCTTGCAATTTACTATTTTATACATTCCTAAATTCATAGTTTAAGTGACAACCCAACAAATCCTCTATAAACCCCCTTATCATTCTAAAAGATGATTCTAGACACTTAGGTTGCCATAGACTAGCACTCCCAGTGGTTCGACTTACCTGACCAATAGCCCTATTTTACAGTAATTTGTGCTATTGCAAAACGGGTTGATTTATAATTGTAATCGATTCGCCGATCAATTTTTGGTGCCATTGCCGAGGACTACAAACGGTTTAGCAACTGAGGTTCTATAGTTAACTTTGGTTTGATTGTTAATATTGTCATCTGTGAATATTTCTTGTGCGGTTTTGACTATCTTTGTGTTGTAAGTTGTTTGTGAGATACTAGGGACTTGATGCTCGCCAAGGGAACACTAGCAAAATTTGTAAGTCTAGAGGACTCCAGGTAAGTCTCTCGACCTTCTAGTTTTGAAATTGTTAATATCGTGCATGTGTTAAAATTAGCGATAATTAAGTTGTGAAGCCCTTGTCGAGGCTATTTTCTTGTTATTTTCAAATGCAAAGCATCAGTCCTCGTCATGGCCATTTAATTCCTGTCTTAATAATTGAGAAGAAATGGAACATCGTATGTGAAGTTGATGGTGTTGAATTGTTGTAATGATTGTGTTGTGAGTTGTTGATGTTTGGCTGTCGATCACTTTCCTTACCAACTCTTGACTCGCCAGTTGATATAAATTCACTTGAAAGAACTCTTAGACCAAACCTTAGGGAATCTTCTAGCATAAGAGAACTTGAAACTGAATTTAACACAATGGCTGAAAATGCATGAAATGTCGGAAATGAGGGAATTAATAATGATAGGGCCAAAATCCCAAATGTAGAGCCAATGACTCTCAAAGACCATTTCATCCCTACCACCTATGCTTCACCCTCATGCATAGTGATGCCAAACATCGATGCGGCTCAATATGAGATCAAATCTAGTACCATTCAAATTCTTCCATCCTTCCATGGTTTTGATAATGAAAATCCATATAAGCATCTTGATGAGTTCCTTGAGATCTGTTCGACCATCAGGTTGCGAGGTTTCCCTGAAAATGCACTCCATTTGCATCTTTTCCCATTTTCCTTAAAAGATATGGCAAAGTATTGGTTAAACTCCCTTGCTGCAAATTCCATTACTTCTTGGGCTCAATTACAGCAAGAATTCCTCAAGAAGTACTATCCAGTGAGTAAAACCAACCAAATGAGGCGTTCCATTCTTAGCTTTTCTCAAATTGATGGAGAACAACTCCATGAGACTTGGGAAAGGTTACAAAACCTCCTTAGGAAATGTCCGCATCATCTAATTCCAAAATGGCAATTGTTGCAAGCTTTCTATGCTAGTTTAACCGAACCACATAGATTCATGGTTGACTCATCATGTGGAGGAATGTTCATGTCAAAGAATGCGGATAAGGCTTGGACCCTACTTGAGAATTTAAGTGACAATTCATTACAACATAATTCTCGTATGGCCCCGACCTCAACCAATGCAAAGAACCCCACTCCGTATCAACCAAAATCAATGAGGGAAGAATCATCTCAAGTGGACGCCATAGCTTACAAATTTTATCAATTGATGGCACCACATCTCTCCCCTTCATTGTCCCAAAATTCCGCAAGTATGGTATGTGCATCATGTACAAGTCCATTCCATCTCTCGGAAGATTGCCCCACACCGGAGCAATTTCCCAATCCAAATCAAGAGCAAGCAAATGCTATGTTCTCAAGGCCCAGAAATAATCCATATTCCAACACCTACAATCCGGGTTGGAGAGATCATCCAAATTTTTCGTGGCGGCAACAAGCCCCACAAAATTCTCAATTTCAAACTCAAGGGCATCAAAATCAGCCCTCTTCTCAATTTCAAAATACGCAATTTCCAGCCTCTTCGAGTTACCGTCCTCCGTATAATCCAAATGTCTCTAATCAACCTCCCATGTCCCCAAAGGATGAGATTATGGCTACAAATAAACAAATGATGGAATCTCTAAATCAACAAATGATAGAATCCAACAAGCAACTCTTGTCATCTTTGCAGCCCACTCTCCAAATGGTTCATTCTCATACTCAGTCCATAGCTAAGCTTGAGTATCAAATGGATCAAATCGCTAACTCCATAAATCAATTGCTCCAAAAGGACAAGGGAAAGCTTCCCGCTCAACCATTTAAAAATCCTAGAGGGATGCATGTGATTGACGAAACCCCTCCTCCGAGTGGGCCGAGTCATGAACATGTTCAAGCAATCACCACCCTTAGGAGTGGTCAAGTTGTTGACAAAAAGGTTGATGGAAGCAAAGATAAGAAAAATTCTCCTTCGAAAATTCCAAATCCAAATACCAGCTTTTCTAATCCAATCCTACGCATGAAAATCCCAAGCTTGTCACCCCAAATGTAGAAACTTCTTACGAGCCTAAGGCTCAGTTTCCTCAACGACTCCAAGAGTCGACGCATTTTGGGAACAAGAATTGCAAAATTCAAGACATGTGGGAAGTTTTCAAGCAAGTAAAGATTAACTTGCCTTTCTTGGATGCTATCAAGCAAATCCCTCCCTATGCAAAATTTATCAAAGATTTGTGCACTCAAAAGTGCACGTCCAGAAATCATTTGCCAAAGAAAGTAAGGTTAACTGAAAATGTGAGTGCCATCATTCAACACAGTGCTCCTCCAAAGTATAAGGATCCGGGCACCCCAACTATCTCGTGTGTCATTGGCAACAACAAGATAGAAAGGGCCATCCTTGACTTAAGAGCTAGTGTAAATTTGATTCCATATTCAGTTTACTTACAACTAGGGTTGGGAGATCTAAAGCTAACTTCCGTGGTTTTGTAGTTTGCCGATAGATCGGTCAAGCACCCACGAGGCATTCTTGAGGATGTCATTATCAAAGTGGACAAATTCTACTTCCCGGTAGACTTTGTGGTTCTTGACACGGAACCGGTCCATGATCCAAAAAAGCATATTCCCATGATCCTTGGTCGGCCCTTCTTAGCCACGGCTAACGCTTCTATTAATTGCCGAACCGGGGTGATGGATATTGCTTTTGGAAACATACAAGTCAAACTTCATATCTTCCATGCAACTCAACATCCTTCCGATGAGGATGATTGTTTTCTTGTTGATGTCATCGATGAAGTGGTTGAAGAATCTCTTCCCTTCATTCTAAGCAAGGATCCTCTTGAAACTTGCATGTCTCACTTTGACTTCTTAAGCTTTGACATAGATCAATCTATCCAAGAAGTAAACTCCTTGCTTGATATCAATGCTATCATGGATAATCCTCCTTGGAAAATTCCAAAAGAACCGCTTCCTCAAATTTCTTCTACTCATCCGGTCCCTTTCTTGAAGTCTCCTCCACAACTTGAGCTAAAGCCGCTCCCATCTCAAGTATGTGTTTCTTGGTGCAAATCAAACTCTTCCAGTCATCATTGCATTGGACCCTCAAAAGGACCAAGAAACTAGCCTTTTAGCAGTGCTACAAGAGCATAAAGAAGCTATTGGCTAAGCAGTGGCTGATTTGAAAGGAATTGACCCCTCTATTTGTATAAATCGCATTCATATGGAGGATGACGCAAAGCCTTCTAGAGAGGTGCAGCGCAGGTTGAATCCGAATATTAAGGAAGTGGTCATGAAAGAAGTGATCAAATTGCTAGATGTGGGAATCATCTACCCCATCTCTGATAGCAAGTAGGTAAGCCCCACGCAGGTTGTTCCAAAGAAATCCGGTCTCACCGTTGTTAAAAATTCAGCGGGTGAGCTCATGCCTCAACGAACCACCACCGGGTGACGTGTGTGCATAGACTACCGGAAACTCAACTCTTCAACTAGGAAGGATCATTTTTCACTCCCATTCATTGATCAAATCCTAGAAAGGCTAGTCGGTCAGAGCTATTATTATTTTCTTGATGGTTATTCCGGCTATAACCAAGTGGCAATTGCCCCCCAAGATCAAGAGAAAACAACCTTCACATGTCCCTTTGGAACTTTTGCTTATCGGCACGTGCCTTTTGGGCTATGCAATACTCCGGCTACGTTTCAAAAGTGCATGATGTCTATATTTTCTGATATGGTTGAAAAGTTCTTGGAAGTTTTCATGGACGATTTTTCCGTCTTTGGCTCCTCCTTTGATTCATGTCTCCACAATCTATCTCTTGTTCTCCAAAGATGTAAAGAGACAAATCTAATTCTAAGTTGGGAGAAAAGCCACTTCATGGTCCAAAAAGGTATTGTTCTAGGACATGTCATTTCTAAACGGGGAATTGAGGGAGACAAGGCAAAAGTTGAGTTAATCTCTAATCTTCCTCCTCCAAATTCCGTCCGTCAAATCCATTCCTTCCTTGGCCATGCTGGATTCTATCGTCGCTTCATCAAAGATTTTAGCAAAATCTCTTGGCCCTTGTGCAATCTTCTCGCCAAGGATGCTCCATTCAATTTTGATGAAGCTTGCATGGAAGTTTTTATTAAACTTCGCACTCTTCTCTCATCCGCCCCAATCATGAAACCGCCAAATTGGTCTCTTCCTTTTGAGATCATGTGTGATGCATCCGATTATGCATTAGGCGCGGTTTTAGGCCAGCATATGGACAAGCTTCCGCATGCCATCTATTATGCGAGCAAAACTCTCTCTAATGCTCAGTTAAATTACACCACCACTGAAAAAGAATTGCTAGCTATGGTGTATGCCTTGGATAAATTCCGTTCCTATCTTCTTGGATCCAAGGTGATAGTCTTTTTGAATCATGCCGCTCTTAGGCATTTGCTCGCCAAAAAAGAGACCAAACCCCGCCTGATTCGATGGATACTCTTACTTCAAGAGTTTGACATTGAAATCCGGGACAAAAAAGGGACCGACAATGTTGTCGCAGACCATCTCTCTCGCTTACTCATTGAGAAATCTTCTAAATTTGCTGCTATCCGTGATTCCTTTCCGGATGACCAACTTTTTTAGATTTCCCATTCCAGTCTCCCTTGGTATGCGGATATTGTTAACTATCTAGCGATAGGCAAAATTCCATCCAATTGGTCCGAACAAGAAAGAGACCGTTTCTTCTACCAAGTTAAGCATTTCTTTTGGGAAGATTCGAAACTATTCAAGTATTGCCCGGATCAAATCATCCGGCGATGCATTCCCAAAACTGAGACCACAAGCATTCTAAATTTCTGTTATACTCTTGCTTGTGGCGGCCATTTCAGTGCCAAAAAGATAGCCGACAAAGTCATTCAAAGCGGATTTTATTGGTCATCCTTGTTTCGGGATGCTTACAACTTCTGCAAATCTTGTGAGCGTTGTTAAAAGCTCTGATCCATGTCTAGAAAAGACATGATGCCCCTCACTCCCATCCTAATTATTGAAATTTTCGATGTGTGGGGGATCGACTTCATGGGACCATTTCCATCTTCTTATGGCTATGAGTACATCCTTATAGCGGTGGATTATATTTCCAAATAGGTTAAAGCCGAGGCTACCAGAACCGATGATCATAAAGTGGTGATCCAATTCATTCAATCAAATATCTTTAGTCATTTTGGTACGCCCCGAGCAATCATCAGTGATGGTGGATCTCATTTCTGAAATCGTTACCTTAAATCTGTCCTCTCCAAGTACTCCATCCTTCACAAGGTTGCCACACCTTACCATCCTCAAACGAGTGGTCAAGTAGAAGTATCTAATCGGGAGATTAAGCACATCTTGGAAAAAACGGTTCGACCGGACAGCAAAGATTGGTCATTAAGACTAAATGATGCGCTTTGGGCTTACCGGACAGCTTATAAGATGCCCATTGGCATGTCGCCATATCGGCTTGTCTTTGGAAAAGCTTGCCATCTCCCAGTTGAACTAGAGCACCGTGCTTATTAGGCTATAAAAAAGACTCAACTTTGATCTCAAACAAGCTGGCTCTACTCGCAAATTGTAGCTCAATGAGCTTGAGGAACTTCGCAATGATGCATATGAAAGCGCCAAAATCTATAAGGCAAAGACTAAAGCATTTCGTGACAAACACATTGTCAGAAAGTCTTTTGCCCCCAGACAGAAAGCTTGGCTTTTCAATTCTAGATTGAGACCCTTTCTCGGTAAACTCCGTTCACGGTGGGATGGTCCATATGTCATCACCGCTGTCTTTCCTCATGGTGCAGTTGAACTCCAAGATCCTACCAATGGATCTCTCTTCAAGGTTAACGGCCAACGGCTTAAGCCTTACATTAACGGCATAGTCCCAATCCGCAAAGTTAAGAAAGTCCTCTTGACGAACCTAATTTATGAGGACTAATGCGCCATGCAAAGCCTGGTTCGTCTAGCTATCGACTCTAAATTTAGCAATCAAGGGAAGAAATTCTTTCTATTTCCATGCTTCCCTAATTTTCCATTGCTCATGCCTTAAAATTTTCTGGGAAATGGTTAAGACAAGCCAAAATTTAATTTTTCTGGAACTTTCTTAAATTGTGTTCCAGCAATTTAGACTAGTTTTCTTAGACCTTCTCAGCTCTTGTCTTCATTCCCGAAAGTTTTTAGCTCTATCCAACAATCTCATCGGACCTTCAGAATGGCGCTCTTGTGCATGACATCCTATTTTTAATGCACCAGCTGCTTATGGTTCCCCAATTCCATCCGAGCATTTAAGTCCTACATTGGCACACTCTCTGACCTCATGGCCATCACCATGCAGCAAGGATTTCAATCCAAGCACTCATAGGACTTAGATAGATTGTTGCACTGTAGTTAAAGCACTAGAAAACATACTGCCATGTTTTCGAGCGCTCGAAACCTTCCTTCGAGCGCTCAAAGGTTGCAAAATGCTCGAAGAGAAGATTTTTGCCTCTGCTGAATTTTCGAGCGCTCGAAGAAGGACCTTCGAGCACTCGAAGCCTGAATACCACGGCCCAAAGCCCACTGCCCAATCTTCGAGCGCTCGAACTGACCCCCACCTTTTTAAAACTGCCTTTCCCTCTCCCATTTGTTTCGGCTACCTCATCCACTTCACCCATCACCCCCACGACCTCCCACCTCCACTCCCTCCATAACTTCCCTAACCTTCCCTCTCCCTCCTTCCTGCACCCATCTCCTATAAATACCCATCATCTCCATCCTTCCTTCTCATCTCATCCTTCATTCTCTCCATTGTCCTCTTAAGGTATGTGTCTCTCCTCGTCTCCTTTCATTTTTATTGTTCTTGAATTGAGGAGTATGGGCATTGAATTTTTGAGGTTTAGGTGATGATTGTTGATGTTGCTCTAAGCTAGAGAGCATTTTTGTCTAAAAAATTTTTGGGTTTTATCATCCATAGCTCTCTCTCTCACCTTCACTCTTTCTTTTTGCCCGCCAGGTGCTCGCTGAATTTCCCCATCCAATTCTCCTCCTCCAAATGTCTCATGCCAGACCTTCTCACCATCCTAAGCCATCTGAGGATGCCCTCGCTCTTAATCGTGAGCAACCCTAAGAACCTTAGCTCATGAAGAAGCTCAACTATGAGCTTCTCTTTCCACTCATAGATGTCTTTGCCATTCTTCCCACCACTTTGTGGGCTGCCGCAGAATTAGCTAATTGGCGCATTCAGCACATTTGCAAACCCGTTGTAAAGGTCACCTATCCCCGTGTGGTGCAACTCTTCTACCAGAATCTCAATTGCCCTGAAGAGCCCCCCATCTCTCTCACCACATCCATTGATCGCGTCCCTTTTTCTTTCACCTTGGCTAACATTGTTGAGGTCTCCGGTTGCTCCATGGAGTGTCCCAATGACCTTTTGGATCGTCAGGACTGCCCATTGTATGAACGGGTTAATAATTTGACTGTAGAGCAGGTAGTGGCTGCCATTTGCAACGTTGATGACCCTCATCGGCCCCGAAGCTATACACTCAAATCCACTCTCCCGGAGCGCGTGTGGTTCCTTGACTTCGTGTTTAAGCACAATGTATGCCCCTTGGTCCACAGCACCAAGCGCCGCGGTCTGCTGTTATAAGCCTTGTATGCCATAGACCAAGGCCAATGGTTCTTTGTTCCCGAGCTCATTTGGAGCCAATTTATGCGGTTCTGGGATGACTGTCTTAATGCACGTCATCAACATGCCCAAGCTTGGGATTTGCCATTGCCTTTCTTCATCACCAAGCTTCTGAAGCACAAAGGCTTCATTGTTTCTCCCCATGAAGAAAAGGGCGAAAAGATTCAAACTTTTACCATCCGACGTTGGAACAATGTCCTTAGCCATTCTCGGCCCCCTCAGCCCGCTGCTCCTCCGCCTCCCTCCTCTCCATCTCCTCCTTTTTCCGATGATGATCCCATGGCAGAGGATGCTGAATGGGAGGAGCCACCTGTTGACCCTCAGCAGGACCATGTTTTTCTATTTGCTAGCATCGCAGGTATCCATGCTCGGATGGATCGTTTTGAGCATTCTTTGGCAGACTACAACAGGGCAATCCGAGAGGACTACTACCGTGCAGAAGAAGATCGCTGTATTGCGGTGGAAGAGCATCGCCTGGCTCAAGAAGAACGGCGTGAAACACAATCCCTCCTCAATGCCATCCTTGCCCATTTTCCCCCTGGCCCGTAGTTTATTTACTGTTCCTGATCCGTCTTTTGTTCACATGTTTATATTTTTATTTTCTGCTGTTGTTCTAGTTTTTGAGCATGGGAATGTATTAGCCATTAGTTAATCTGGTTGGACATGATAGAATTTCCATTCCTTTTGTAATCATGTCCACCACCCCCTTTTGAATGCAAATTCCCCCTTTTTATTTTATTGACTGTTAATTATTTTCTTTTACTGTTTCATTGTTAATTATTTTCATTTCCCAGTTGTTTCTGATCCTTTGCAGGTTGTACATTTCAAGTTTGGGGGCCTCTTTGTGTTGGCCTTTGCATAGGAGCTTTTTGTCACCTCACCATGCACTTTCCTCCTATTCTGGGTAATTTTGTTCTTGTTATCCTCCCTACTTTTTCGTAAATGTTAATTGTCCCACATTGAGGACAATGTGCTATTCAAGTTTGGGGGTGCAATATTGCATTTTTGATAATACATATTTGTAAAGCAATGATAATGTAATTTGAAACTTGTTGGAGATGAAACATATGTTTAATACCTTGTATATAGAAGCAATTGTTAAGTTTTGAAAATAAAGAAAACAAATTTTGAATTTGAAATGATCATGTGGACGCAATTTAGTCTGTATAAATGTTTCAATTAAATTCTCGCTGGATCTTATACTCTTTTATGCTTCACAATGCACAGATGCACACCGGAACTTAACTGTGAGGCATACAACTTGATTGACCCTGATCATGACCTAGTTGATCTGAATTGATGAATCTAATGGATGGATACCTTTGGCATGATTTTTCTAAAATAAAAAATAAAAAAAAAAATGACCTGTTTGAGTTTGTAGCCTCTCCAACTTAAGTTATTAAGTCCTAGGAGTGTCTCTACACTTAACACCCTAAAGCCATCTGGTTTGGGAGTTGTTGGCCTAACGCTTGTTACATGGGTTGGTTAGAAACGTTAAGAGACTTAGACATTGCACGGTCATTCTAAAAAAAAATTAGTAATAAACATGGTCCATTGGAATTCGTAGCCTTGCCAATTCGAGCTATTAAGCCCAAGGAGTGTCTCTACACTTAGCACCCTAAAGCCATCTGGTTTGGGAGTTGTTGGCCTAACGCTTGTTACATGGGTTGGTTAGAAAGCTTAAAGGACTTCAGCATTGCACAACCATTTTTTGTTTTATTTTTTAATTCTAAGAAATTGTCAGCAAGCAACAAAAGTTATTTTGTAAATAAATTCATGCCTTAGTGACTTCATTTAAAGGGGAATTCAATTATTTGAAGACTTGTGTCTTGGAATTGGAAAAGAAAGTAAAAGCCGCATGTTGAGAATCCAATCCACTTTCACTGAAGTTAGAGTTGATTTCCATTCAAGAGATGACAATTGAGTTATTTATATAGACTTGGATGCTGATGCATGTATGTTGAAACGTGTTTAGCAAACTTTTGTATCAATGCTTCATATATGCATGGTAGTCTGCCTAATGACCCCGTCTCTAGTCCTTTGTTTGTTTCAAGTTGTATTTGAGCTATGTATGTATTTCATTTTACCATGGTTGATATTTTTGTGGTAGCATTCCCATGGTTGTCATTTCATTGAGTTTTTCATTTTGGTTTTGCTAAAGGACTAACAAAATGTAAGTTTGGGGGTGTGATAAGCGCCGAATATTGCATATTCAAGCGCCCTTAGTTGCATTAGTTAAGTTCATTATTTAATTATTTTATGTAGATTATCTTCATTTGCATGTTTTATTTATTTTCTAGTTTGTTTGCCAAAAAGGAATAAAAATGATGTTTTGATGAGTTCTTGAATATCAAAGTGTGCAATGTTGAGGTTTACAGCCTGGCAGCAGTGGAGTTCAACTTTGCTCGTCATTTTTGACCTAATAAACTTGAGAACTGGACTTTCATTAAAACCTGGCGTACTTAGAGCCTTGAATTAGCCTTCCAAATCATCAAACGGTTCGTCATTTAGAGTTCGGAGCAGAAAGTTATAGCCTTTTTACCAAAGTAGCTCAGAGCATAGAAGAATGCAATCTGTTGCATCTTCGAGCGCTCGAAGAAGGACCTTCGAGCACTCGAAATTCGGGCAGAATCACTTCGAACATCTTCGAGCGCTCGAAGCCTCTTCTTCGAGCGCTCGAAGGAACATTTTTGGCCCATTTGTGTCTTGAATCCTCCAACTTCGGATTTCCCTCTTTTATGAGTTGGTTTGAGATGTTTTCTGGGGGGAGTTGAGCCTCATTTTGAGGGGGTTTGGTAGGCTTATTGTCTACAAAAAGAGAGGGGAACCAAGAGATTAGATATATCATCACATATATCTTGTAAGATTTTTGGAGAGAGAAAGGAAAAAAGAGGATAGAGTTCTTGTGGCTAGAAAGGTGGAGCTCGAAAATAAAGGGAGCTCTGAAGTTTCTTCCTTCTTTTAGGGCATCTATGGGTAACTAACTCCTCCTCTAGGGAGGTGATGGAACCCCTCATTGTAAGTATGTTCTAATTTTGATTCTATTGTGGGGAAAATAATGTACTCTTGTGGTGATTCCATAATCTAGAACTTTTATTTAATGTAATGAACTGATTTTGATTTAATGATCTTGTTGAATCTACTTTCTTGTCTTGGAATGTATGTTTTCATGGTTGTATGGTTTACATTTTCATTGTGACAATGAAGATGAAATTTTTGGAATGGTTTTAATGGCATGTTATTGAGAGATTTGATAGGCCATAGCTTAGGTTCTTCCTTTGATGGCTTATTCTTAATTTCTGGCTTAGTGAACATGTCCAAAATTACACTTTAGTTTAGGTAGTTGAGCATGTAAAATCTTTGATAAATTGTTCTTGTTTATTGATTTCATGAATCCTTTGAAGGTAATGTAGTAACCTTAACTAACTACTTATCATAGCCATATATTTATGTTGTTTTCCCCCGAATGAATCATAGTCTAGCATGTTTATATTGTAGGTGGTGAAGTTGCTTCCCTAGCCCTCTCTATCTAGATCTCCTTCCTTCACATTCCTTGCAATTTACTATTTTATACATTCCTAAATTTATAGTTTAAGTGACAACCCAACAAATCCTCTATAAACCCCCTTATCATTCTAAAAATGATTCTAGACACTTAGGTTGCCATAGACTAGCAGTCCCAGTGGTTCGACTTACCCGACCAATAGCCCTATTTTACAGTGATTTGTGTTATTGCAAAACGGGTTGATTTATAATTGTAATCGATTCGCCGATCAGCACTATTTTATTTTTCTTGTCATTTATTTTTTCTCTTGTTCTCATAAACTCCTATTTTGGTCTTTATTGCGTAATAATTATGGCAGAGGAGTATGGAGACAGTGCGAGATGGGTGTTGACCAGAGAGTATGTCGGCAAACATCGACGTCGAAAACACATCACCGGCGTGCCATCCCCGCTGCATGTCGCCTTCGCCGGAGCCCAATCTGTGGTTCAATGACGGCGAGGATACGGCGACCTCTATAACTCTTTCTCAGCAATAGCAAAGGACCTACCGATGGCAGATGACGAAGCAATCAACACCAATTGAATTGAATGGACCCTGCAAAAATGCTTATTTGTTCTCCATTCATAAATAAAGCAACAATCAATCAAGTGAGTGACTAGCTACAACAAGAAAAAAAAATGTGGTTTTTAACCCATCAATGCATTCATGTACTTGTCATTTTCCTGCTTCTGTTCATCTCTGATCTCCTACAGGTTTATGTTAGTGCTAAATCCTCGAAAACACAAACACAAACACCTCCACCAGGTGCACCACCAAGGTTCATTTATGTGATGGACAGCCGGCGAATTTGTGTCCTACTGCGAATTTGTATCCTACTGATCCCAATGTCAATAATTGGTCGTATTTCTACTCTGGTGCTGGCCGGGATAGGTTTGTTCTAGTTTTGGTGGTTTTTATGGGATGTGTAGTGTTAGAGTTATTGGCTTTTTTGTCATGATTACAATGGATTGTAAGCTAATTAATGCGATATTATTGGTTCAATTTGAAACACACTAATGGTGGTGGTGTTAATTTTATGAGCTCTGTTGTTCTTGATTTCTATTGATGTGTTTGTTCATCTCAATAACAATCTTTTTTATTGAATAACTGTTGTTAATTAATGCGATATTATTAGTTCAGTTTGAAAAAGACTAATGGTGGTGTTGTTAATTCAATTGGTGTTGAAATAACAGTCACTGTTATTTCACTCCATATCTCTTATTTGTTGGGTGCAGGGATGCCAATAACCCGAACCCAAAAGCAAAAGCTTGTGAATGGCGCCTGCAGGTTCATGCTCTACGGATGAGGTTTTCTTTCATTTTCTTTGTGAGACTTTAGTATGGATTTGAAAACCATGGCTGGCTCTTTCTGGATTCTTCCACTTGGTGCATATGAAATGGTGAGGATGGTGGTGGTGGAAAGTAGGAGAAAATGGTAGAATAGGAAAAGAAAAGGGCAAAGTAGGGTTTTTGAATTTATTTTAGGATAAAGTGCAAAAAACCCCCCTGAATTATGGAAAAACTTGCAACTAGCCCCCCGAACTTCAAAAAATGCAACTAACCCCCTGAACTATGCAAAAAAATTGCAGATCACCCCATCCGAACAAGTTCCGATGAGAATTAGCCGTTAAAATTAGTTAGATTTTTTTAAAAGACCATACTGCCTGTAGAAGCATAAAAGGACAAGAGTGCCCTTAATATATATATATATATATATATATATATATATATATATATAAGAGTCAAACATATTTAATAAATAAGAGTCAAACATATTTAATAAAAGTAAAAAAATACTCTATGTGTGGTACAGAGCTATTTGGGTTTAGGTTGGTCAAAACAATATCCCTGTCCCGGTTTACTGTCGAGGAACCCAGAAACGGCGCCGACGAGGTATCCGGCGAGAACAAAGGACGGTGGCACAAGGATGAACTCGGCGTTGCCGTCGGTTGCCACACGGCGATTGGATTTGGCCAAGCTATTACCCTTCAGAATCATGTCATCAATAGGGTATTCATCATTTGATTGAAGCTGTGATGGAGGCAGCGGCGAGCTTGAAACGAGGAGGTCGGCGTACCAACAACTTCAACTCCGATTAAATCATTTCCGAAAGCGGCGAAAGAGCCCCAATCTAGTCTACAAGGGTCTTGCGGATTTGCCATGGATTGCTCTCAAGAATCCCAATTTCTCTACCCATACACCATCAAGAACTATTGTGAACCGCCCAATTGATTACAGAGGAGGTTTCGTGGGTCAGGTCAAAAATATGGAAGTTACAGGGGTGGGACATCTGCCGTTGAGGGCAGCGACGGAACTGAGCTCTGCAGTGGACATTCGGGCGAAGGTGGGGGATTGGGTGTGGCGGTCTGGTCTTTTGTCGTTAGTGCCTGCAATTTCTTCACACACCGCACATTTAATTCGCATCTCGTTAAAACATATTCATATACACACATATAGATTATTTTCTGGGTTTGTGATTTTTTAGGAATAGAAAGTCTTGATTGGACTGTTGATCTTGGGGTCGACGTTCATGGCAACAGCCGTTACGATCACGACTGATTCACTCAACCCAGTCGCAGGAATCGATGGTGTACTGGATGCCGCTGTTCGAGATGATGGCGAGCGAGCCGCCCAATTGCCTCCCCAGGTCTCAGATCCCTTCCCCCAATGCAACCATTGCGATATCGTCCGATGAGAGCGACACCGGAGATGATTCCACTGGTTGGATCGTCGAAGTATTTTGTAGCCTCATTATAGTAACAGCACACAAAAACACACTCTCAAAATAGATTTAAATGTTATGGCTCTAAATGCAAAATACAATTACAGAGTTGAAGTGTATTGTGAAATTTCTTGAATTTCCTAAAAATGATTTTTTGGGTTTCTGATTACCGTCACCGTCATTGTCGCTGGAGGGTTGAGGGATGGTTTTTGTTTGTGGGTTATTGGATTGCATTTAGCAGGCAAAAATTCCTCTACAAGGATTTGAACAAAGCACTACCCGCTGAACAGAGCACTACCCACCACGCCACCACCATCGCCGCCTCCTCACCAACCACGACCTTCTCTCTAAAAATTCAAATAATTCACGCTGAACCTTCGGAGAATCGGAACACCACAAACCCACCCCATCACCCAATTTCTGCCACTACTATCACCGCCACCTCTCATATATATACACACAAACACACATACATATTTTGTTGTTAAATCCCATCCATCCCGATGTCTGTCCTTCTTCATTGCCGCCGCCGGTATATTACAATGATCCAATTTTGGGATTTTGTAAAAAATAGGTTAGGGTTTTGCAGACAATTATGCGATTGGGTGACGAGTTGACCGAGTTGGCTCAGATGAGTCTCCACCGATTCAAGTGATTTGTGCAATGCTTTGATTTCTTGAATTTCAAAACACACACACGGAGATTGATGATTAAGATGAACAGTGCATATGTGTGTGTTATACAGAGCTGTTTGGGTTGGTTTGTGTTTGCCACGTCAAGTGAAATTGAGTTTAAAGGGAACTGCGTCCTTTTATAAGAAGGGTAGTATCGTCTTTCTCTTTATCCGGTGGCCTGGGTGGGCAAATTGTAAAAAATTGAAAGTTCAAAGGGGTTTCTTGTAGTTCCGAGGGGTTAGTTGCAAAACCCCCACAGGGGTTTTTTTTGTACTTTACCCTTTATTATATGTTAATTTTAATCAAAAAGTGATTAGAGGGATTTATTTGCACATTTTTTTGAATTTTATGTACTGAAATATACATTTTCAAAAAGTATAGACTATTTTTACACAAACCCTATTATCAAGAGAGTTTTTTGCACTTAACCCTATTTTAAATTACCAAAAGACATTTATATACGTGAGTGTTTAAACCGTGCTAAAAGCAATATTGCTGATGTGAGTTTGCTTAAACTTTCAAAATAAATAATAATAATAATATATTCTTAGTATAGAGATTTGAAAGAGGGACTGGCTATTTGCAAGAAAAATTATTATTTACCATTGCATTGGAAAGAATTTTAGTTCTATATATATTAATTAAACCTGAAGGAATGTGGAAGGTAATAAATACAAGTAATTAATAAGTATGTTTTCTTCATTTTCAAAAAGGATGGAGACCGAGTGTAAATAAAAAAATAGTATGTGTACACAACAAAAATCACTTTGGTATGTGATATTAGTGGGTGCATGTACATTTGGATGGGTGGAGAGAGAGAGAGAGAGAGAGCTAGAGACCTGCATTGTGTATGATAGGGAACATTAGCCCAAGTAGTAGTAATTCATAGAAAATAGCCGTTTAGAAGAGATGAAAAACTAATTATAACCAATTTTGCTATTTTCTTTGAATGCAAGATGTATAATATTCCAAACTCTTCATTCTTTTTATAGAGGCTAGAATTGAGAAATTAAGGAAGAGGCCATTGGCAATGAAAACGGGTCAAGGACGATAGGGGTCGAAATCAATCAAAACCGGTTAAATTTGCTAGTTAGTAACAAACAAATCATGATACGTTCAAGTTCCAAAGCCATCTCTCAATCTGCCGTAATTTAAGGAATATAGCACTCCAATTTATGTGTCGACATGTGTAGACAGCTGCCTAGCATTTTTAAGTGTCCTACATATGTAAGGACGTAATATGACACTGTATGGGTACTGTAATACGATAAATTTTAAATAAAAAAAATATATATATATATATATATAGAATATGGGCATAATAGGATACGATGATGAAATATTAATAAATATTATTTATATATATATATATATATAAATATTAATTTTTGGTCAGCTTTTTAAAAATATTATGAATTTAAATGCAGTCAGTAATATAATATAAAAATTTATTTTCTCAACAAATAAAACAAACAAACTTAGTTAACTTAATAAAATTTGAATTTTTCTTAACAATTATACTATATTATATATTATAGTTGAAAAAGTTGTATTTTAATGTTCAAACTTATTAAAAATACGTTATAAAGTGTCCGAAAAGTATTATTAGATAGGCAGTCGAAATACGTAAAAAGTATCGTATAAGTGTTATAAATTAAAATATATTTTTTAAAATTATGGATACGTTTAAGAAATATCAGACATGTATCCGCGAGTATTTGTGAATTATTAATATCCGACATGTATCCGATACGGATACGTTGCTCTCCTAAAAATATCCTTACTTCGGCTTCAATCAACTAGTCATATTGTAAAAGACCTTGACAAATGATTTCTGTTTTCTTTTTTCTTTTTTCCTTCCTACATATTGTGAATTATTCTATTCATAATAATTACATGTTTCAACTATAATTGTCTCTTTAATATGATATATTTTTGTAAAGATTTGCAAATTATTCAATTTGTTTTATTTTCTATTTAAAAAAGAAAAAGAAAAAGCAGAGAGATAAGAAGAAAAAAAAGAGTTATATATATACAGATCACATGAAATGTTTGTCATATATTGATCAATGATCCTTTTATGTGGACTAAATTTATTCTAGGACTAAAATGTCTAGGAGGGGGTCCATTTTAATGGAGACTTGCATCCCTCTCAACACTGCAAGACATGTTGTATCATTTAATATCAAAGAAGACGACGAAGAAAAACAAGAATTTTTGTAACCATGCCACTGTTTAAGTCAGTAGTCATTGAAAGAAAATTTTTACACGAAACCTGTTTTGCTTCTTTCTATTTTGTTTTTCAGTGCAACATTTTTAACATCACCATACGCGCTTTGTGTTTTTCTTGACAATTCAACAATGCAACACAGTGTGTTTTGCTTTAAAACAGTACTTTTACGAAAATAACAACACCACCAAACAGGACCTTAATTTTGGACAACCGTTTTGTTGGACAATTATTTTGTTTCAAGTTCATTATTTTAACATAATTTTTCTTGATTTCGACCTAATAAGGTAGTAATTATATAGCTATCATAATTGTTCAATGACGAAAAGGAAATAATGGAGTATT